>NC_063449.1:24718824-25318824 GCF_020379485.1 Brassica napus
TTCTTTTGCTTGGAGGGTTTGGTCTCCGGGAGTCATCACAGCCACATCCATCCTGTCAATCACAAATGAACCCACAAACTCGGCAGCTACCTCAGGGGCCACAAAGCTATGTGTTGCCCCCGAGTCGAACAATACATGTGTGGGACGTCCCGCAACATGTAAAGTTCCTGCCACAACATCAATATATATATCAACAACATAAAAATTATCCAATAGAAGGTAACCAATCCATCACAAGCAATAACACGACACAAAATAAATCTAGTAAGGTTAAGGAACCCAAATACCTGTGATGGGACCCTTAGATGGGCCTGGAAGTTTAGTATCCTCTAGTTCTAAAGCGTAAACTCTACCTCCTATAGCTTGCCTTTTTGGCGCTGCTGCGATTGCAGGTGGAGCAGGAGGAGGATGGACAGTGATTGGCGTAGCTGGGATAGGACGGTTGACGCTGCACTGGGTAGAGATGTGCCCTTTTTTTCCACACGTGAAACATGTAGGATTGTAGGAGTTTGACTGAAAGGATCCAGGTTTCTTCCCGTAGCATTCACTTGACTTATGGCCTATCTTGCCACAGTTAAAGCATTTCCCTGTGAACCGAGATCGTCGACTTGGCCCTCCCGATTCCTTTTCATTATCTTTACCCTTAAAAGATCTTTGGTTTCCACCATACTTTCCTTCTTGATGTTGTTTGGATTTCTTAGTTGCCGCCTTCTCAGCTTCCAATCCAATCTCCACATTCACAGCCTTTTCTACTAGCTCGGTGAGACTCTCGTAGTTACCAACTGCTAGTGTATTCTCTCACTCTGGTTTACGACCAAACATAAAATTAGATATCATGGTCTCCTCATCATCTTGTCATTGCAGCACGTGTCGTCGCAGTCGCATAAATTCAGATTCATATTCTCTAACCGTCTTATCTCCTTGTACCAAGTTTGCAAACTGACGTTGAAGCCTTCGCTTAGATTCAGGAGTGAAGTACTTGCGTTCAAATTCTTGTTTGAATGCCGCCCAAGTGGTGGCCAGATGTCCTACTTGGCGATCCCTACTCTCCCACCATTCTGCCGCGTCTTTGGCTAAGTAATACATTGCCATCTTCTTCTTAGATTCTTCGGAACACGTCAGGGTCTCAAAGTTTTTCTCCATTGTTCTAAGCCACTGGTCGGCTTGAAATGGATCTGTCCCTCCTTCAAAATGTGGTGTCTTCATATTTTTTATGGCAGTTATCAACGGTAACATCGGTGTACTAACTGAAGGTTGTGGTGCCACGAGTGGCTGAGGTTGCACCTGAGGTTGTTGTAATGACCTCGCTATCACGTCATGAAGCATCTTCAGAGTGTGCTCCATTCCTACTCCTTGTTGTGGTTGATCATGAACTTCTGGTTCAATCGGGTTGTTCTGCCTTATTGGTCTTGGTCCTTGAACACTCGACTCGCTATCATCTGTTTCTGGTCTTCTCGTTACAGTACGGTTAGGTGAAAAGTTTTCTTCTGGTGGTATCTCTTGATCATGTCCAAACAGATTGTTGTTTCTTCTTACGTTTTCTTCACTGGATCCTTGGTTGGTGTGCACCAGTGTTTGCACCCTTCCCTCGGATTAATATCCCAATCCTCTTCTTCTTGAAACTCTGTCTATACCCATCATCCAATCTTGTCCCCCATTACTCCTTCCCCTCCTTGCCATCTGCAATCCACAAACAGGGAATTCCTATTTAGAATACTAATTAGAGCGGAACTCTGCTGGTTTCCTAATACATCTTCTGCGACACATTTGACTCGATAAAACACGGAAAGTACGTGATTGACCGCATGATCTAAACCATGCTCTAATACCACCTCTGTAACACCCCCGAACCGTTTTAGACATCGGTCAGTCAGCCGGGCAACAATCAAACAAGAACATGCCCGAACGACTTTCCTCTGCCAAGTCCGAAAGTGTTACGACGGGTTGAGAATAGACTTTCCAAGTCACAAACATAATTCTGTAACCCAGAATATCCATTCAAAACTCGGTTCCTCTAATCTTCGGCCTAAGGCTTTGCAACCCGTACCAAATCATAGAGTTGTGTTAGGTTGGACTAACTTAATATCAGATTCAACACGTCACGAATATAAAACATACTTTATTCCATATATATAAAACATGAAGTTCACAAGCCTAAAATATTATACATATGGTCCATGGACGCAGTCGAAAGTAAAACATACATTTATATATCTTGAAAACGAGTCTTTAGCAAAAGATGTCCAATCTACACCAGCTCCTACAGTTCCGCGAGCGCTATGGTCCTTTCTACTGGTCACCTGCAAAAGGATGTGAGGAGTGAGTGAACTAGTTTCACTCAGTGAGCCAGGGTTCCCTATCTAGCATATACAACTACCCATCATTCTAAACCTAACCCCAAACACAAGCAAGACGGGTAGTTCAACAAGCAACATTCAAGATCATAAAGAAGGACCGATTTAAGCAAGAAACCATTAAACCATATTAAATCAAAACACTCTTTATGAGTGTCGCATCAATCAAATAACATATATATATATACTCCTAGGGCCCAACAGAATCATTCTTCCTCCACATAAGGGACACTGGCAATCCCTTCACTATTACACCACACAGATGTGACGCTTGGGAATCGCCCGGTCACGGTCCTCAATCGGAATCGCCGTGCCCCGGTCCTCTATCGGACTCGCCGGGGGCTGTCACATCCATGTGTGACACTCGGCCTTGGTGATCAAGCCAAGTTAAACCGAGCCCACCACTTTCCGGACCACGACCGGCTTAGTGGTACCATTTGAAGAAGCAATGACCTGCAAATTACTACTAGAACCACCACGAGGTTCTCACACAACAGTACCAACACGAGGTACACACTATAACAATATATAATAATCACACAATCACATTAATCCGGGTGCTTAGACTAGTCTTGCTATCCACTTAGCCCAGACATCGTCTCAAGCCTCAGATCCAGAAACTGACACCTAGACCGGTCCGGCTATCATAGCTCGGAAGCCGTCTCCAATGTCAGAAACCTGCATTAATAATTCGTTAACAATCAATTAACCGTGACTCACAATGATTAAGCGATGTGGCTCGACTCTTTGATTCCGGATGTTGACCAAACCCTTTTTCTCCCCTCCAAATATTCGTCTTGGTACCGTGATGCTAAATCCCAAAATCCAACGTCGATGTCTTGAATGGACTGGTCTGGACTGATCAGAACTCGGAAAGAACCTTCTTTCACTTCTGGACAGTCTTTCGGAACTTCCCGGCAGTTTATCGGTCTTTGGAAATGTCTATACTTCTAAATCACCTCACTTCTTTTTCTCTCTCTCTCTAGCCACGTTTTGCTTTGGTTTCTATGGAATGAGATGAGTAAAAGTGGTGAAGGGTGGCTGGGTATATATAGAAATTGCCGGCCAATAAGAACATGCCACCCGATCGCGTGTGTGTCGTCTCGCATGCTTCCGGTCGCATGCGTGGCGACACATGGGCGTCCACATGCCCTGTTGCATGCCTCCTGGCCATGCCATAAGACACCTCCACGTCCACTTGCCCTTCAGCATGTCTGGCGTTCATGCATCGCGACACACGGGCCTCTGCATGTCGGTTCGCATGCGTAGATCGCAGGTACTGCGATACCTCGTGCTTCTGTGTGTCGAGCTGCATGGAACTGCTTCATGCACATCTACACCTCCTTCTTGTGTTGACACTCAGCAGGTTTAATGGTTGAGACCACGTCCTGACCCCTTAGATCAAGCCACCTCGAGCTTCTCAGTCGATTTGCGCGATTTCGGCCCTTCTGGTGAATTTCCGTCCCACGATCAATCTCAAATATTTTTCCGCTCCCGTTCTGATGAGCTAAATATGTTTACTAGACTCCAGACTAACCTTAATCTTGAGGATACAAATTTCCCGAGCCTTCGGCTTCCCCGAGAAATTCCATAAAACAGAAATTAGACTATTTTTTTTTTTATGACGGGGTATTACACTGATGGTCTTTAGTGTAGTTTATAAATCCACAGGAGCCAATTTATCCGTAATGTACTGGCTATGGTCTTTGTAAACAGGTGAGTGGAAGTGGACAAAGCTACTCAATAGAACTGAAGAGATCAACAAGGCCTTTGCCAATGAAGTCTCATGGGACCCATCTTCCACGTCTTCTACTCAAACACCAACACATAGACCAAGTGAAAGAACATATGGTGCGATCTAAACCGTTAATTGTCTTTGCTTAAGGTTATGTCTCAGGCAATGTTATGGCTTGCAGTTGGACTGTGGTATTCAGGTTTTTTTTTTTTTTTTTTTTACATTCATGTTTAGTTTCTAGAATGAGGAAAAACAAAATTGTGAAATTAAGAGTCAAGAAAGTAGAAAGCTTCACCTTGAGATTGGTTTTACCTGCAGATTCATGTGTTATGGTAGATAACGACAAACAAAGTTTACTTTCGTTGCTTCGGTTACAAAAGAACAAGAGCGTGTTCACAAGTCGATAAAGATTGACACTTGAAAGAAATTTTATTTTTTTCAAAGAGTAGTTAGGAATCTTTCTACTCTCTTCTCTTTCTCACTACGTAAAAAGTCTTGGACTTTGTCTCTGCAAACATAGTTTTATCTTTTTATGTATGTGTATAACAAGTCATTTGCAAATGTAAATATTATTTCTTTTCAATTCTTTTTCAGGATTTACTTTAAAAAAAAAAATAAAGAGATACACATCATACATAAATTTTTGTCGTAGTTGGTTCTTGCTTAAAATAAGGAGTAAATTGTTGCATCTACAATCATATGATATTTTTGATCTCTAAGTCATTTTGTATGTCATCTAATCCACTAACGGTTTGTGCATGTGCTAATTGTATTCAATTTTTAAAATACAAGATTATATTAATTTTTCTGCTTGAAACTTCTTTTATTAATATTTTAAAAGGTAATTATTATTACCTTGCTTTTTATGAACGTATGGCTCAATGTTCGTACCAAGCTGTTTCGAACACTGGAGCCTGAGTGGAAAGGACACAGCCTAATTCTAAATTCTTAAAATCTTATACTCTTAAAAAGAAAAATACGAGTAACCAGTGTTCTAAATTGTTCAATGATAAAAAAAAATGTTCAATGATGTGTTGGGCTGCGTATCCTCCAACTTTTCTCATAAATACTGGGCTAAACTGTATAAAATTATCTTTTCCTCTTATAACCATATAAAGCTTCTTTTCAAACAAACAAAAAAATATGAGTTTAGGATTAGACTCAAATACGACTAAATCTTATATATTGCAATGCTTTTGATTTTCTAAATTTAGGTTTAAAGTTCTGAGGTTTTCAAGGATTTATGGATTGTTTTAGAATCAGACCTGAGTAAATCTAGATAAGTATTTTTATCGTTAATTACCAGTTGACATTCTTAGATATTTTGAGCTTGATGATTAAGCTAATCTGTAATTTAAAGAGCACAAAAAAACTCAAAGTCCAAAACTTACAATTTTTTTCTGTTTTCTAAATTACGGATTTGATTTGAGGATTATAAAATTTATAGACGTGACAAGGGTGCAAAAAGGAAAAGATTACACCAATTTTTTTTGCTACATGTATTATTCCCGTTAAGCGCAACGAAGATAGCTGAGTCTGTTGAATCTGTTGAATTTGTGACCAACATCTGAACATGGTACCAATATAATGGAATGTTGCGATTTTGTTAGTGATTTATTGTCATAATATACGTATATAGGCTAGAAAAAATGTCTTAAGTTTAAATTTGAATGCAATACCACTAAACAGAAATTGCATTGTAGACATGGTAGCGTGTGTTTCAGCGGCGGACCCACTAAAGAAGGAGTGGTGTCAAATGACGCCCACAAAAATTTGATAAAAACTTTGATTTCTGCATAAATTTTGTATAAATTCAGTAGCTCAGTGGTAATATTCACCTATCGAACCCACAAAAATTTAGGTTCAATTCCATCTTGACCCCTCTTTAACATTTATTTTTTATCTAAGAACCATATTGATCCCACTTAAAATTCGGGCCGGATCCGCCACTGCGTGTATAAGTGAAAACACAATACTATGTACACAAGATTATCCAATACATCAACAATATTTTCGGCTCCGTGCTTGCGCGGGGGCTATGTGTAGCGACCATGTTCCGAAGATCGATGTTAGGATGATCTGAGGACTGACTGGCCGAACTGTGAGAACGTACTGAACGGATTGGATGATGTTAGAAAGAGCTGATCAGAGTTCGAAAGACTTTCCGTGGGTGGATGGGAGAACTTGGATCGGCGCCTGATTAGTAGCGACTAGAGCGGAATCATGTACCCGATTAAAGCTAGGAACATATCTGTTTTTGAGCCAAAGAAAGCTCCATCAGTCGGTCTTACGCTCGGGTTATTGGACAGGCCGTTCGGTTTGTTGAAACTCAGGATGTTCGGACAACTCGATGAAAATCCAGGCAAAGCGGAATTTTCGGACAACGATGGTCGGATCCGGACAAGTGTTGTTGGATTCGGACAATACGGTTGAACTGGTCGGCTAGACAACGATTGTTTGAAATTAGACAAGACAGTTCAGACTATCGGCTAAGCTGAGATGAGCTGATTAAGTAGTATCAGTCTGATTCGGACAAGGCGGTTAGAGTTGTCGACTGGATCAGTCAGCTCTAGCTTGATTTTCGTCTAAGTAAAACTGGCGGGAACAGTTAAAGTCCGAAAAGGGGAAAAACTCGCGCTAGAACGCTTTGGAGCACGAGGTGGCGGTTACGGATTAAGAGCCGCGAGTAGAATAAGCGGAAACGGTTAACTATGCAGTTTCTCGGGCCTAAACCGCCCAACTACCCATTTTAATCGTGTCCTTCGTCTTATTTCGCCATTTTTGTACGGGAAACAGAAAGAAAGAACCAGAGAGAAACTCAGAAAGAGAAAAGTCCGATTAAGAGAGAGTTTTCGATATTTGGCTGGATTGATCAAGTCCGAGTCAAGAACGATCGTCTGTGGGGTGAATCCGAATGTCTGAACATTCGAAGATCCGACAGAAACCGCTCAAGAGGTGTCAGAAGAGACCGAATCAAACAGAACAAACCGACTCTAAGAAAAAGGTGAGTGCGTGACTGTAGCCTATCGTACTGAATCGTAGTATGATTGATAAGAATGTTCTATGTACTGATTGTTTGTCTAATTTGAACTATCTGCTAAGTTCTGGCTTGGTCCGAACAGTCGGTTTCTTCCATCGACGCATCTGGATCAGATCATGCGCCTAGAGCCGTATTGGCCTGCTAGGGCTTGACTGAATCTGATGGCGCGTTGGCTTGGAATGATTGGGTCAGCTAAGTAACTGACTGATGATAAGCATGTCCGTTTATTGACTGATTGACTCGATTGCTTTACTTGGCTGAGTGGGACGGAATGACCGCTCTCACTAAGCATACTGTTTGCTTACGCCTCCTTGTTTGGATGCAGATCAGGACCAGACTCGAAAGGGTAAAGACATAGCTTGAACGCGAGACAAAGACAGGAAGGAAGGATGGTGGGTTTGGGTAGACATAGGACGAGATTAACATGTAATAGCCTATAGCGAACTGACTTATTAACTAGAACCTCAGATTATCTATTCAAATCGTATTATGCTTTACTTGACTGTCTGAAAAAAGAACTAACACTCTGAAATAATTCTAAGTAAGGAAAAATATGAAAACGGCCCAAGTTTGATCGAGGAAGTCGAGCCGGACTCGTACTGATGTTACGAAAAAATGGGTCGGGTCCTTTCAAGTGGTATCAGAGCGGAGTCGAGTTCTAGGACAATCTAAGTATAGTGGGTTATTGGGGCAAACCATCCTTCCAAGCCTGACGTCTCGCGGTAAATTCTGTGTTCCGAGTCCTGATCCCAAGTTAGTTTTGATTAATTTGCCTGTGATCTTATTGCAGATGGCAAAAAGTAACCGTAACACAAGAAGGACTGTGAATGAGACAGCTGAGGGGTCTGCGAGTAGCGTGGCCAGGAATGAAGCTGGTACGGAAGAGGCTCGGAATGCTGCTCAGAATGCAGCGAATTTGAACAATGCTGCAGCGGCTGGTGCTGCTGCTGTAACTGCTGCTTCTCCGGTTGGATTGGAAGCCGTTTTGGCTATCTTGGCGCAAGCCTTGGCAAGATTGCCTGCTGCAGCGGCACCTCCAATGGCTCCACCTGTTGCGGAGGAAGTGGAGAACGTGGTGCCTGATGGAGAAGAGGCACCCGTTGTTAGGAATCCGTCTTACCTCAAGGTTATGGACCACATGCAGAAACTGGGAACAAAGTTCTTTTCCAGTGGTTCCAAACCAAGGGAAGCAAATCAATGGATTGACAGGATAGGGCGGAACTTTAAGTCGATATGTTGTCCTCTTACTTACAAGAAGGACATTGCTGTCCACTACTTGGACGGTGATGTGTACCTCTGGTGGCGAGGTGTAGCGGCTTGGATTGGTGCTGAGCATTTCACGTGAGCCAACTTTAAGACCGAATTCTGTGGGAAGTATTTTCCGCCGGAAGCATTTGACCAGCTGGAGGGAGCTTCTCTCAGACTGGAACAGAGATCTATGACTGTTAGGGAGTATGAAGCGGAATTCAACAGCCTCAAGAAGTTTGCTGGGCGTGAGGCTGAGTCAGAAATCTCCTTGGTCCGCAAATTCATGCGCAGACTCAGCGTTGATCTCCGAACTCGTTGTAAGATCTACAACTATGATATTGTTGCCGAACTGGTGGAAAAGGCCGCAGAACAGGAAGCTGGAATCAGTGAGGAAGCCAAGGTGTTTGGCACAGTGGCGCATGTCCATCCTGGTAAGCATGCGGTGAAGAATCAAAAGCCGGTGAAGGCTGGCTCTTCCAGCAAGCCGAATGCAACAGGTCGCAGTGCGTGTTCGACTTGCGGGAAGATGCACTCTGGTGTCTGCCGTGCTGCTACGGGAGCTTGTCACCATTGCGGAAGTATGGATCATAAGGTGCGTGATTGCCCTGAGGAAGATCTAAGGCCGAAGAGCCAAAACAAGGGTGCTGGTGAACGTGTGTACTACAACTGCGGCGAAACGGGGCACTACAAGAATCAGTGTCTGAAGGACGCGCAATCTGCTGGGAAGCGTCCGAATGATGGGCCTCAGCCGGCGGCAAAGAGGCAGGCCATCATGCCGCGGGTGTACACAATCGGTGATGAGTCAATGGACCCAAGCACGTCTCGCCCGATCACTGGTGAGTCATCCTATCTCTCACCTTTGCCTTAAGAATTTCTGTGTGAAATTGCTTGCTTGTAGAGTAGGTCCTTAGTGTTCCGGGTGAATAAGTAGGGACCTTAGTCATGGGTGGAGTGGCAACCCATGTTCTGTTTTATTCTGGTACATCTCACAGCTTTGTGCAACCCGAGATGATTGGAATTGGGGAATTTCAGAGAGAACCAGAAGAAGAAGTAAGAGTGGTTCATGCAGCTGGTGGTCAGATCATGTACACTTCAGGGAAAATCCGAAACGTCTCTGTGATGATCGGAGGAGTAAACATGCCAGCCGACTTGGTCGTTTGCCCAGTGAAATCATACGATGTGATCCTTGGAATGGATTGGCTGAGCAAATACATGGCACATCTTGATTGTCATCGTGGCCGAGTTCAGTTTGAGATAGGCAATGGAAAGCTTGTCTATCAAGGGGTCAGACCGAGCAATGGGAGTCTGATCATTTCAGCACTTCAAGCAGAAAGAATGCTGGAAAAAGGATGTGAGGCCTATCTGGCTTCAATCACAACTATGGAAGTCGGACCTGATGCTGAGTTGGAAGGGATTCCGATTGGAAAGGAGTATGATGACGTGTTCGAATCCTTGACATGATTACCACCGGACCGTTCTGATCCTTTCACGATTGAGCTTGAGTCGGGCACAAAGCCAATCTCGAAAGATCCGTACCGGATGGCTCCGGCTGAAATGGCAGAACTTAAGAAACAGTTAGATGAACTGATGGAGAAAGGGTTTGTGCGCCTAAGCAGTTCACCTTGGGGCGCACCGGTTCTGTTCGTGAAGAAGAAAGATGGTAGCTTCAGGCTATGCATTAATTACAGGGGGATTAACAGAGTCACAGTGAAGAACAAGTACCCTCTTCCAAGGATTGACGAGTTATTGGACCAACTCCGAGGTGCTACTTGTTTCTCCAAGATTGATTTAGCTTCCGGATACCATCAGATTCCGATTGCTGAAGAGGATGTCCGTAAGACAGCCTTCAGATCGAGATATGGCCACTACGAGTCTGTGGTCATGCCTTCGGATTGACCAACGCCCCTGCAGCCTTTATGAAGATGATGAATAACGTTTTCAGAGACTACCTGGTTGAATTCGTTATAGTCTTCATAGACGACATCTTGATCTACTGAAAGAATCAGGAAGAGCACAAGGACCATCTGAGAATGGTTTTGGATAAGCTGCGGGAACATAAGTTGTTTGCCAAGCTCAGCAAATGCAGCTTTTGGCAAAGAGAAATTGGTTTCTTGGATCCTGTGGTCTCGGACAAGGGAGTGTCCATGGACCAAGAGAAGATCAAGGCCATTGCAGACTGGCCCAGATCAAGGAACGCAACAGAGATCAGGAGCTTTCTTGGACTGGCTGGATACTACCGACGGTTTGTTAAGGGATTTGCCAGCATGCCTCAACCGTTGACAAAGTTGACCGGAAAATATGTTCAGTTCGTGTGGACAGAAGGCTGTGATGTGAGTTTCAACAAACTCAAGATGATGTTGACAACTACTCCAGTATTGGCTCTTCCAATGGACAACGAGCCATACATGGTGTACACAGATGCATCCAAAGTGGGACTTGGGGGCGTATTGATGCAGCAAGGCAAAGTGATCGCGTATGCGTCTAGACAGCTAAGGAAACACGAGGGGAACTATCCAACACACGACTTAGAGATGGCTGCTGTCTTGTTTGCCCTGAAGATATGGCGGTCTTATCTCTATGGTGCTAAGGTCCAAGTCTTCACGGACCATAAGAGCTTGAATTATATCTTTACTCAACCAGAGCTGAACCTTAGACAGAGGCGTTGGATGGACATGGTTGCGGATTACGACTTGGATATTGCCTACCATCCGGGAAAGGCAAATCTGGTCGCGGATGCCTTGAGTCGGAAGAGAGTAGCTTCGGATTCAGAGAAAGACATGGAGGAACTAGTTCACATGGTTGGAACCTTACGACTAGCTGCCTTGACTGACGAAGTGGAACCGTTGGGTCTTGGTGCAGCGGATCAGGCGGACTTGTTGTCCCGAGTTCGCCTTGCACAGGAAAAGGATGAAGATCTGATCAAAGCTTCAAAGAACGAGAAGGCGGAGTATCAGACTTCAAACAATGGGACGATTCTGGTTAATGGCCGAGTGTGTGTTCCTAACGACAAAGGGTTGCGGGATGAGATCCTAAAGAAGGCACATCAGTCGAAGTTCTCGATACATCCAGGAGCCAATAAGATGTACCGACACTTGAAGAGATACTATCATTGGATTGGAATGAAGCGTGATGTTGCAAAATGGGTAGCTGGGTGCCCAATCTGCCAAATGGTGAAGGCAGAAAATCAAGTCTCGAGTGGACTACTTCAGAGTTTACCCATCACAGAATGGCCTTGGGATAAGATCACGATGGACTTCGTGACTGGCTTGCCAATGAGGAACGTCAAGGACGCTATCTGGGTGATCGTGGACAGATTGACCAAGTCTGCACACTTCTTGGCTATCAACAAAACAGACAATGCAGCGGTGCTAGCCAAGTTGTACGTGGAACAGATCGTCAGACTTCATGGAGTTTCGATAAGCATAGTGTCAGACCGAGACTCCAAGTTTTATTCGGCCTTCTGGAGAGCAATGCAGAAGTCGATGGAGACCAAGGTCCATATGAGTACAACATATCATCCGCAAACGGATGAACAGTCAGAGAGGACAATCCGAACACTTGAAGACTTACTGCGATCTTGTGTTCTGGATTGGGGAGACAAATGGGGTCAGTACTTGCATCTGGCTGAGTTTTCTTACAACAACAGCTATCATGCAAGCATTGGAATGTCGCCTTACGAGGCATTGTACGGACGTCCGTGTAGGACACCGTTATGTTGGACCCAAGTGGGGGAGCGCAGCATATTTGGCCGAGATTTTGTAGAAGAGACAACTGAAAGAATCCGAGTCTTGAAACTGAAGATGAAAGAGTCTCAGGACAGACAGAAGAGTTATGCAGACAGACGCATAAAAGACCTTGAGTTCGAAGTAGGAGACATGGTATATCTCAAAACCGTCACCTACAAAGGCAAGGACCGATCCTCAAAGAATGCCAAGCTGAGTCCAAGATACATGGGACCGTACAAGATCCTGGAAAGGATTGGAAAGGTCGCCTACAAACTGGAGCTGCCCTCGTCGATGACTCAGTTCCATAACGTGTTCCATGTATCTTTGCTGCGAAAATGCATAAGAAATTAAGACAATGTGGTTCCTGAACCACCATCTGACTTGAGAGAGAACCTTACTGTGGAAGGACGACCAGTCCAGATCATTGGTAGAAAAACCAAACCTGAAGGCAGAAAGAATATCAAAATGATCCAAGTCGTTTGGGACTGCGATGGAGAGGAAGAAACGACTTGGGAGCCAGAGGCGAGAATGAAAGCTGAATTTCCAAAGTGGTTTGACAAACTCACGGAAGATTCAGGAAGAAAGACTCGAGGACGAGTCTGAGCCAAGTGGGGGAGAACTTGTAGCGACCGTGTTCCGAAGATCGATGTTAGAATGATCTGAGGACTGACTGGCCGAACTCTGAGAACGTACTGAATGGATTGGATGATGCTAGAAAGAACTGATCAGAGTTCGAAGGACTTTCCGTGGGTGGATGGAAGAACTTGGATCGGCGCCTGATTAGTAGCGACTAGAGCGGAACCATGTACCCGATTAAAGCTAGGAACGGATCTGTTTTTGAGCCAAACAAAGCTCCATCAGTCGGTCTTACGCTTGGGTTATTGGACAGGCCGTTCGGTTTGTTGAAACTCAGGATGTTCGGACAACTCGATGAAAATCCAGGCAAAGCAGAATTTTCGGACAGCGATGGTCGGATCCGGACAAGTGTTGTTGGATTCGGACAATACGGTTGAACTGGTCGGCTAGACAGCGATTGTCTGAAATCAGAAAAGACTGTTAAGACTGTCGGCTAAGCTGAGATGAGCTGATTAAGTAGAATCAGTCTGATTCGGACAAGGCGGTTAGAGTTGTCGATTGGATCAGTCAGCTCTAGCTCGAGTTTCGTCTAAGTAAAACTGGCGGGAACAGTTAAAGTCCGAAAAAGGGAAAAACTTGCGCTGGAACGCTTTGGAGCGCGGGGTTGCGGTTACAGATTAAGAGCCGCGAATAGAATAAGAGGAAACGGTTAACTTTGCAGTTTCCCGGGCCTAAACCGCCCAACTGCCCATTTTAATCGTCACCTTCGTCTTATTTCACCATTTCTGTACGGGAAACAGAAAGAAAGAACCAGAGAGAAACTCAGAAAGAGAAAAGTCCGATTAAGAGAGAGTTTGCGATATTTGGCTGGATTGATCAAGTCCGAGTCAAGAACGATCGTCTGTGGGGTGAATCCGACTGTCTGAACGTTCGAAGGTCCGATGGAAACCGCTAAAGAGGTGTCAGAAGAGACCGAATCAAACAGAACAAACCGACTCTAAGAAAAAGGTGAGTGCGTGACCGTAGCCTATCGTACTGAATCGTAGTCTGATTGATAGGAATGTTCTATGTACTGATTGCTTGTCTAATTCGAATTATCTGCTAAGTTCTGGCTTGGTCCGAACAGTCGGTTCCTTCCATCGACGCATCTGGATCAGATCATGCGCCTAGAGCCGTATTGGCCTGCTAGGGCTTGACTGAATCTGATGGCGCGTTGGCTTGGAACGATTGGGTCGGCTAAGTAACTGACTGATGATAAGCATGTCCGTTTATTGACTGATTGACTCGATTGCTTTACTTGGCTGAGTGGAACGGAATGACCGCTCTCACTAAGCATACTGTTTGCCTACGCCTCCTTGTTTGGATGCAGATCAGGACCAGACCCGAAAGGGTAAAGACATAGCTTGAACGCGAGACAAAGGCAGGAAGGAAGGATGATGGGTTTGGGTAGATATAGGACGAGATTAACATGTAATAGCCTATCGCGAACTGACTTGTTAACTCGAACCTCAGATTATCTATTCAAATCGTATTATGCTTTACTTGACTGTCAGAAAAAAGAATTAACACTCTGAAATAATTCTAAGTAAGCAAAAATTTGAAAACAGCCCAAGTCTGATCGAGGAAGTCGAGCCAGACTCGTACTGATGTTACGAAAAAAAGGGTCGCGTCCTTTCAGTAGGCCCCTAGTCTAGTGTGACAGTGACTCACACCTGCAAGTGTATAAGTATATAAAAAGCGCTGCTGCATTTGGGCCCACGACCTTTTTGTTATCGTAGCAAGGAGAGGGACGATCTTTACTACTAACTGAAACGGCTCTGGAGGCCAAGTTGCGTAGCCGTAATCTTCGTCACTGTTCTCGAGATTCTCTGTGTGTTGGATTTCGATACCCTAACTTCCTCCTCGTCTCTCTCTCCTTTTTCATTTCTCGGATTAGCTTCTTTTTTTTCTTCTGGATCGAAGAAGATGGTAGCTGATAGCAAATCAAACCTTTCATTGCCCAAAACTTTCGCCTGCAGTGCCTTCTCTGCCTGCGTCGCCGAGGTATTCTCCCGATTCCCTGAATTTTCCATGCGTTTCGCTGCGCATGTTTCGATTATACTCGCAATGTATCGCGAATTTTCATGAAAAAAAGTCCGATCAGGATTTGTTCTTCGTGTTTCCTCGTATAGCTAGAGAATCGTTTGTTCATGGATTCGATATGCTATTTCTCCAGACTATATGCTCATGTTTGGTTTTGATGGAACTGATTCGATTTCTAGAATATTTCATCCCCATGTATACGAGGTCAGATCTGTGGTGTTTGGATTGCGATGTTAATTATGCTTTGATTCGAGCATTGTATTTAATAATGCTATGCGATGTTATCGAGAGATGGATCAAAGATTATGGAAAACACGACGATAATGAAATATTTAGATTAGATCGAGAAGAAAATTTTGTTAGCATAACCTTTATAGTTATACGGTTGATCGATCTCACCGAGTGTATGTTTTTCGAAATTTTTGATGCAAATTAAACTCTGGATATCACAGGTATGTACGATTCCGTTGGACACTGCTAAAGTGAGGCTTCAGCTCCAAAAGTCTGCCATTGCTGGAGATGTTACTTTGCCTAAGTATCGTGGATTGCTGGGAACTGTTGGTACCATAGCAAGGGAAGAAGGGCTTCGTTCTCTTTGGAAAGGTGTTGTACCAGGCTTGCATCGCCAATGCCTCTTTGGAGGTCTAAGGATCGGGATGTATGAGCCGGTGGGTTCTCAGATCTACTTCTTTCTTGCTCAAGAAAACGTAGTTACTGCTTAACCAATCTGTTTTCATCCAGGTCAAAAATTTGTACGTTGGCAAAGACCATGTAGGCGATGTTCCGTTGAGCAAGAAGATCCTTGCTGGTTTGACAACAGGTGAGCATAACGAGAGAACGGTTTAGACGAAACTCGGAATATATGTTTGTCTCATGTTGTTCTTGTTAAACTCTCAGGTGCTCTGGGTATCATGGTAGCGAATCCAACTGATCTTGTGAAAGTTAGACTTCAGGCTGAAGGGAAACTAGCTGCAGGTGTGCCAAGACGGTATACTGGATCGTTGAATGCGTATTCAACCATTGTGAGACAGGTATTTATCCCGCTATAGAAGTTGAGGCCATGCATAAGTTTGCTTAAACACTGGTTCATATCCATTTAATTTGGTTCTGACAGGAAGGAGTCAGAGCTCTGTGGACTGGTCTTGGACCTAATGTAGCTAGAAACGCAATCATCAATGCTGCTGAATTAGCGAGTTACGATCAAGTGAAACAGGTCTGCAACAAACTATTTCCCTACTTCTCTTGTATAACTAAAGGATCCTGATATCTTTAACAAACGTTCTTGTTACATTTTTCTCTCTTTCAGACAATCTTGAAGATTCCGGGTTTCACTGATAACGTTGTCACACACATTCTATCTGGACTGGGAGCAGGTTTCTTTGCTGTCTGCATTGGTTCCCCTGTTGACGTCGTATGATATCTCTACACATGACGTTAAACCATGAGTTTGTCCACAATGCTTCCTGATTTTTTCCCTTGAATCTTGTTGTGTGGCACAGGTTAAGTCAAGAATGATGGGAGATCCTTCTTACAAAGGCACTATTGACTGCTTCGTCAAAACACTGAAGGCAGACGTAAGCAACTCTTCTTCTATGCCCTCCACGGAAATAACATAACCCACAAAAAGTTTATAACTCTAGAGAGTTTTTTTTTTTGCCTCTACAGGGACCTATGGCATTTTACAAGGGTTTCATCCCCAACTTTGGACGTCTAGGCTCATGGAACGTCATCATGTTTTTGACCCTCGAACAGGTAACAACTTATTACATTGTTATTGTTTTGAATCCATCCACGCAAACCCTTTTGTCTCTCTTTCTCTTCTCTAATAACGGTTTTTATTATACTTTGATCCAGGCAAAGAAGTATGTCCGGGAACTAGAATCGTCCAAGAAATAATACTGAGGCACAAAATTTTAACCAGACAGAATAAGAGCAACATTGTTTTCTTCTTAATTTGGGTGGTCGAGAGAGGGGCCAGAACAGAGAGTTGTTTTCAAGCAAAACTGTGAAATAAATTTATGTGGGTGCTATACCATTCAAACATTCATCAAAATCATACATTTTCATCTTTTCTTTTACAAAACTGATAAATCAAGAAGAAGAAGTGACAGTTCTCAGCTCAGTTTCTTATTTTTCAGATAAGACCGTATCTCGAATCTATGGTAAAGCTCTTTAGCTTTGTTGTAGATGAACACGAGAGATCCATCTATGCAATCCTCGTATCTATCATAAAAAGCTGGAACTGTCATTACCACCAAAACACCTGCCGAAACAACCAGTGATGTAATGAATGAATATCCAGCTGTAAAGCATTCCAAGTCTATGATGAATATTACTTACCGGTGTGGCAAAGTGTCTGAAAATCCATGAGACTTCCAACGAGTGAGATGAGCAACAGATAGACAGCTACTTTGATAAACAACTCTGTGTCTCTTCCCATTGCAGTGTCATACGTCACTTGTAGCAGTTTATTCACATGGAAGCGTAACAACTTGGAAGCTTCTTCAGCCATTTCTTCACTTATTTGAAACTCTGGCAATGGCGGTGACGGCCTAATAAGAGCCAAAGGATATATAAAAATAAATTACGAAGAAAGAATATTTTAATTACAATTGGATCTCTTGACAGAGACACTTTTTTTGGTTTTACCTGTTGAGAATAGATGCAGATTTGGACCAGAGGAAGAGGATAGAGAGCAAGAGGAGAAGAACACTTGAAAGAAGAGTGAGGATGGTGTACGCAAAGCTCTCAAACACCATCCATGAGCTTATTGTTACTGTAACTATACCAACACTCACATTCTTGTTCCTCCACAGGATCACATCTGCAACTGCAGATTCATTTCACAAGCAAAGGGTTAAAGAGATCAGAGTAATCACTTAATCTTTATAATTGATTTGGTAATGATATATGGATTCACTTACTAATGCCACCTCCCAGAATCTCATGTACTGTTCTCTCTCTTTTGAACAGCTTGTCCGAACAAGAACCCATAAGACCACGATTTTTAAGGATTCCGATCTTCTCAGATCCCAGAATGTCAGAAATAGACAAAAATAAAACTAATCCCAACAGGCTCAAACCGAAAGAAGAAGAGAGCAAAAGAAAGTGATGAGACTAAAGTTGGGTCATCACCATCATCATCAAAGCCATCAACTTTGAATATATATAAAATTAATTAATAATATAAATAATTATTCAAAGCTATGCTATATATGCTCTGTTCAGGAAAGCAAGAAAGTGTGTGTTGGCCTCTCGATTATCACCTTCCAGCCTAAAAGTGTCATTCCTTCTAGTCCATGTTTTATTTTAAACGGTAAAAGTTCGCTTAGATGGAAGGAAGACATTTATTCCATTCATATATGTAGAAAATAAAAGTCGTATTATAAAAGTTAGTAATCTAATATTTTTGTCAATTCAATTAATTGATTCACTAGAAATATTGACCGAAAAAAACGAGCAATTTTGTGCTGAATTCAAAGCAATAAGTATTTATTTATTTATTTTATTTTTCTTAAATAATAAACAAACAAATATTTGTAACATTTATAATTTCATCAATGTTTTTAAACTGGACCGGACAATGAACAGAATATATAACTGACTTCTTGATTCCAGTCTACGATTAATCCATTGACTCTTCCAATCCAATTAATTATTTCTTGGCGTTGCATCTACAGCTCATATTTGTCTCAGATACTGATTAAGTGTAGGAGTTCTAGTTATAGGACTTTTAATTAAATAGTATATGGTTCTAATATGTATTATATACACGTAGATGGTTGGTTAATAAGAATATTCTTTTCCTATAATTCATTGGTAACTTTTGTATATGTTAAACTTGGAAAATGGGTTCAAGAACTTGACTAAAAGTTATTTGTGTTTGTATGAAAGTCTTTAAAAGAAGTCTTGAAAATAATTCTAAAATCAGATTAATGATGCAAATGTATAGGTGTATCTTAGATGAGTTTGTAGGTGTATAAACAAGTTGATTATTTAAAATAATTAAATTACATTTCTTTTACTAAAAAGTTTGACATCCTGCTGTCTATAAAATATAATCTTTATTTATAGTATTTTCAACTCTCAGATTATGAGTGAGAAGAATCATTTGTACTTTTAAATTTCACAACACATAAAACTTCAGCCAATAAAATTCATACTTAAAAAAATGTTGCTTACAAACGCTCTATATGGTATTTAGGCCCAGCCAATTTTTTGCCACATATGTTCTGATAGTTTATTTGAAGAATAAAACATGACATTGGAAATAACATTTACAGAAAGAAAAGAGTTAAAAACTAAGGAAGAATTGACTAAAATATTGGCATTGGTAGTACTTGTGTTTTTTTATCGTTTGCTGAAATCGTATCCAGATTAAATGCATGGTATGCAATACAAGGCTATGACCGTGGTCATAAGGATTAAGAAATGTTTTTTTTTTGTAAAAAAAGGATTAAGAAATGTTGATTGAATAGAAAGAAGTGATGAACAAACACTTTAGCTGGAGTTGAAACAAAGCTAAAGAAAAACGGTAGAGAGCCTAGGACATGACGGTCTCAGCTTCTTCACCATGACTCATTCCACTATTTGCAAATTGCAATGATTAGTAATAAACATTTTTAGTGTAGATTTTAATAAATTCGGCTTTTGAGCAGCGAGTCAGATCCACATTTCTTCACTTTCTCTCCCAAAACAATCGACTATGTGTTTTGCAGGGTAGTGATTTTATAGCTTTTGGTGTCTTCATCAGTGTTTCCAGGGTCACCCTCTCAGATTCAGATTTACGAGGATGAGTCAAAATGCTCCAGTGTTATCGTTTTGTCCACAACGTTAACGGGTGGGTCTCTGTTTACGGCGAATTCTTAGGAAGGTCCTCGGCTCTGGTTGATCGTCAGGGTTCGGTGTTCGCTCGCCGTTAGAGGACGATGGTGAAGCCACCACATATCACTAGTTAGTCCTCGGGGCTTGGTC
This sequence comes from Brassica napus, assembly GCF_020379485.1. NCBI lineage: Eukaryota > Viridiplantae > Streptophyta > Magnoliopsida > Brassicales > Brassicaceae > Brassica > Brassica napus. The sequence goes on from NC_063449.1 coordinate 24,738,559, forward strand.
CTATCTCCCGGAGATGGGAGTTTCAGCATTTCTAGGTTTTTTTTCCATGATCTGTGTCTTTTCTTAACTGTTTTGTTGCTTGATTGTTTAATTATTTTTATCTATATCTAGGAGTCACCGTTTCTAGCAGACCGAAGATATATAACAATAACTTATTTTTAATACATATGTATTTATTAATACATATAGTATTGTATTTATTTTTAAAAAAACAAAGGTTTTATAAATTCTTAATATATTATTTAGAAAAAAAATGAAAGATCAAGTCGAATGTTTATGCTACAATAGTCCAGTGCATAAAGCTACAATAGTCCAGAAAAAAATGAAAGATCATCTCCATGTGATGGACCTCTTCACCACGACTCTCTTGACTACCTATAAGGCTACAATAGTCCAGTGCATCTCTTGAATTTCTTTTGGGTAGGCTTGAGTTTCAGGCAAGGCCCTTTCTGCCAATTCGTCATCTTTTTAAATTTTATTTACAATTTAGTCCCTGGAAAAGCAAAGAATTACATATATAAAGCAAAACCGTATCCAGACGCCGAACCGGGTTGACCCAGTTCTCTTCTCTTCCTCGAAACCTTAAAAGGTAAACCCTAAATTCCCCAAATCCCGTCACTCAGCATCGACATCCCGCAGAAATCTCAGGTTTTGGTTGCTCTAATGGACGGAGGAGATCATTCCGCTTCAGGTCGTCGTCTTCTTCACATCCATGCTTTTTGATAGATCGCAGTGGATTGTTTCATCCTCATTGTTTCAGGTACTAAAAGAAGCTTCGAAGACGATGAAAGTGATACCTCCGTGTCAAAGAAGGTAGTTTTATTTGGGTGATCGATCATTAGAAGTTCGAAACCCTAGATTAGATATTGGATTCCTTCTGAACGTGTTACCATCTCTCTCTCTCTCTCTCTCTCACATTGTGCGTTATATTCTAATTGATTTGAGTCACTGAGAGATTCTTTGTTTGTGATCTTCATCATTCAGCGTTGCACTTGCACGAAAGTGGATGAAGAAGCTGCGATGATTGTGTCACTCACAGAGAGGTTCTGTATCCAATTCCCTTTCTTGATTCTTATTTTTTTTTGGGCCTTAAGCAGAAAAGTGTTTGCTTTGCTTTATAACCTGCTTTTGCTTTCTCTCTCTGTGGCAGTCTTCAGAGCTGTAAAGATGAGCTTGCTTCATGTCAAGTATTGTTTACTAATCCTTGATCTGTTTTTTTTTCTTTTTCTACATTAGTGTTCTTTGCTGTTGTCTGACTTGTTTTGTTTGGTCAGAGTGAGCTTGAATCAGCCAAAGCAGAGGTTGATAAGTGGAACACAGCGTTTAAGCAAGAGTCCTTTGTACCTTCTAGAAAATCTCCTGGTTAGACTTCTCCATTCAATGTCGTCTTTCTGCTTGCACTTTCTTGAATATGCCTATACCCTTTTGATAGTCCCTACAATGATTCTGTTTGCCACTGTTTTCTTTCAGAACCTCAATTTGTGATTGACTACATCCAAACTCTGAAATCTTCCGAGAAGTCTTTGAAAGAAGAGGTTGGCATTTGGCTAACAATTTATTAATATGTACAAAGGTCTTTATGTCCGAACAAGTTTTAATGGTTGCTTCTCTCTCATTTCAGTTGGAAATTGCACAAATGAAGGTAAAAGTCTCGTGGAATCATATCGCCTTACCGCTTGTTTCCACGCCCTCATTGTTTTTCTTAGCCATTACATGGAAACAATTGTCGCTAAACATAGTGTATGGATTTGTATCTGCAGTTAGCTATCCGTGATCTCAAATCTCAACTCAAGCCAGAGTCAATGAAGGTATACAATCCCCACCCGCAAATGTTTATCATTATGGTGCAAGTTACACAAAGCTAGTTGTTGAAGCAATTTCAAGGCATACATATTTGTCCAACTTGTTTATGCTATAGTGTTCCTTTGAGGAGGATGGTCATTCTCGACCTTGATTCATGTAAGAGGGAAACTTTCTCCTTGTAAACCCTTTTCCTTGGTCTTTAGTTACAGACAGATGAGGATCCAGAAGTCGACGGCGAGGAGCAAGGATCGACCCCCGCTGGCACCTCACGTATGGCATATCTCGAGGTAATCAACTGTAAAATCATCTTCTCGACATTTGTTCTCATTTTACTTGTATACATTTTAATACTATACTGTTTGGATTTTTTTAAGGATGAGTTGCGTGCGGCAAATACGGTGATCGCAGAGATGAGGGAGATTCAGGCCGTGAGGGTGGATGCACTGGAGAAAGCCCAGGCCACGCATGCTAAGGAGTTCGAGTATCTTAAGAACAACTTGCTGACACTACAACAATCCCCACGCTTGGTTCTTACGGCCGCACCTGAGAATGCTGATGCGCAGAAGTAATCTTATTATATTTTCGCATTATAGTTTGAGTTTGAACTAATAATGTAATCGAAGAAAACATAATGATTTTCTGTAACCACCGATTAACTGAAAACGGTTTAATATTATGCTGCCAAATCATTGACACAAATCAAAACTTAAACGAGCAACTCCCTCGAACCAAATGTGATCATTTCTGTACAGTAAAAACTCTTATAGATTAATAATGCTTAGATTAATCTACAGAGATCAATTACAAAAATATCTTAAAATGTATTTTTTTTTTGTTTTTGGTTAGACAATTTGACCCACTTGTTTATTGTTTCTCGTTAGACAATTTGACCCACTTGTTTCTTTTTTTATGGTTTGAAAATTTATTTTCTGAGTAGACAATGTGTCTGTCCTCTATCATGTTTTAAATATTAAACAAGAAAATAAAGATACCTTCACAATTCAACAAAGCAATAAACAAGTTTGGTTTCTAAAACATGAAATACTACTACAAATCCGCAACCTCATCACAAACCTCGGCAGCTAACTTGATACGCATTGCATGAATGCACTGGTCAGGTCTTTCAAAACCACAACCAATCGCCTTATACTCTATATACTCCGGAGAGTATACACCACACTCACCAGAGTTGTCATTATGGAGCACACTTTTAAGTCTTGAAATCTTGAAATGATGTGAACTTTTTTTCCTCGGCTTTTGCAGGAACCATTTCATTCAGCAATAAATGAATCATCGTCGTGAAAATACGACACTCTTTTATAAGATCTTTGTTTTTCATGACAACCGACTGTGTGCTGTCGTAAACATGGATTATTTGTTTCAACAAATCCACTTCTAAAATAACTCAATGGTTACCATTTATCAAGTGGCAACGATACAATTGATACACATCTGTTAGCCACAATAAAAAAACTCTGGTCAATCAAACTGAGATTACAATGGCGATTTAGGAGTAAAGGTCGTGGTGGATGCTTCTATCAAAGAGGGAGAGATCGTTGAAGATTCAATGGAGGAAGAGACATGTCGAAAGTAATATGCTATCAATATGTAATAGTAGGTCACTTTGCTTCTAATTGTCCCGACGGCTTGCTTAAGCTTCAAGAGACACAAGAAAACGATAACAACGATACAAAAGAAGCAGATGAACATATGATGCAAGAAGCGGTCTACTTAAACGAGAAGAATGTCTTACCAAATATGTAGACAAACACTGACAACAAAAATATATGGTACCTTGACAACAATGCTAGCAACCATATGAATGGATATCGAAGATACTTCTATAAAACCGATAATACAATCACCAGAAAAGTGAGTTTTGGAGATGACTCTCGCATATACATCAAAGGAAAAGGCACAATATAGTTCATCGACATGAATGGTGAATCAAGAAAGATGACTGGTGTTTAATTTATTTCAGACCTGAGAACTAATATCATCAGTCTTGGCCAAGTTACATAAGCAGGATGTGATATAAGAATGAGAGGTAAATTCCTAACGATGCATGATCAAACTGGAAAGCTACTTATCAAAGAAAATAGATCAAGAAACTGCATATACAAAGTCCGCATGAAGTAATAAATACTGCATGTCTACATCTAACAACAATAAGTGAGTCAAGTAGATGGCATGTGAGGTTGGATCACATGAATGTGGACACAATAACACTGATGATACAAAGAGAACTTGTACAAGGAATCTCGAGTGTTAGCATTGACAAGAAGATATGCAGATCATGTCTACTTGGGAAGCAAACTAGACAAGTTTTCCCTCAAGCTACCTCTTCTCGAGCATCTAAAATACTTCAGATTATACATGGAGATATTTTGCAGTCCAATAATGCCAAGACCACTAGCCGGGAATAAGTATATCTTCGTCCTCATCAATGATCACTCTATGTACATGTGGATAATCTTGTTGAAAGAAAAAAGTGAAGCTTTCGAAAAGTACAAAAAATTTAAGTGCTTAATAGATCAAGAAACAGTAGCAAAGATACAAATATCCAGAACAGACAGAGGAGGAGAATTTGTTTCACGAGAATTCAATACATTCTGCGACAACTTGGGTATAATACGATATCTTACCGCACCGTACACACCACAACAAAACGGAGTGCTTGAAAGATGAAATAGAACTTTACTTGAAGATGGCAAGAAGTATTCTGAAACATATGCATATTCCAAACTATTTGTGGGGAGAATCAATTCGACAATCTGCGTATCTCTTGAACTGAATAGCAACAAGAGCACTCAAAGATAGAACTCCATACAAATTTTTTTAGATCTAAAAAGCCAAACTTTGATCACCTTCGAATATTTGGATGCAGTGGATATGCAAATAAAGAGAAACCACAGTTGAGAAATCTTGATGAAAGATCACGCATGCTGCTTCACTGAGGCACATAACTGAGATCAAAGGCATATCGGCTGCTTGATCTCAAATTCGGAAGATAGTTGTGAGTCCAGATGTTGTGTTTTATGAAATGAATAGCTGTAACTGGAATAAAATAAAAACAGAGCAAGAGCATGATGGAAACTTCATGCTCACTCTTGGAGAATTTGTAAACCGTGGTATCCAAGAAGCAAGAAGGAACGTAGAGAGTGAGCAACTTGGTTCAACGTTAGAAGATCGAACAGATGATAATGAGGACGAAGAGGACACAGGTGGTTCCGAGAATGAAGATTCTGTTGCACCACACGAGCATGAGACAAAAGCCGTGGATGATCAAACCCAAAGAGTAATAAGAAGAAGTGAAAGACAGAGCCTAAAACCAAAATATCTTGGGGATTCTGTTCTACTAGCTGAAGAAAAAAGAGAAATATTACTGTTATGCTTGAACAATGAGCCAAAGAGTTTTGATGAAGCAAGAGAATCAAAGGAATGGATACATGCTTGTGAAGATGAGATACACTCTACCGTAAAGAAAGAAAGTGGAGGCTAATGGATCTCCCGTATGGAGCAAACCGATTGGGCTAAAATCGGTGTTCAAGCTCAAACAAAATTCTGATGGAAGTATTAACAAATACAAAGCTCGACTGGTTGCAAAAGAATATGTACAGCGCTATGAAGTTGATTTCGATAAAGTATTTGCTCCAGTATATCAGATTGAAACCATGTGACTTCTTGTCAATCTTGAAGCAACAAATGGGTGGGAGGTACATCATCTTGATGTTAAAACAAAATTCCTTCATGGAGAACTAGAAGAAACCGTCTTTTTGTAGAAACCTAAGGGATTCAAAGTCAAGGGAATTGAAGGCAAGGTTTACAAGCTCAAAAAGTCTTTGTATGAACTAAGGCAACCACCAAGAGCGTGGAACAACAAACTAAATCAAATTATTCTCGAGCTTTGGTTTAGAAAGTGTTCTAAGGAACTGTTTATCTATTGAAAGATGGTGAGTGACTGTCTTCTCGTTGTTGCTGTCTACATAGATGATCTTTTTGTCATAGGGACAAAAAGAAAATCGATGAAGAATTTAAGAGAGAGAGATGGCCTCTAAGTTTGACATGAGTGACCTTGGGAAACTGACATACTATCTTAGAATTGAAGTGTGTCAACAAGAACAAGGGATAACGTTGAATTAAAAAACGTTATGCATTGAAAATCTTAGAAGAAGCCGGTATGGAAAACCACAATTTAGTCCATACACAAATGAAACTGAAACTGTCGAAATCTGAGGAAGAAAGAGAAGTTGATGCAAATGGTTCATGAAAAATATCGGATGCCTTAGATAATTACTTCATACAAGACCAGATTTTTCTTATTACATTGGAGTGCTGAGTTGATATATTCAGAGTTTGAGAGAGTCTCCTGGAACTGCAGTGAAACAATGCTTACGGTATTTGCAAGGTATTACTACTCTCGGCTTATCGTTTGGATGCTCTAGTACAAAGATACCGAAACTTATTGACTACAGTGATAGTAGCCATAATGTTGATCCTGATGATGGTGAGAGTATGACTAGACACATTTTCTACCTCAGTGAAAGTCCAATTACTTGGTATTCACAAAAGCAAGAGACATTTGCGTTATCATCGTGTGAGGCAAGTTGGTACCGAGTCAGCAAGACAAGTAATTTGGCTTCAAAACTTGCTTAGTGAAGTCACGGGAATTGCATGTGAGAAAGTTGTGATCAGGAAGTTGTGATGCATGTGCTTGGTGAGATGCTCCCATGCCATAGCTCGATCTTTAAACGAGTGATAACCAATGACACATACATCTCAAGAGGAACTTATTTAAACTTTAGAATCTCATCAACCATGTGAAGCATGTCAATGAATCCTTTATTGGTTCAAAATTCCTAGAAATTCTGGTATCACTTGTCCAAAACTTGAATCCCATCGTGAGTTGAGATGGCATGCATCGTTGTTAATGTCACATTGCTCGTCTCTTTATTCATCACGTCGATCATAATCATCTTCACTATGTCGTTTTTCATGAGTCGACATTACAAAATGATTGTCCACAAAATCATCATCCTCGTGTTCTCTTCGTGAACTATGTTATGTTGAAAGTTTCTATTTTGTGGTCAACCGTGATGATCATGGTGAAAGTCATGACGTGTCCGCAAAACAGTGGAAGGTCGATTGTTAATGCTTGTTGTAAAGCTTCTTGAAGACATACAGTGAAGTTTTCCAAGGTTTGTCGTAAGTCGTTAGGTTGTTCATCGTTGACTTTTTTCAAGGAATCAAGGTAGTGAGGATTAACTTTTAATTGAGATCAACGTCTCCTTAAATTCATTGAGAACTCATTTTTAAGTGCTTATTATATCTTTTAAATTCTTTTTCACTTTTGCTAACAATTTCATTAAATGTTAACCACAATAATTCGACAAGATTGATTGAATTGGATCCATCTGGGACAAGAATTCAAAATGATTAACAAAGAGTTTTTTTATTTGTTTACAGAATAGGTTAGACATAGTATTTGGGTACCAGTTTAGATACAAGTTATTTCTTTCGGGTATCAGTTTTTTTGATTTTGGAACATGGTCTATTTGGGTATTATAAGTTGGGAAAGTGCCAAAAATACTATTTTCAAAGTACCACTTTTCATGTTTACAATAACCACTTTTACCCTCATCTTTAATGAAGGGTAAAAGACATTTATAACCTTTTGATTACTTTTGACAAAAAAAAAACATATGGTTAACTAATCTAAACTTAAAATATCAACTCTAAACCCTAAATCATCAACTCTAAACCCTAAACCATGAAACATCAACTCTAAACCTTAAACCCCGAAACATCAACTCTAAACCCTAAATCCTAAAACTTCAAATCTAAACCCTAAAACATCAACTCTAAACCCTAAACATAAACCCTAAACCCTAAATCTAAACTTAAAACATCAACTTTAAACCCTAAATCATCAACTCTAAACCCTAAACCATGAAACATCAACACTAAACCCTAAACCCTGAAACATCAACTCTAAACCCTAAACCATAAACCTTCAAATCAAAACCCTAAAACATCAACTCTAAACCCTAAATGTAAACCGTAAACCCTAAACCCTAAACCCTAAACCTTATATTTTCTGAAATTCGAACCGTAAACCCTAAACCTTCAAATCTAAACCCTAAAACATCAACTCTAAACCCTAAAGGTAAACCCTAAACCCTAAATCTTCAAATCTAAACCGTAAAACATCAACTCTAGGGTTTTAGGGTTTAGGGTTTAGGATTTAGGGTTTAGGATTTAGAGTTGAAGGTTTAGGGTTTAGGGTTTAGAGTTGATGTTTTAGGGTTTAGGGTTAATTTTTAGGGTTTAGGGTTTAGAGTTTACTTTTTAGGGTTTAGGGTTTAGTGTTGATAGTTTAGGGTTTAGTGTTGATGGTTGAGGGTTTAAAGTTGAAGTTTAGGGTTTAGGGTTTAGAGTTGATGTTTTAGGGTTTAGAGTTGAAGGTTTAGGGTTTAGGGTTTACGTTTAGGGTTTAGGGTTTAGAGTTGAAGGTTTAGGGTTTAGAGTTTAGAGTTGATGTTTTGGGGTTTAGAGATTAGAGTTGATGTTTCAGGGTTTAGGGTTTATTTAAAAATAAATAGGGTTTAGGATTGATGGTTTAGAGTTTAGAGTTGAGTTTTAGGGTTTAGGGTTTGAATTTCGAAATAGTATAATTCAGAAAAAAATTTAAAAAATTATTTTTTATTTTTTTAGATTTTTATTTATTTATTATATATATAAAGAACATGGACATAAGAGTTTTTTGCCGTTTAATGAAGAAGATATTTTTGAAAATATCATTTTAGTGGTGGTAAAAATGAAAAGCGATTGCATGAAAGTGGTAAACATGTAATTTCCCCTTATAAGTTCTTCTACGTATTTCGAGTTGGGTCCTTCCAGATCTTACTAGGTTTGGTTATGATACCTAGAAATCTAAAAATATTCAAATAACTTTTATGTTTAGAGACATTATCAAAACAATAAAAAAAACAATAAAAAAAATATAACCAAAATCTGCCCGGATGTTTATTTCTAAAAGAAAATGTACATGATATATAAAGAAATATAGAAGGTGAGAAAGTTTGAAAAAAAAAAAAAATAGAAGGCGAGAAAAGTCTAGGTTAAGATCAACTACACTGAATGGAAAAAAAAAAAAAAAAAAACTACACTGAATGAAAGAATATACTAATTTACATATTTGGATCTACTACCCTTAATATATTTTAGTGATGTGTGATACGAATGTTGATTTGTCAGTATTTGAGAACGAAGAAAGCCGCCGCTGGAATTAATAAAAGGGAAATATCTTGAACTCGCATTTGACAAATATAACTTCTTTTTTTTTGACAGATATAACTTAGACAAGTGATACTATTATATCGAGTGAATATTTGTTTTTTTCTTTCTCTGTTTCATCATTCCAAGTTGGAAATAGTATTTTATGTTTTGAATGAAAGTTAAGTTTATTGAAAATATCATTGTTTTATGACTTTTCAAAACAGATATACATAGGTTTTATCCATTTAAGTTTTGAAACCAAAGAGTAAAAATGATGCTAGCCTCCTGTGGCGAGACACATTTGAAAGCCTCTTTCGTAGTAGCTATGTTTTTATAGTTCGAATTCCAGAGCAATCAATTTTGTACTCTTTTGTTAATGGCTTTTGTGATTGATTCTGGTGTATGTTGTTTGAAGAGCAATTAATCTAGCGATCGTAAAGTGACAATAACTCCACTTAAGAATTTACATTTTTGGATTCATTGCTGGACTTAACAGTGTTGCACTCCTAAAAGAGTGAACTGTTTTACACCAACAAAAAAAAAACAGAGGGAATCGTGGGAGGTGTTCTGAAGTTCATAGCAGTTCTATAGACTAATAATATTATTAATGAATTTTGCAAAAAAAAGAAAAAAAAAATACTATTAGTGAATTGACTTGCCTAAAAGGAATGCAAATTGTATTTACTAGTTATATACTTTTATATTTTAAATATAAATATATATCATTAAAAACCATTCCGTGAAAAGGCATCAGTATAGAACGAGTTCAGGCACACCAGAAAAACAGAACGAGCTAAAGTTATAAAGAAAACAATCGAAAACAACACCAAGCATGCAGATCTATGGTAGAAAAAAAAGAAGACATGGAAGCTTAGCTTCCAACTCCAATGTGGATGCCGGTGGTTCACACCTTCGATTAAATGCTAACTCACAACTGTCGGGTGTCCAAGGCCAGTCGATAGCTCCGTCCATGGTGTATCTTCAGAGGAACCACCACCAGAGGTGTCCCGCGGCCACAGACGACGAGACGCCAAAGGATCTGACTCTCGACACCCTAAACGCATTCTCTTCTATTGGTCGTCGCCATCTCAAAGTCCGAGCATGACGCACATCTCCACCATCAGTTCTATCAAGACAGAAATCCATTCCAGAGAAGACACAATACCTACAAAACCGCCATCCTGAGATCTACCGGCCATCGACGGATTTTCACTCAGAAACTCCACCACGACTGAGAAGAGATGGGTCTCCAAGATGCCAAACACACAACTATGCCGTCAAGTTGCTCAAAGGTCCAACTCTCTATGCCACCCCCTCACCGACAAACTCGCCGCTACTCCAACGAAGCCTCAGATCTAACACCGAAAGGTTCAAAATCTCATCAACTCAGAGAAGCACACATATGGAAAGCAGAAAACAGAGGTGTGGAAAGCAAAACAAAAAAAAATGGAAGGGAGACTGGCGGCAAAGAAGAGAGCCACCGACTCATGTTAAGAGTTTTCAGGGCTCTTAATCAAATGTTACAGTATAAAGGATGTCAAACCAGTTCTAAGTGATTCTAAAGCAAAGGGAATGCAAGACCATGTTTAATCTAAATGCTATCAATTGGTGAGATGATTTTTGAACTAGAATACTACTAAAATGCAATAAAGAACAAAGCTTTCCTTTCTTATGAAATGGAAGAACTCATGGGCTAAGGGAATTGACCTTGGGTGATCAAGTTTCAACCTAAAGGTGGTATCTTTCATTCAATCTATCAACCTTAGACCTAGACACAATCCTAAACAAATTATATCTCTAGATGAATGTTCATTCACTAAGATAACTCAAGCTTGAAATTTCTTTGGTTGAATATTATCTAAGCAATCATTAATTTCAAGTCCATTAGTCATCTTAACACCTTTAACATCAAATCTCTTTGGTAAAGAATGTTAAAAGCTTAGGAGAGTTGGTTCAGGCATTTTATCAAACACATTTCGGGTATGAAATGCCTAGAGCTCAACTTTAGAGAGGCCAACTCTAAAATTGCAATAAAGCACTCTAATAGCAATGAACAATATGGATCTATACTAAAACACCTTAGATCTAGCTTAATCACCCTTAGTCTCCCTAACCCATGAATCCAAAGATGATTACTCACTAATCTTCATGATAAACCCAAGAATCAATGATGATTTGGTGTTAATCATGATTGGTGATCAATATAACTAAGCAATTACACAAGATAATAATCAAGATTAGATCTTTTACCTAAAGGTTCTTTGTGATTAGATAGAAAAACAAGATTCTCCTCTAACATTAGGTTTATAGAGTATTTATATGACTTCTAAAACCTAATGGGCTCAGTCAACAACCTGAAAGGCCCAAATAAAACATAAATTATCGATCAGAAGAAAATACACGCCGCGGCTACAGCAGGTCGCTCCGCCAGGTCGCTCCACATCTGGAGCGGGTTAGTCACCTCGCTCGCAACATCGCTCCAATATGTTTGCTTCACGTCTTCAAATCGCGCGCGGGTCCATGACGTCGCTCCAGATCTGGAGCGGGTTAATAACCCCGCTGCGGGACGTCGCTCTAAACGCCATCTTCACGTCTTCAAGTCGCGCGCGGGTTCATGACGTCGCTCCACCAGGTCGCTCCACTTCTCGAAATTTGTCGACGAGAGGTTGAGCTCGGAGCGGGTGTCTCACCCCTGTGCAAGAGGTCGCACTGTCTTCGTTTCGTCGGGAGCGGGTGTCGTAGGTCGCTCCCGTAACCCGCTCCGGTGCTCTGTTTGCTCAAACAACATTTTTCCACTCTCTTTTTGATCCCAAATGCTTACAAGTATCTCCAAGAATTCCAATGGACACTCCAACACCTGATAAAGATTTATGCAATGCAAAAAGGAAACTAAAATGCATAACCCTAATCTAAATGATCAAAACATGCGAGAATGAAGAGTTAAAACATTGCAAATGTGCAAGATATCAACTCCCCCACACTAGTCCTTTACTTGTCCACAAGTAAACTTTCAAGAGAAAAAAGGGAGAGTGGTTTGGAAATGGGAACTCATTACCAAAAGGACACTTTCTAGCCATCAACCTAACATCCTAAGGAAAACATAGCAAATAGCATGAGCAACTTTCTTAGTGCACTCTAGTTTCTCAAGGCCTATTAAGACTCTTTTATCTCTACACAAGGCACATTGTCATCCAACCAACAAGTTCTTTAGCCAACTCTCACATTCATTCACACACACACACACACAAGGTGAATTGTTGCAAATGGATATTTGATCTCAATCATTTGTTTTGGTGAGAAAGAGTGGTCTAATGTGAAGAAAAATGGGTTTCAATTGCATCATTTATAGTGGCTCACACTCAAGATTAGGAGCAAGATCATTATGCAAAATTTATCTAAAAAAAAGAGCAATTCATGCATACAATGCTTGTTCTCATCATTCTACCCCTTTTCTAAGTAGCTTTAAGTTCTACCCTTCTTTTCTTTCTTTCCCAAACCCAAAATACTCCCACTTTCATATCTCACCCAATGAACAACTCTCTTTTTATTTTGACTCAACCAACTAGGGACCTTCTTTTTACTTCTTAGCTCTAACTCTTTTTCTTTGCCTTTCCCCACTATCTTATTGAGACTTTTTTATAATAGTGAATACCTCAATCCAAACAACATTCAAACTCAATGTTGGCAATTTCGAATATTCTCAAATCTCAAGAACCCTAATCTTTTCAATTTCGGATTCTACTCATTTCTACCACAAAATTAGCAACCCAACATGATATATAAGCTTTCCCTAGTCAAATTCACAATAATCAAGCAAGAAACTAAGCTAAATTCGAGTTTTAATTTCTAGGGTTCATGAACCCACGAAATTCATCTTTGGATTTCCATACCTTGCTTGGATTAGAATGAAAAGATGAATTGATTCAAGAAAATAGACTATAGGGGGGAAAGCTTGGATTTAGAAACAAGAATGGGCTGATTTGGTTAAGATTTGAGTGAGTTATGAGGTTTTTTGAGTTGGGAAATTTTAGAGATTGTGTTTGTGTTTGGGGGAGAAGTGGGGAAAACGAGAGAGAGAGAGACGGGCGCGGGGTAGGGTTAGGGTTAGGTCGGGTCGGGTCGTTAGGATGGGTCGGGTCATCGGGTTTCGGGTCAAGAAATCATACATGGGCTGTCGTGGAGCGGCTTCGGTACCTCGCTGCCATACCCCGCTCCAACGTCGTTCATATTTTGGACTTTTGACGCGCGAGTTTCAAACCCCGCTGCCACACCCCGCGCTGAACCGTCGTCCGAGTCTTCGAATCGTGGCACGACGTCCAGACCCCGCTGCATCACCCCGCGCCAACTCAGGCTTTTATGTTTTCGTTTTGACGCGCGGTTTCATCACCTCGCAGCACTTAGCTCGCTCCAGGGAAGCTCGAGCTATCGACACGCAGAGCGACCTCCAGACCTCGCTGCAACACCCCGCTCCAAATATTTTTTTTTTTATATATCCTCGTGAAGTATGTACAAGGATAGATATGGCACTTCCTCCCAAGTGAGCTTGTTTTAAGTCTCTAGCTTAACTTTGTCTACTTTGAGACTAGGCTAGAGCAGGATCAGAGAGTGGGGTTGATGTCCCATTCTCCTTGGGTGTTGTAGCCATGTACTGCTTGACTCTGTCCATTAACTGTGAAATTATTTCCTTGCTTGTCCCAAAGTAAAATTGCTCCATAAGGCTTCACTTCCTTAACCTTAAATGGACCAGACCACCTTGACTTGAGCTTCCCTGGAAACAGCTTCAGCCTAGAGTTGTAGAGAAGAACTTGATCCCCAGCTTTGAACTCTCTCTTGAGGATGTGCTTGTCATGAAAGACCTTGGTTTTCTCTTTGTAGATCCTTGAGTTCTCAAAAGCGTCCATCCTTATCTCATCAAGCTCATGTAACTGAAAGAGTCTCTTCTCCTTTGCACTCTTGATGTCAAAGTTCAGCAGCTTCACGGCCCACAATGCCTTGTATTCAAGCTCAACTGGTAGATGGCAAGCCTTTCCATAGACAAGGTTGAAAGGGGTAGTGCCTAAAGGAGTCTTGTAAGTTGTTCTATATGCCCAAAGTGCATCATCAAGCTTGTCTGGCCAATCCTTCCTCTTAGTTCCCACAATCTTCTCCAATATTCCCTTGATTTCCCTGTTGGAGATCTCTACTTGACCACTTGTTTGAGGGTGATAAGGTGTTGCCACCTTGTGTTTCACTCCCTTCTTCTTGAGAAGACCTTCAAACAGCTTGTTGATGAAGTGTGATCCTCCATCACTTATAACCACTCTTGGAACTCCAAATCTTGGGAAAATTATGCTTTTGAACATCTTTAACACCACTCTTGAGTCATTTGTAGGACTTACCACTGCTTCAACCCATTTGGACACATAATCCACAGCCACAAGGATGTACTTGTTGCCATAAGAAGAAGGAAAAGGTCCCATGAAGTCTATTCCCCATACATCAAACACCTCCACCTCAAGAATTGGATTTTGAGGCATCTCATTTCTCTTGGTGATGTTTCCTCTCCTTTGGCAAGAATCACACTTGGAAACAAAGTTTTGTGTGTCCTTGAACATATGTGGCCACCAAAACCCAGCTTGTAACACCTTCGAAACGGTCTTGAAGGTAGCAAAGTGGCCTCCATAGGTAGATCCATAGCAATGTGTAAGGATCCCTTCAATTTCTTCATTAGCTACCACTCTTCTATAGAGATGATCCTTGCAAAGAATGTAGAGGTATGACTCATCCCAATAGTATATCTTCACATCTTTGTAGAACTTCTTCTTTTCATAGCGCACAAGATCCAATGGTTCTTTTTCAGTAGCTAAGTAGTTAACCAAATCTGCATACCAAGGATCCTTCTCTTCAGTTGCCTTTACCTCTTCAAGCTTCTTGCCAGTCTTGCAAACCTTTACCACTGCTCTGATAGCCATGATCTGCTCCTCTGGAAGTCCCTCATCAATGGGGATATCACACTCAATTTTCATTATGGACAATTGATCAGCTACACCATTCTCAACTCCCGGCTTGTTTTTGATCTCTAGATCAAACTCTTGAAGTAGCAGGATCCATCTCAAAAGTCTTGGTTTTGCATCCTTCTTTGTTAGAAGATGCCTCAAAGCTGCATGGTCTGTGTACACAATGACCTTGGAACCCACAAGGTAACTTCTGAACTTCTCAAAGGCAAAGACTATGGCCAACAACTCCTTCTCTGTCGTGGCATATCTCATCTGAGCATCATCCAAAGTTCTGCTCGCATAATATATCACGTGGGTCTTCTTGTCTTTCCTTTGTCCCAAGACAGCTCCAACAGCATAATCACTAGCATCACACATAATCTCAAAAGGGAGATCCCTACCAGGTGGCTGGACAATATGAGCACTAACAAGTTCGCTCTTCAGCTTATTGAAGGCTTCGTGACATTCTACATCAAAGCTGAAAGTAGCTTCCTTGCACAGCAGCATGGTCAAAGGTCTAGTGAGCGTAGATAAGTCTTTGATGAATCTTCTGTAGAATCCAGCATGACCAAGAAAACTTCTGATGTCCTTCACTGTCTTTGGTGGAGGCAGACTAACCATCACTTCAATCTTAGCCTTGTCTACCTCAATCCCCTTCTCTGAAATCTTGTGCCCCAGCACAATCCCTTCCTTAACCATGAACTGACACTTCTCCCAGTTCAGCACAAGTTGGTGTCTTCACATCTCTGTAGGACCCTGCACAAATTTGACAAACAAGCAGAAAACGAAGATCCGTAGACAGATAAGTCATCCATGAAAACCTCCACAACATCCTCTATAAGATCAGAGAAGATAGACATCATGCACCTTTGGAAGGTGGCTGGAGCATTACATAGCCCAAATGGCATCCTTCGATAAGCAAAGGTACCATAAGGGCATGTGAATGTTGTCTTCTCTTGATCATTTGGATGTATGGGTATTTGGAATAACCCTGAATACCCATCAAGAAAACAATAATAGGGATGATTTGCAAGTCTCTCTAGCATTTGATCAATGAATGGCAATGGAAAATGATCATTTCTAGATGTTGAGTTAAGTTTTCTATAGTTTATGCACATCCTATGTCCCGTCATTGTTCTTGTTGAAATTAGTTCATTCTTATCATTTTTAACCATAGTTATTCCACCCTTCTTTGGAACAACATGCACAGGAGACACCCATTTGCTATCTGAAAAAGGATAGATTACGCCTGCATCTAGGAGTTTTAGAATCTCTTTCTTAACAACATCTTTCAAGTTGGGGTTCAACCTTCTTTGATGCTTTATAGAAGTCATTGATTCATCCTCAAGATGTATCCTATGTATGCACAAAGAGGGTGATATCCCCTTAATATCATCAATTGAGTAACCTATTGCTTTTCTAAACTTCCTAAGTTCATTCAAAAGTTTAGACAACTCAAGTTCATTAAGTTCACTACTCACTATGACAGGGTAAGTCTCATTAGGGCCAAGAAAAGCATACCTTACACCTTGGGGCAGAGTTTTAAGCTCCACTTTAGGCGCCTTGAGTTCACTCCAGTCCTCTTGATGACTGTCTTCTTGTTGAGTAGCTGAGGCAGCATGGTGAATCTCATGTGTAAGCTCCTCATTCTGATCTTCACCACCAATCCCCTTGTGGGAATCCAACATCTTCACATAGGCATCACTTTCCTTGTTCTCAACCACTTGGACCTCTCTTTCAATTGTCAAAGCATGCTGTAGAGGGTCTTCAAGTGCCAACTCCTCTAGAAGCTCATCAGCTAGAGCATCTATTTCATCTATGTAGAAAACTTGGTTCTGGATGGTTGGCCTCTTCATCACTTCATTGATGTCAAAGTGGAGGATGTTCCCTCTTCCAAAATGAAGATCAATCTTTCCTTCTCTGACATTCACAATAGCTCCTGTTGTGGCTAAGAACGGTCTTCCAAGGATGAAAGGGTCTTTGGTTTCCTCACCCATCTCCAACACAAAAAAAATTAGTAGGGATCTCAAAGTTACCAACCATCACGGGAAGGTCTTCTAGGATACCAACAGGAATCTTCACTGATCTATCAGCCAACACCAAAGAGAGTCTACACTTCTTGTATTGAGTAAATCCAAGCTTCTTTGCAATAGACAAAGACATCAAGCTGACACTAGCTTCAAGATCGCATAGACACCGCTCAAACACCATGGGTCCTAGAGCGCAAGGTAAGGTGAAACATCATGGATCCTCTAGCTTCCTTGGAACATCTAACCTCTGGATAATGGCGTTGCACTCGTGGGTAAGGATCATCATGCCCTCCATCTCTTTCTTCTTTGCAGCCACAACATCTTTCAAAAATTTGTTGTACTGAGGGACCTACATAAAAGCATCAATGATGGGCATTGTGACATGAACTTCACTCATTTGTTTCTCAAAGAGTGCTTTGTACTTCTCCAATAGCTATCTTTTGAATCTTCTAGGGAATGGTAGCTTTGGCTCATAGGGAGGATGAACAAAAGAGGATTCCTTTTCTGGAGTAGTAATTTCCCCGTGTTTCACTGTCCTCTTCTCTTCTCCAACCTTTCCTTTACCCTTAGCTTCAACAATCTTTTCCAGAATCTCTTCATCAACCTTCTCATTTACAATCACTACTTCATCATTAATGTTGATGGCTACCTCCCCACCTTGTTTCTCACCATCCGTGGTGAGAACTCTTGGAGGCAACTCTCTACCACTCCGTAGGGTGATTGCCTTCATTGTTTCCTTGGGATTTTGCTCTGGTTGTCCAGGTAATGACCCTTGTTAGCTGTTTGGCTGAGAGTTCATAGAAGCAAACTGGTTCTCCAAATTTTGGATCTTGTTGTTGAGCTCATTGTAGCTTCCATCAATTTTGGAGTGAATGTTCTTGAACTCATAGCCCATTGTTTTCTCATTCTTTGTCTGAAAGTCCAAGAGTGTCTTGAACATTGCATCCACACTTGTATCTGAAGCTGGAGCTTGTGAAGAACTTCCTTGAGCTTGAGTAGACTGATTGCCGTGATTGCTGAAACTAGGAGAGATGTTTTGCCTAGGCTGACAGCTCCCTTGCTGAGTGTTTTGCTTTGACTGGTATCCTCTTTGCTGGTTGTTAGAGTAAGACCTTTGCTGGTAGTTGTTGTACTGAAAGTTAGTTTCCTTCCTGTACCAAGTACCATTGTTGTTGATGAAGTATAGCTCTTCTTCGCCTTCCAAACCATCAACCTCATTGACCTTAGGATGAACCTCTTGACTAGGACCACCCACAAAGTTCATCTGCTCCTGTTTAGCTTGGTTGGAAAGAAGCAAATCCATCTTCTCTTGCAAGGACTTGATCTCTTTCTTTGTCTGCTGATTATCACTTCTGTTGACCCTATCATGCTCCTCACTATAGACTGAGACCCTCTTGGCCATGTTCTCTACCAGTTCCTCTGCCTCTTCCTCAGTTCTCCCCAAGAAGAAACCATTGCTGGCAGTATCAAGCCTGTTTATGTACTGTGGTAGAGCTCACCTATAGAAGGTGCTAAGCAAACTCTCCTTGCTGAAACCATGATGAGGGCATTGAGAACAGTAGCCCTTGAACCTCTCCCATGCTTCACTGAAGCTCTCTAGACCCTTCTGTTGAAACCCATAGATTTCATTCATGATCTTAGCTGTTCTTGAAGTAGAGAAGAAATTTTCTAGGAAAGCTCTCTTACACTCTTCCCAAGTAGTGACAGTGTCACTTGGGAGAGTCTTCTCCCACTGGTGTGCCTTGTCTCCCAAAGAGAAAGGGAACAGTTTCAACTTGAAAGCATCTTCAGAAACACTATTTCTCTTGGACAAGCCACAATATTTATCAAATTTGTACAAGTGATCAAAAGGGTCTTCAGCAACAAGGCCATGAAACTTGTTGTTCTCTATGGTGTTGAGCAGTCCTGACTTGATCTCAAAGTTGTTGTTCTCCACTGGTGGTGCTCTGATTCCCAACCTATGACCATTAATGTGAGGTTGATCATAGGCTCCAATGGCACGAGCTTGGCGCGGTGGATGTTGTGGCTGGCACTGTAGTCTAAGGTGATCAGCTCTTGGATCAATGCCCCCTAGGGAATCACCATCTTGAGGCAGATTCTCCATATCAAACCTCAACCTTTGCAAGTGAGCCCGTTGCTCTACTTCTCTTCGCTGTCTTGCAATCTCCCTCTCAAGTGCTCTAATGTCTTCCACTCTTGGAACTAGGTTTGTTGCACCTCTGCTTCTTGTGATCATACACCTAAAATGCAAAGGGAGAAGAAGAATGAGAGCAATAACTCAATTAAACAAAAATTGACTTAGTCTCAAGCAAGTGACTAAATCCCAATGTCACAATCAATTTAGAATTTGGCAACGGCGCCAATTTGATGTTAAGAGTTTTCAAGGCTTTTAATCAAATGTTATAGTATAAAGGATGTCAAACCAGTTCTAAGTGATTCTAAAGCAAAGGGAATGCAAGACCAAGCTTAATCTAAATGTTATCAATTGGTGAGATGATTTTTGAACTACAATACTATTAAAATGCAATAAAAAACAAAGCTTTCCTTTCTTATGAAATGGAAGAACTCATGGGCTAAGGGAATTGACCTTGGGTGATCAAGTTTCAATCTAAAGGTGATACCTTTCAATCAATCTATCAACCTTAGACCTAGACACAATCCTAAACAAACTATATCTCTAGATGAATGCTCATTCAATAAGATACCTCAAGCATCAAATTTCTTTGGTTGAATATTATCTAAGCAATCATTAATTTCAAGTCCATTAGCCATCTTAACACTTTTAACATCAAATCTCTTTGGTAAAGAATGTTAAAAGCTTAGGAGAGTTGGTTCAGACATTTCATCAAACACCTTTCGGGTATGAAATGCCTAGAGCTCAACTTTAGAGAGGCCAACTCTAAAATTGCAATAAAGCACTCTACTAGCAATGAACAAGATGGATCTATACTAAAACACCTTAGATCTAGCTTAATCACCCTTAGTCTCTCTAACCCATGAATCCAAAGATGACTACTCACTAATCTTCATGATAAACCCAAGAATCAATGATGATTTGGTGTTAATCATGATTGGTGATCAATATAACAAAGCAATCACACAAGATAATGATCAAGATTAGATCTTTTACCTAAAGGTTCTTTGTGATTAGATAGAAAAACAAGATTCTCCTCTAACATTAGGTTTAGAGAGTATTTATATGACTTCTAAAACCTAATGGGCTCAGTCAACAACCTGAAAGGCCCAAATAAAACATAAATTATCGATCAGAAGAAAATACACGCCGGGGGTACAGCAGGTCGCTCCACATCTGGAGAGGGTTAGTCACCTCGCTCCGCAACGTCGCTCCAATATGTTTGCTTCACGTCTTCAAATAGCGCGCGGGTCCATGACGTCGCTTCACCAGGTCGCTCCACATCTGGAGCGGGTTAATAATCCTGCTGCGGGACGTCGCTCTAAACGCCATCTTCACGTCTTCAAGTCGCGCACGGGTTCATGATGTCGCTCCACCAGGTCGCTCCACTTCTCGAAAGTTGTCGACGAGAGGTTGAGCTCGGAGCGGGTGTCTCACCCCGGTGCAAGAGGTCGCGCTGTCTTCGTTTCGTCTGGAGCGGGTGTCGTAGGTCGCTCCCGTAACCCGCTCTGGTGCTCTGCTCGCTCAAACAACATTTTTTCACTCCTTTTTTGATCCCAAATGCTTACAAGTATTTCCAAGAACTCCAATGGACACTCTAACACCTGATAAAGACTTATGCAATGCCAAAAAAAAAGAAATTAAAATGCTTAATCCCTAATCTAAATGATCAAAATATGCGAGAATGAAGAGTTAAAACAATGCAAATGTGCAAGATATCACCGACCGCGTAAGATTTCAAATATAAGATTTGTATTTTAGTGAGAGGAGAAAGATAAAAAAATATATTTCACTTGAGACTTGTTAGTATATATACTTATATTACATACTAATATACTATCAATTGACGTTTCACCAGCGATATATTACATACTATCAATTAACATTTCACCAGCTATACTATTATTGTCACATACAATCAATTATAGAAATATGTTTATTAATTTTGTCGTTATAAAGTAGTTTAATGCACAAAAGCACAAAGAGTATGGAGACAGTTATTCAATGAATCGTTTTCTAATTATTTACTTTATAAGTCTGTATTTAAAAAGAGGATAAATAATAACGGATAATTTGATTTTGTTTCTTTATTTCTAATGTTTGTCAAAATAAACTTAATTGGTTGATTTCGATTCACTATTATTCAAATTTATGTGTACACTAAGAACAAGATCTTACGTACATTAAATACACAGATAAGTATTATCTTGAATTTGCATTCTTCAACGACTTTTCCAGTATTATAAATGTTATCTTTCGCACGCGTTTAACTGCGTCAGAGAGCATGTATACCAAGGAGCATGTATACCAACTTGGATTATTTGCTATGGAGAAAGAACGAAATTTAAGATCCAGAGTTAATAAATTATTTGGTATCTAGGGAAAATTTGTGACGACTAACCGTGTGACAACCCACTCAAGACTCACAGCTCTGCAGGGCACCAACCCTAATCCTTTCATTTTGAGTTCTCTCTAGCTCCATAATTAAGTTGTTGGTGTGCTTCGCGTTCATCGAATCCAAAACCTCACCCTTTAACAATATTCTCACAGGATGAGTTGTCAACTCATCTTAGAGGAGTGTTGTTAAAGGATGAGGTTTTGGGTTCGAGTAACGCCAAGCGCACCAATAACCTACCAGTGGATGTGGAGGCGTTTCTTCCCACGATGAGGGGTTAAGGTCGGTGCCCTGCAAAACTGTGAGCTGGATTCCGAGTGGGCGGGATGAGTTGTCACAAACCGTTTCGAAGAATTACACGGATCCAGTTGATTAGGCATGCAGAAAATAAATGCTAGGCATGGTTTGACGCTAACTCAAAAACCTCAAATGAGACTCAAACAGTGCAAAAATATAGTAATAACTTATACATCATCATTAAAGTATATATATTTAAATATGACATTAAATAAGATAATAACATAAATATAAAAATATTTTAACAAATTTTAAAATATTATTTAATTCTATTTTTGTAATTATACATTTTTAATTACAAAAAAAATCTTCAACAATTTCTAAATTTTAATCATAGTTTCATTAGTTTCTTTTGTGTATCTACAAAGTTTTAGAAATACGGTTTAGTTTTAATTTTTACTAATTATATAATTTTATATCAATTATTTTTCTTAATTTTATACAAGTTGAGTTAATATATTTTAACAAAAATAAATAGATAGAAAAAATATATCTAAGATTATAATTTTAAACATATACATATCTATTCTTAAATATAATTTTAAATAAACAAAACTATTTATTTTATCTTAATTTTATTTTTAATTAAATCAAATTTATATTAACTATATTGGTAAGAAAATAATAAAATCTAAAATATTAATGAATTTTATTTTTAAATATAATTTATATCAAAATTTTTATTGATGTACATGATGCAGTAAAACACTTAGTATTATATATTATATGAGTAGATTAACGAAAATAGCCTTATTTTGTTGGAAGGAAAACATGTGTAGTCACTAGTTTGGTTCTCTCTCGAACTCTCATCTCTTAATCTTGATTTTATTTTATAAATTGTTAGTAAATTTTTTTATCACATCTCTATTTAGTTACCTTTAATCTTTCTGACATAATTTGTATAAACAATTTATTATATTTAAAAATTATTTACATTTTTCACATATATTATAACTTTTTTTTAAACGGATATATATTTCAAAAAATATAAAGATGAATCAAAGTATTTCATATACTATACTATATTTTTTGAATTATACAAATATAATGGATATGAGGATTTATGTTAATAGTAATAGTTGAATACCATTAATATTAATTGACTAGTTTAGATTTTATAAAGACAAAATTACAAGATTCTAGATCTAATGCAAAAATATTTTTTCTCGCACTTGTTTTCTTTCAAAACCAATATATATATATTCATTTGTAATATATTGTAAGTATTAATGATATAACGATTCTAATTTATAAAAATGCTATAGTATGTTATTTCCTTCTCCTCTCTCTCTCTCTCTCTTTTTTTTTTTTTTTTTTTTTGATAACTCTGGTATCTGGGCAGCCACAGTCCCAACTATCCCCCGTAGGGGGTCCAGCGCCCCAGCGGAAGGGATGTTAAATCCGGTATGGCCGGGACTCGAAGTCGTGATGACGGGCACCTCAGCCGAGGTTCCTTTACCACCAGACCACGAGGTCCGGTTCTCTCTCTCTCTCTTCTTTTCCCCACCGCCTTCCTCCTCTTCTTCCACCTCCTTCCCTTCCCTCCTCCCTCCCCTTCTCATCATCTTCCTCCATGTCCTTTTTCGCTCTCTCCTGCTCATCGTCCTCCCTCATCTTTTTCCTCCTCAACCTCCTCTCTCTTAACCTCCTCCCTTCTCCTCATACACTTTCCTCTCTCTTCCTTCGCTCTATTGCTTCCTCTTATTTCTCCTCCTCTTCTTTTTCCTCTTCTTCTTTTTCTTCCATCCTCTTCCCTCCTCTTTCTTCTTCATGTTTATTGGTATGCTAGAAATATAAATTATTTATCTTATTCTATTATTGTTTAACATACTATTTATAAATTTTTATATAAAATGTCTATGTTAAATTCAAAAGAATGGAATGTGTGTCATCTTATTTGTTCACGATCACTTGCGCAAAAAGTTGATCAGAAAATAAAGAAATAGTTAATATAAACAAAAACTCTGTTTTCTGGCCAAATATCACATCTTACCGTGTAAATAATACATTGTCACTTTCTACATTTCTTTTCTCAATATGTATATTATGAAATTAACCCTATAAATATAACTTAAGCTCGAGCATTAACCAAACCTTTCATCCGACATCTCTCTCTTTTCTTTCAGAACAACAGATTTGAGGATTAGTCTTTGTTCAGTGTTAACGTATGCATACATATGTTTCCGTTGCCTTTGTTTTTTATAAGACCCGGTTTTTGACTTTGGTTTTGTGAGAGGTGGCTATCTTCGTTCATATTCTTCTTCTTACGTAGTAATTAACAGCTTTATAAAAATCCTTACAAGCATTTAAATTAACGTCCCAGATCCATTTTCATTCATTTGTGACTCTGGTTTTAATTTGTGTTTGGTGAAACTAGTACTGGCAAAACTTGAAGCACAAGTGAACCCAAATTTATAAACGTCAAATCATGTAAAATTCGTCTCTATTAAATTTATCTCCCTCCTACAAAAAAACCAAAAAAAAAAGTATTTTCTTCAAAATAAAATACAAAAAAAAACTACCCGAAAAGGTTAGTATGTCTCCGCCGGAGGCTGAAATGGGTGCGGTGGCGGTAACCGCTCCGCCGAAGCCAGGAACCCCGAGAGGACCGTTGATCACGGGGATGAGAGTTGATTCAATGTCGTTCGATCATCGGAAACCGATACCTCCATGCAAATGCTTGCCAATGATGGGAAACCCTTGGGGTCAACACGACACGTGCTTCACCGATTTTCCCTCTCCGGGTGCCTCCCTTACTCGCAAGGTACATGACTCTCTTTTTTTTCATTTTAAGGAAAATATATATCCAATATTTTGTTCCGATTATGTGAAAACCTTTTTTTGTGTGAAAACCTTGGAATACTCTATGGATAAATAACAATAAATAGGTTAATTGAGCGGAATGAATATTATATATAAAAAATATTATATGTATTAAATATATTTACATATTATGAAATAATAAATATATATTAAATAATTAAAAGTCAGTAACTATTAAATATATAATTAAATTAGTGTAAACATATAAATCAATTTTATTAAGAGAAAAAGACAAAAATAGCACTAAATCAAGTTTATGTTTCCAAACTAGCACTCAAGGTCAAAAGTCACAAAAATAGCACTTAATGTTTTATCAAAAGTCACAAACTTATGGTTTAGAGTTAAAGGGTGGGGTTTAGGATTTAGGGTTTAGGGTTTAGGGTTTAGAGTTTAGGGTTTAGGGTTTAGATTTTAGGGTTTAGGGTTTAGATTTTAGGGTTTAGGGTTTAGAGTTTAGGGTTTAGGGTTTAGAGTTTAGGGTTTAGGGTTTATGGTTTAGGGTTTAGGGTTTAGAGTTTAGGGTTTAGGGTTTAGAGTTGAGAAATGAGGTTTTGGAGATAAGATTTCAAATTTTGAAAAATAAAAAAAATTAAAATTTTCAAAGGATAAGCTTAGAAAGGTGCTATTTTGGTCATTTTAGTTTTTGAGTGTTTTTTTTGTGATATAAACTTAAAAAGATGATATTTTGGAGATTTGCCCTTTTATTAATCCAAAAAAAATTTTCTTATATTTGATAGAATATGTAATTAAATTTAAATGATACTAACATACATATTATATTTTTAATATTAATGTCTATTAAACGATGATTTCTACTCATATAGTTTTTTTGATCATTTGTATCTTTTATAGAAAAAAATTTAAATTACTGATAACAAAATTTTCATTATGAGATTAATAGTTTTAGTAACTTATAATTTTTTAAAAAATAAGTTGTCAATGTTCGTTCAAAACTTTTATCAAAAAAATTGTTCAAAGTAAATTTTGAAACTAAAATATTTATGTATTTTATATGGTTTATAGTTTAATTTATAATGATATATGTATATATATTAATTTTAATAATTAATTAAATTAGGATTTTTACTTATATAATTTTGTAATCATTTGTATTTTGACATGACAAAAATTTTAAACCATGAATCACAAAATTTGAATGTGAGACTTTTAACAGTTTTAGTAATTTATATGCGTTTTTAAAAATTCAAAATATAACATATACAGAAAAATATAAATTTTCATTATATGGTTATTGTGGTTGTTTAATTTATTTAATAGTTTAAAATTAAACAAATATGATAGAAGATACACTATTTTTTTATCAAATCTTTATTATTCAAAATCATTAATTGCCATATATACTTTAGCCACATTAGGCAATTCCGTAAATTTTATTTAAGGAAATAATAAAATACATTAATGATGAATTTATTGTTAGTTTAATAAATAGCTTATTATATAATTATGGACCGACATATTTCTCTAATGTATCTAAAAATTATCCTAGTGATGACACGAGGTTACAAAAAAAAAGTTGTAATGCTTCTCAAATAATATATAGGGGATTATGTCATTTGGTAAAAGATAATGAGATCGAGACATTATTAATTAATACAAATCTATGTAATATAGGTATACTGACGAAGTCACAATTCGATCTTACACTTAAAATTTTAGTTACCAAAGAATGATACTTATTTATCCTTTTAACCTATTTTTTAACCTCTAATTTCATTTATAAAAACCTTGAAAGTACATAATCTTCATGTAGAAGATTTGTGAATAAAGTTGGTACGTAGAATATTTGGTAACATAGATATTGCCAATTTGTCTGCAATCTTATTTGCCTCCTTTTTTATTTCTGGGTGAATTGGTTTAAAACCCTAAAAAAATGAAGAAATTAAGAAAATACCTATAATCTCCTCCAAATGTGACGTAACCCCGTATGATGTTTTCAATATAAATAATAGGTTGAAAGGTTACACCCGTATGGTATTAATCGAAAATGATTGCAAAAAAGTTATTGACATCCTTAACGGGAAAATCCTACACTTTGCTGCATATAATTGGATACGTGAAATTAGACGGTGGATTCAAAAGTTTCAGGAACTTACATAAAGGTAAATTGCACTCCATGGGCTAGACTTTTACCCTAATTAACCAAATATCCTACACCCCATGCTGTGATACCTTTCTCCATAGACACAAACTAGTCACATAATTTACTAGTGTTTGGGCCCGGAAAAAGAATTCTCTAAATTAAAATACAGTATAATCTCTTTAAATTAATACTCTATAAATTAATATACACTAAAAATCTCTAAAATAATATAATTTTATAGTCCCAAATTGAGTTTTTTGTTCAGTTAGTATATCGATAAATTAATATCTCTATAAATTAATAAAAAAATTATAGTTTTGGTATAGTCTCAACATTATTAATTTATAGAAGTTTCACTGTATTACATTTTCAGGTTAACAGTATACTAATCTAATCACCTGTTTACTCATTTCGTTTAGAAACATTTTCAAAACATGCAAACAGTCTATAAACTTTCAATAAATTTAATCTTTTTGATTGACATATTTACTTTCTAAAAAAAGCAATAAAAGTTGATTGGTAAATAGCCGGTTTTTCGACAGTAGAGTGAATCTATTTATTTTTACCTTATTTGCAAACACTGCTTTGATTTTTCTGTTTTTTCTTTGAAGAAATAAACATTAAAACACCAGTATATACAAGTGACATCTTCTATCTAAATCACGATAAAAGAATCAAATGATATTTGATTCAAGCAAATTAGAAAAAACAAATATAAATAGAGTAGTCACAAACATGTATTGATTTTCGTTGATGCATTGAAAAACTGAGATATTTTTATCGAGAATATGAAACATGGAGAAGAAAAAGAAAGGCAAATAGAAAAAAAAAACAAGTTATTGAGGATTATACCGTTTGATTTCGTGTCATTGGAAGTTATATATGACGTGAAAGTGGTAGTAGCGATGAGAGACAATTTAGGGATCTAAAAACAAACCAAAAAGATCAATTTTTTTTTGTTAAAACCATTTTTCTTGCATTTAATTTTTTGATTGGATCCGTTTATAACAAAATATCATGTGTTCGAGCTTGATTGGTCATGTACCTAAATTAGTTGATAAAAAAAATTACATAGAAAAACTGTTTAAAGTGGGGAAATTAATTTTGAACGTGAATGAGATCATTTGAGAAAATATAAGACTGATGTCGCTATTGCTGTGATAATATTGGCCAAGCTTTGGTTGTATATCTTAAAGCATATTTAACCGTAGGTTCTTAACATAAGTTTCCTGAATAAAATAAAGTAAGATAATAAAAAGTTATGAAAGAGAAAGGAGAAGGTTCTAAAACAATTACTGTAAGATGCGGTTTCGAAACTTACTTATATATGTTTCAGTTGGTTATTGGTTTTTCTTTTTACAAAAAAATAAAAGTAAATAAATTATTATAATATTAATATTTTTTGTTTTGGTAGTTCTTGTCGGTTCCTAGCTTTGAAGATGCTCTTGCTCTCTTTCTTTTTTTATTGTTTTTTTTTTCTTAAGGAAGAGTAAAGGGTTGCAATTTCTGTAAATCTTTTCAATCATTAATGATATTAGCAGTTTAGTAAAAAAAAACATAGAAAGGTAAACAAAAAAAAAGTTACAGAACTATTTTCTTTATTTGTGTAGGTTATAGTATGAGAAAATTTAGGGATCTAGATTTCTTTTAAAAAATCATTTTTTTATGTGAAGTTTCAAAATCAATTTTGAATAAATGTTAATTGTTTTATTTTTTAAAAATTTTGCGTTGCTACATGTCTAATTTTGATTCATCGTTAGACGACTTGTGATTTAGTATATAAAGAATAACACGACATGAAGAAGTAATCGCAACCGAAAATAAAATAAAATTTTCAAATAGAAAAAAAGTGAAAAATGTAAAAACAGATAAAATAAAATTATCTAACAATAAAGATAAATAATAGTCTAAATCCAAGTCAAATTAAATTATTCAGTGTATGCTGACTCCCGTCATATTTCAATTTATGGATGGATCTTATAATTATATATGCTTTTTTTTTTTTCTTTTTTTGAACACTTATAATTATATATGCTAGAATATTGTTTTTGTAAGGGAAAACACACAAAACAGTAAAACGTAGTAGTCTTCACTCGATGACATGGCATTTAATTGGTTTATTTAATCATCGCAAGTTTTTTAAAGGTTAAATAAACACACAAGTTGCATATAAAGGTTTCTTATATTCTACGATAATAAAAACGGTCACAAAAAGTATTTGTAGTAGTGGTTTTGTTTAATGACGGATACAAATCAGCTATATACGTCAATTTTAGTTTTTGCTTTTATCATATACATTCTTAACCCCTTTAACAAAATATATATATATATATATATATATGTTTACAAAAAGTACTCTTCTCATCAAAATTGTCAAAAAAAAAAAGCAAGCGAGGAGAGAAAAGAAGCGCCGTCGTTACTCTATCTTCTCCGGCCATGGCTTCATGCTGTTGGTTACGGGAGAAGGTAGATACCTTTTATTACTTGTTTAGTCTTCTTTCTTAGTATAGATGGGTTTAAATCTGGTCGAAAGTTTTAGTTTTCGGATTGAAGCGGGGAGACTTGAGATCGGACTCCACAGACTCGATCTCATCAGATCTATGGGTTGTGGTGGTTAGGTTATGGTTACCGGCTGTAGTGAGCTCGATCGTGTCTAGTATTGCATGTTTGATCGGACGCGCGTGGAAGGCGCAGGGTGAACCGTTTCAGAGTCCAATGGTAAGTCATAGTTGGAGCTGGATGAACAAGTGGAGAGGAGGCGCTGTTAAGGCGCGTGGTGTGCCCTCTTAAAATCCAATAGCGAGTTTTGGTTGGATTGGGAGGGGTTCAGTGGATCAGAAGACATATGAAGACGCAATCTACAGCGACGGTTATCCTAAAGCTAACGAGCTGGTGTCGAGTTTTCAGGACTCGGTTTGATTCTCATCTAGTGTAGTTATGAACTTTGCTTATGTTAGTTTTGGCTCTGGGGTTGATTATAATTCAACCGCCGGCTTCTGTCTCTGGGATTAGTGTATCCTCTAATCGCCGGCTTGTTGTCAGTTTTTAGGTTCTAGATCTTTTGTTTGGAGTGGTAATCTCCATTGTCATGATCTGTAAGTTTGTGTTCTTTAGTTAAAATATCAGATGATAAAAAAAAAAATATATATATATATATATATATGTATATATATTATGTTATATACATATATGTTATGTACATGTACAAATCAGTTATGTACATATATGTTACATTCTTAACACTCATACAAAAAAAACGAAAAAAACATTCATACAAAAAAAAATATGATGTATAGTTCTGTTATGTCTGTGAGCGTTTTACTGTCTGCACGAATGGAACTTGCATTTTGTTTTAAATGCAAACTAGATTTTGACCAGGGCGGGTATATATTTTGTTTTACGTTTTTGTTGAAATTTAATTTTTATATTTGTGTTTTGAATCATATATATGTTTTTCTTTGTATAATATTTATCTTAAATGATTAATAAGAAATTTTAATAATTGTATTAAAATAGTTAGACCACAACTGTATCAATAGGTCATGTTTATGTTTTAATAATATTGATCACTACTCGCGTCTTTACGTCATTAACCAGTAGAAAACCAATATTTTCTACGACAAAAAAATTATTATATGAATAAGATTTGAGTATGAATAGATAGCACGATTAGAGTAACAGATTATAGAATGAAAATATATACTCCCAATTCAACTTAAACTAGAGCTGGACCCGTCCGACCGGACGAGTGTTTTTTTATTTACGTAATGTAACTAAAAAATATTTACACCATTATATAATCTATAAAAATTATAATAAAATGGTGACTCTATAAAAATTATAATCAAATAGTGACGAAAATACATCACATAATACATATTTTGCTGTTACATAATTTCACTAATAGTAAAAGTAAAATGATTTCTATAACTGTAAATGTAAATATCACGCGAATATTTGTTTTTATTTAACCAATATCATTTCTATTTACCTGATATCGAGTTGGCTAGTGGTAAAGGAAATGCTAATAGTTTTTCATTGATCGGGTTTGATACGCGTTGGAAAGAATTATTCACAACAATTGGGTTCCCAATAAAAAAAAGAAACCACTTTTTCATTTTTTAGAAATATACTTTTGTGTTTCTATAAATAATGTTATATATAATTATTTTTTCACGTATTATGTATTTTTTATTATGACATTACGCATAATAATTAAAATATATTTTTTAGTTTATGTGTGTGTTTTCTATAAACTAAAATATATATGCGAAAATAATATTTGAGATGTTTTGATAGATTTTTGTTCATAAATGATAACTATATTTAAATTTTCAACCTGTTATATAGGTAGTCTTAATTTTTAATTTCTTAACCCGATATATAAATATTCGTCATGCATTTTTAGTAAAATATTTATATTAGACTTATTAAAATGAGTAATTTGTTAGAATGAGTAACTGCATTTCTTCTATTTATATTATTATCAAATATTATATGTAGGATTTTTATTTTATATGAACTTTTTTTTATAACATTGTTATCTTGTCTAAATGTTTTTCTTTACATACATAACTTGAAGAATATTCTTTTGAAACTTTCCCTATTACAATTTTCTCATAAGAAAAATCTTAGATGTTTTTAATTTTTTAATACTAATACTTAAATGTACATGTTATTACCAAATCGAATATATCAAATCCTTACTAAAGAAAAATAATTTAAGGTAAAATTCAATTGAACATATGTAATATCATACATAATTTAAAAATAATTTTCTAATAGAATTTTAGTTATATATATTTAAAACAATATCGTCAATTAAATAGATTAGTCAAATTGGTTATTTGAAAATTTTAATCAGGTACAAATTTAGAATTATCAAGTAAAATGGATCTTTTTAAATATGTTCTCATTATTAAGTTTTTATTCCCAAATACGGTATATCTTTTAAATTATTTAAATATTGTTATTTGATTTCATTAACAATAAAATTTTGAAAAATGTAATAAACATTATTTAATAAAGGATTATACCCACGAATATATGGAAAAAATTTCTACTTTACATATTAAGGTTTATAGTATTAATGTGCATTATGTGTAATATTTATCATGAATTTGTTGTTGAATAGATCTAGGAAAAAAAATAGTTTAGATTTAAGTTTATTAATTATTTCAATGATATTGTAATGTAATTAAGTTGTAAGTCTTAGGGTTATTTCTTATTTGTAATTCTATTTTAATAAAGTAGATAGAGCCAATCATGATGAAAGAGGTAAACGAATATTTCCGGAAAAATTTCAATTTTACTACACGTTTGATATCATTTTTTAAATTTATCACTAAACGATAAATATTTTCATAAATATCTTAAATTTGTTATAAAAACTAAATTAACTATCTTAAATCATTTATAGTTGTTTAAAATAATTTATAAAACATTTATAGAATATACATCCAACTCCACCCCCTAAATACTAAAACCCTTAACAATAATCAATAAATTATACGCTCAAATGTTATTGTATTTATGATTAAATTATTTCTGAAAAGTAGTATTTTATAGAATATTTTGTCTCATTTGCGCTGGGAATGGATTTTGTTTTCTTCGCCTTTTTGTTACTCTAGAGAAAAAAGAGTAAATTAGAATAACACAATACAGTTAAATTCTTTTTTCTTTATTTTTTCATGTGTTAATTATATTACTCTAGGGTGTTCGATGTCTTCTGCAGTGTACTATGTTGGCAATTTACCACCAGCTAGGATTGAGTTGGTAACTATTTTGTAGTAAAACATGATTTATTTATGTGACTTCTTTGACATAAACTTCGATCCCTCAGATAGAACCATAGTTGCTTTGTACCAGCTTCAGTATAGTAGTGTGTTCACTATAGTATACACTAGTTGTCATGGATTAAGGGCCTGGCTGTTTTTTTTTGCTACCACCTACAAACGTAGTTTTTGCGGTTGTTTAACGATTATCGAAGTTTAACAACAATCACATGAATGCTGTAATTTGATTCTAAACCGCTCTAAACCTCTTAAAATTAAAAGTTGGTTCTTGTTAGCGTTTGCGGATGAATAAATAAATATAAAAATATTTTAAATATTTTAATTTTAACTTTAAAATTAAAATATAATAAATAAAAAATAAATATACATTTTATATTTAATATATTTAAATTACTAACAGTATCATAAGTACATACATATATAAAAATATATACATACATTAAGAAAAAAAGTTCTAATATAAATCTTCAAAGCAAATCTTATTGACATGATAACTTTCATTTAAACTACAAAAGTAAATTAATAATGTAATATTGTTAAAATTTTATTTCATAATAATAATTATAATTAATCATAATAGTATGTTTTTGATTATTTTATAATGTTATAAATTTTTAATTTTGATAATTTTTCATTAAAAAACTGCAATATCTCATAATTAAACAGTCATAAATATTCTACAAACGCACCAATTTTAACCGTTTTGCCAGTCATACAAATCGTTTATTACCGTTAGAAAACATAACCACCAACGTCCATGCGCTCCCGCAACCGCAACCGGTCCAGTCAGGAGCAAAACAAATAGGCAATTCTCTTAAATAGATTTTTTTAAGTTTTTGTCACAAAAATAGACCCTAAAAACTAAAATGACCAAAATAGCATTTTTAATTTTGAAAATTTTAATATTTTTTTAATTTTAAAAATTTGAAATTCTATCCTCAAAACCCCACTTCTCAACTCTAAACCCTAAATTCTAAACCCTAAACCCTAAACAGATATAAAGGATTATACCCACGAATATATGGAAAAAAATTCTACTTTACATATTAAGGTTTATAGTATTAATATGCATTATGTGTAATATTTATCATGAATTTGTTGTTGAATAGATTTAGGAAAAAAAATAGTTTAGATTTAAGTTTATTAATTACTTCAATGATATTGTAATGTAATTAAATTGTAAGTTTTAGGGGTATTTCTTATTTGTAATTCTATTTTAATAAAGTAGATAGAGCCAATCATGATGAAAGAGGTAAACGAATATTTCCGGAAAAATTTCAATTTTACTACACGTTTGATATCATTTTTTAACTTTATCACTTAACAATAAATATTTTCATAAATATCTTAAATTTGTTATAAAAACCAAATTAACTATCTTAAATCAGTTATAGTTGTTTAAAATAATTTATAAAACATTAATAGAATTATAAAACATTTATAGAATATACATCCAACTCTACCCCCTAAATACTAAAACCTTTAACAATAATCAATAAATTATACGCTCAAATGTTATTGTATTTATGATTAAATTATTTCTGAAAAGTAGTATTTTATAGAATATTTTGTCTCATTTGCGCTGGGAATGGATTTTGTTTTCTTCGCCTTTTTGTTACTCTAGAGAAAAAAGAGTAAATTAGAATAACACAATACAGTTAAATTCTTTTTCTTTATTTTTTCATGTGTTAATTATATTACTCTAGGGTGTTCGATGTCTTCTGCAGTGTACTATGTTGGCAATTTACCACCAGCTAGGGTTGAGTTGGTAACTATTTTGTTGTAAAACATGATTTATTTATGTGACTTCTTTGACATAAACTTCGATCCCTCAGATAGAACCATAGTTGCTTTGTATCAGCTTCAGTATAGTAGTGTGTTCACTATAGTATACACTGGTTGTCATGGATTAAGGGCCTGGCTGTTTTTTTTTGCTACCACCTACAAACGTAGTTTTTGCGGTTGTTTAACGATTATCGAAGTTTCGCAACAATCACATAAATGCTGTAATTTGATTCTAAACCGCTCTAAACCTCTTAAAATCAAAAGTTGGTTCTTGTTAGCGTTTACGGATGAATAAATAAATATAAAAATATTTTAAATATTTTAATTTTAACTTTAACTTTAAAATTAAAATATAATAAATAAAAAATAAATATACATTTTATATTTAATATATTTAAATTACTAACAGTATCATAATTAAACAGTCATAAATATTCTACAAACGTACCAATTTTAACCGTTTTGCCAGTCATACAAATCGTTTATTACCGTTAGAAAACACAACCACCAACGTCCATGCGCTCCCGCAACCGCAACCGATCCAGTCAGGAGCAAAACAAATAGGCAATTCTCTTAAATAGATTTTTTAAAGTTTTTGTCACAAAAATAGACCCTAAAAACTAAAATGACCAAAATAGTATTTTTAATTTTGAAAATTTTAATATTTTTTTAATTTTAAAAATTTGAAATCCTATCCCCAAAACCCACTTCTCAACTCTAAACCCTAAATTCTAAACCCTAAACCATAAACCCTAAACTCCACTCCTTAACTCTAAACTCTAATGTCTAGATTAATTAATCCTACGTGTATAAGTGTATATTTACTTCTTTTGATAAAACATTTAAGTCTATTTTGATCATTTTTATTCTTAAGGTCTATATTTGTGGAAAAAAAAAATTTAGATCTATTTTAGGGAATTTCTCGGACAAATAAACATTTTTTTTCATAACAATCTTCATAAACACTTTTATTTTCCTTATTACACAAAAAACGTCTATGATCTATCCCTCTAACGGTCTTACCTTCACTTGATGATGGCTAATTTGTACCTGTGTGTGTGATACAGCTCGGGGCCGAGTTCGTGGGAACATTCATCTTGATATTCACCGCGACAGCCGGTCCAATCGTGAACCAAAAATACGACGGAGCTGAAACCCTAATCGGTAACGCAGCGTGCGCAGGACTCGCAGTGATGATCATAATTCTCTCAACTGGTCACATATCAGGGGCTCACTTAAATCCATCAATGACCATAGCATTCGCAGCTCTAAGACACTTTCCTTGGGCCCAAGTACCTGCTTACATAGCGGCCCAAGTCTCAGCTTCCATTTGCGCTTCATTCGCACTCAAAGCAGTTTTCCATCCTTTCATGTCGGGAGGTGTGACTGTTCCTTCTGTTAGTGTTGGACAAGCCTTTGCTCTTGAGTTTATCATCAGTTTCATTCTCCTCTTTGTTATTACTGCCGTTGCCACCGACACCCGTGCCGTAAGTCTCTTTATCTTCTCGATTCTATATATGGACAAAACATATTATATATTCTTAACACTTCCACCAAAAAACAAAAAACATAGTATAATATTTTTTTTCAAGTAATTATTACAATTATTCTTAAAATTTCATTTTTGGTTTAAAACGAACGAAGGAATGTATCCGCAACTCTTTTTTTTTTACTAATGTCCTTTTGGTTTTTGTCTCTACAAGACTATAGCTACAAGACTATAAATTACAAAATCTTTACTAAAAACCAGTGTTGTAAAAAAAATTGAGCAGCCAAGCACTACATAATGGAAAATAGTTTTTAAACCGTCTAAAAATTAGAATATTAATATAATATAAAATTCTTATGTTATCAATTATAGTTTTAAATATGTTATGTTTTAAAATTTTCTGATAATAAAATATTATAAAATTAATATTTATATATTATAGTATATTAAATTGTACAATATTATATCCTCTAAATAGTAAAATAGAACTCTGATTGAGCGTTTTATATGTTATGTGTTGAGTAATCAATTGCCCACCGCTTAGCGGTTTCTTGACTATTTACGAACAACATTCAAAGCCGTGGTTATATTTATAAGAAACAAAATATTATAATAGGACACGGTCTCTTTTTTTTTTTTGTCAAACATTAGCTGCCAAGATAATAGGAGACGGTCTCTAACCATTAGCTGCCAAGATGAAAATTGTGTACCCAACTTATATTTATGTTGTAAAAAATCACATTTAAACAAAAAAAAAAATTGTCCGATTTCTAGACACATCCTAGAAAACCTTGTAGGAAAAAGATTATCATATTGAGCGAAAAAAAAAAGAATATTACCGGAGCCCTCGCTCAAGTTTAATTAGAACATGTAAACTGTGAGAGACAAGGTTTCACTTCTTAGATTTAGGTTAGGTCAAGAGAGATGAATGAGAATCGTGGGCTGAATCCCGTAAATAAACTTGAAGAATGAATATGATTTTATTGATGAGTTGAAAGATGATGAATACAAAGGAATGTATCTTGAGGTGACTGCTAAAGAATACGTAATGCTTTTAATCTAGTACAAAAGTTGATATATGGAAAAGAGATCCCCTTTGTCTTTTATCTTCTCCATCTTTATATAGTCTAGGTTTCGTTGGCAACCCTTCAACTATTCTCCTAGATATTTGGCTTCAATTACGGAGCTCGCTTTAGGCTCCTCTTGACCGAGTCTCTTATGGTGTTAGCTCACTTTCTGTCGTGACCTCTGCTATGATGTCTCCCAGGTCCAGTCGTCAGCTCGGCTTTCAGCTCCCTTTGTTATGATGGGCTTATCGCAACCCACATGCTAGCTCACGCTTATCGGTACCTCACCTGAGGGTCATATTCGGGTCCAACAGTTGCCCCCAGCTTCCGAATAAAATCCTTTGTCTCGGAAGCTAGAATCTAGCTATCGATCTTATCTTTTCGTTAAGATAATGATTAGTTCTTATCCTATTTAGATTCAGCTTACTCGATCTAACGGTCTTTATTACGTTTGGCAGAATCTATGGTTCAGATGGAGAGGGTTTGAAATGACTTTTCCGAATCTCGAGAGGTGATGGGATATAAAGCGGTGAACATTAACTGCTAGCCTTCCACTTTCTCCACGCCTCCGTTCGGTTTTCAAGGTAACTTCTCTCTCTTTATTTTACTGCGATTTTATCTTCCTCGTTACTTTTCTCTGCAAATTCTCTCCCAAACCTTGCAATCGATTTTCTCCTTAACCTTCCCATACTATGGATCATCCGAAAGAAGGTTCCGGGGAATCCGGGATGCCTCCCTCTGCTTCTGGAGCTAAACTACTGAAAGTTAAGCAAGAAATCGGAGCCAAGATGAGGAAGGGGAAAAAGACAGCCAGGGAGGCAATCGCGACCAGAGTTTCTAAACGGAAGAAGAAAGACGATTCTAGCGGGAGCAGTCCTCACTCGCCTTCGTTGCTGAAAAATCAAGACGTGGTTAACCTCATGGTTCAAGCTCTCGCCCAAAAGGAGCTTGGCCGTGCCTGTAATTCTGACGAAACC
The DNA here is from genome assembly GCF_020379485.1 of Brassica napus. Lineage (NCBI taxonomy): Eukaryota > Viridiplantae > Streptophyta > Magnoliopsida > Brassicales > Brassicaceae > Brassica > Brassica napus. The sequence goes on from NC_063449.1 coordinate 24,776,508, forward strand.
CCCGAGACCGCTCCGGAGGGTTGGTTCTGTTGTCATGAGAAGTACATCTCCAAGTCTCACTTGAGATTTCCTCTTCCGACCCTACTGCTTGATCTACTAGATCATTATCAGTTAGCCCTTTCCCAACTCTGTCCCTCGGTTATCCGGGTGATAAACGGCTTTATCACTAGGTCCAAAGAGGAGGGGGTTAGCGTCGGTCTTACCGAACTTATGAGCCTCTTTTCCCTGAAGGAAAGCGCCTCTAAGGAGGGTGGTACCGGGACCTACTACCTCCCTAGTCGTCCCAATCATGTTATCTTCAGATTCTCTAGTAGTGATGATGACTGGAGGAAGAAGTATTTTTACGTTAAAGTTGATCCTTCGACGGTTCCTGTGGGTCGGAACCTTAGGGTCACTTGGACTAATCCATCTGGTTAGGAATTCTAGGGATATTTTTTTTTTGTTTTATTCATTTATGGCCGAGTAACCTTTTGCTCTGATTTACTTGCAGAAATCGAAGATCCCCCGAAGCTCTCTACCAAGCTCACCAGGGCTCTATACCGCAAGTTGCAACAGAGTCCCTGTACCTGGGTGGCCTACACCACTTCTCGAATAAGTGCAGCCAGATTCCCAGATACCTACAACGCCTCTTTCCAAGATCCCATTCCTGCTGAGAACCTTGAGAGTGAGTTCTTGTCAGAACCTTTTCAATGATTTTATCGCTTTGAAGTTTTTAAACTTAAGGATTTCCATTGTTCCAGTTTCGGCAGGCGATTCGGTTGTATCGATCTCAACTGGTGCTAGTGCTTCGGGAACTGAAAAGTCTCAGCCAGGTGACATGACTCTGCGACCGTCATTCCGTTCTAGGGGTAACCCCTCTAAAGCTGCCAGTGCTTCTCGTGGAAGCGACAGGAACCAAGGAGGATCGTTCCTTATCTCAATGAAGGAAGTTTTGGACGACGGAGGATCCAAACCTGTTGTCGAGACTACTCCAACTGAGGTTGTAGCTCAGGATGCTGCTCCTCTCCCTGAGGTCCAGGTGCCGGAGGCTGACTACCAGGCTCCGAAGGGTACCTCTGAGATCGAGCCGTCGAGACACAAGAGGCCCAGGATCGATCAGGGCGGAGCTTCCATCCGTTCTTCTTCCTCGTCCTCTAGAGGAGGGACTGTTGGGTGGAGCTTTACCCATTCGAAGCCTGGGTCGATCCTGGATGACTCTTGGGGCCTAGCTGCGATAATGAGGCACCTGAAGAGCGTGGGATGTCCCCTTCCAGCGCTCAAGGACCTGACTAACCGAGATGAGTATCTCGATATTGCCCACTGTATGGGTCAGGTACGTGATCTCTATCTGTTATTTGTTTACATTCTTTGGAGACGATGATATATATATATATTTTCTTTGGATTTATTGCAGTTGGCTGGGGCTGTTAACAGGGCCCAGCTCAGGTTTGAGAATGCTCTGTGTGCTGCCCCCAATGCTGGTGAACTTGCTGAGGTTACCGAGATGGTTAAGGCAGCCAAAACCGATCTTGACCAAGCCCGGGTTCGAATTTCTGAACTCGAAGCCGAAGTGACGAGGCTAGGCTCGAAGGCCGATGCTCAGCAAGGAGAGATCGAGAGTCAAAAGCTCGATATCCAGGTGAAGAGCAGGAGGATCAATGATTTAGAGGCTGCTCGAAAGATAGCTGAGCATCAAGTACGTGAGCTCATTGCCTCATCCCGGGATAGCCAGAAGAACAAGGAAGCTGAAGTCAAGCTGGCTGTCAGGGAAGGGAAGAAAGAAGTCGCCGAAGCTTACGGCAAGATCCTGGTCTGTGTTAAGGAGAAGTTTGCTAGGAAGAAAGATGAGGTCGACGCTTTGGTGTACGCTCAGGAGCTCCAAGCTAATGCCGACCTCTTGAAGGATATGCTGAACAACAAGATCCAAAGCGTTGAAGAGGAGTACAACCAATTGGTGGCCTTATTACCAGAAGCGACAACTGCGTATGAGAAGGCTCAAGTCTCTGACTTCTCGGTCAGCAAGCTTCCTCTTCCCCAGATCTCGGAGAGTTCAGGTACTTTCGAGATTAACATGTTTAATCCATCCTTTTCTGGGGAGTATGGCTCTAATTTGGGTTTGATGGCTCCTGACTTAGCTCCAGTCGAGGCAGCAATAGGAGGTGACGGCAATGTGGTCGATGAGGGAGTTCCTGCCGGTGCTGGTGATCCGATTCAGGAAGAGAAGGAAGATTGAGAGCTACGGCTCTTTTAACTTTATGTTTTGTGTTTTTAAGACTTCGGCCTAAGGGCTTTGTTTCGTTATGTTTTGTGACTTAGTGCCTGAGGAGGCCTTTAAACCTTAACGCTTGCTGGATTTCAATAGCCTGGGGAGGTTTTTAAACCCTTTCTTATGTTTAAATCGTGGCTATTATTTCTGTTTTAAGTTTTTGAACTTAACCTCGTTTCATTTAATCATAGTGATTGCGAATCTCAGATGAGTTGTGTGCCGTCATCGTTGAGTCGGATTAGGACCTTTAGTCTTTATTTATGATAAGCATTTAGCTTAATGGATATTCGGTCGTGATAACCTTAAAGAGAAGTTCTTGATTTTAGCTCGGGGACCTGAGTCCGATTCGAAAGGTTCTGGGACCTGGTTGTTCAGGTTCGTAGGAACCTGGATTTAGATTTATAGGGACCTGAGTTAATTCGAAGGACTTCGAGGCCTTTGAAGTTTAACGGATGGAATTGAGGAATTTCAGGATTTTCCTGATTCTTTAGGATTTTAAGACCTTTCGATTTTGATAAGGGTTTCAAGACCTTTTGGTTTTGATTATGATTTTAGGACCTTGCTGATTGTTAAGGATTTTAAGACCTTAGTTTATGTTAAGGATTTTAGGACCTGATTGTTAAGGATTTTAAGACCTTGGTTTATGTTAAGGATTTTAAGACCTTTGGGTGTATTAAGGATTTTAAGACCTTTGGGTGTATTAAGGATTTTAAGACCTTAGGTTCAGGTTTTTAGGGACCTGAATGTATTCGAGATTGTTGAGCTTAGGTCCCGATTTAGGGGGACCTAAATTTTCTTGGAGGGTTTTAAGACCTTTGATGTTTATGAAACTGAATCAATCGTTTTATTAATATCAGATATCAGAGAATACATGATTCAGATTATTTACACAGTAACTATTTTTAGGCTAAGTGTTCTTGGTAACACCTGCCCCTTTGGCTTAGGTGAGGAGGTTGGTGAGAAGAGGTTGGGGCTGCACTCATGACGGAGTTGCCTACGTACCCAGTCAAGGGATCAAGCCAAACGTAGTTCAGGGGTTTTAGGTACCTAATGATAGTATCTTTTGAGGTTCGTGGCGTTCCACGATCGGATTTCAGGTACCCCGGTTCGTACCTTCTGGAGTTTGTAAACTCCGGGTCGTACTATGTGGATAATTCGGTAGGGTCCTTCCCAGTTGGTTCCTAACTTTCCAGCTCCCGGTTCCTTTGTTCCTTCGAACACTTTCCTAAGCACTAGGTCCCCTACGGCGAACTGTCGGGGCCTTACTTTGGAATTGTAGTGTCGTGCCATTGCTTGCTGATAATTTTGAATGCGAAGCAAGGCTTGGTCTCGTCTTTCCTCGATCAGGTCGAGGCTATCCATCAGGAGCTGGTTATTAGCTGCGGGATTTGAGGTGCAGAGCTCCCGTCTGAGGCTACCTGCGGTGGTTTCTGCTGGGACGACAGCTTCCATCCCGTAAGCTAAGGAGAAGGGAGTTTCCTCTGTAGCTTTTCGTGGGGTGGTTCGGCAGGCCCATAGTACTTCGGGTAGTTTTTCCGACCAAAGCTCCTTTTGGGCTCCTAGGCGTTTCTTGAGGTTTGCTAAAACTGATTTGTTGGCAGCCTCCGCCTGTCCGTTCCCTTGAGGTCGCCGAGGTGATGAGAAGGTGAGGCGGATGTTCCATTTATCGCAGAAACTTTTGAAGTCGTGGGATATGAACTGTCCTCCATTGTCGGTTACGATTTCGTATGGGACGCCATGCCTGCATACGATGTTTTTCCAAACAAATCCTTCGACCTCGAATCTGTTTATTTGTTGGAAAGCTTCAGCTTCAATCCATTTCGTGAAGTAGTCGGTTAGGACCAGGAGGTTTAGTAACTTCTTTCCTTTCCCTGAAGGTACTAATGGACCTATAATGTCCATAGACCACCTCATGAATGGGTAGGGAGCTGATATGTTAGACAGCTTTTCCGCTGGTTGGTGTATGATCGGTGCATGCCTTTGGCATTTGTCGCACGATGAGGAGTAGACCTCACAATCTGCGATAATGGTAGGCCAGAAGTAGCCTTGTCTTTTTATTCGGATGGCTAAGGCTCTGCCTCCGGAATGGTTTCCACAGGAACCGTCGTGCATTTCCTTCATGAGTTTCATAGCTACTAGGCCGTGAACGCATTTTAGGTAAGGTCCGGAGACACTTCGTTTGTGGAGGGCTGACTCGATTATACAGTATCTTGCTGCTAAAGCTTTGAGTTTTCGAGCCTCCCACTTGTTGGGTGGAATTTTTCCCTCTAGGATGTAATCCATGATCGGTATTCTCCAGTCTTCTCTCCCTACAACTTTGTTGTGAAGAGAGGAGGGAGATTCCTGTTCGGGACCTGGTGCCGTGGTGCCCCCGGAGATATTCGTTGGAGTAGGTTCTGGGTTCTGAGGAATATCTCCAATTTCCTCGTTATCCCCTGTGGTTTGTGTAGCGTTCCTAGATGCGTTTTTAAGAGCGGTGCGGCTTCTTGTTTGGACTTTATAGACAAGTGGCTCCGAGGTCTGGATGGTGCCCCCGGAGGTACTCGTAGAGTTAGGCTCTAGGGAGTCTGAACTTCGGTGAGTACCTTCACTTTTGTCGTTGTTTTCCGGGTTCTGGGTTGCTTTCCTGGAGGTGCGCTTTCTAAAGCTGCGTGTTCTAGTTTTCGGGAACCAGAATGTCGTGAAAACTTGGGTAGCTACCGTCGGGAGGCTGTTATCCTCTATTTTTTCCTTTGGTTTGCTATCCATCTCAGCCTTGGTAGCTATGTCGATACTTGGCTTCTCGATTCCTTCCACGGGTATAATTCGTTTTACGAGAGGGTCGGATGTGGAAGCTAATGCGGCGAGCGCGTCTGCTGAGGAGTTCTCCCCTCGTGGGATCCTCGTTAGCTCGAACTTGTCAAACTGCTTTGTGAGGTTTAGGACGACCTCGAGGTATGCCCCCATTCTTTCGTCCCTTGTTTCGTATTCCCCGTGAAACTGGCTAGCTACCAGCTGCGAGTCGCTGTAGGCGTTTAGCTCCCGAATTCCGAGGCTCAGGGCGAGCTTTAATCCAGCGATTAGTGCTTCGTACTCGGCCTCGTTGTTGGAAGCGTTAAATCCAAGTCTATAGGATTGTTCGATGGTTTCTCCGGCTGAGGAGGTTAGTCTTAAACCGACACCGGAGCCTTGCCTTGACGAGGCTCCGTCCACGTATAGGCTCCATTTCGGAACCTCTGTTTCCTGGTCTAGATGTTCGGATGCTAGCTCAATAACGAAATCGGCGAGGACCTGAGCTTTTGCTGCTGCTCGGGGTCTGTACTCGATGTCGTACTCGCTGAGCTCTATAGCCCATTTTGCTAATCGTCCGGATTGGCTAGGGCTATGCAGAATCGTCCGTAATGGTTGTGAGGTCATTACGATGATCGAGTGCGATTGGAAATAAGGTCGCAGCTTCCTGGCAGCTGTCACGACTGCTAGGGCTAGTTTTTCCATGGTGGGATATCTCGTCTCGGCGTCTATTAAGCTTTTGCTAGTATAATAGACAGGTCTCTGTTCGTTTTGTTCCTCTCGTACTAGCACTCCGCTGACTGCAGCTGCCGACACGGCGAGGTACAGGTACAGTGGTTCTCCTACTACAGGTTTGGATAGTATCGGAGGTTCCGAGAGGTAAGCCTTCAGCTGTTTGAAGGCTTCTTCGCACTTTTCATCCCATAAGAACTTCTTATTATTTTTCAGAAGTTTATAGAATGGAAGGCATTTATCGGTGGACCTGGAGATGAATCGATTTAGTGCTGCGATCCGTCCGGTCAATCTTTGTACCTCTCTGGTCGTTTTAGGTGATGGCATTTCCAGGAATGTCGCTATTTGTTTCGGGTTGGCTTCGATGCCTCTTTCGGTTACGAGGTAACCTAGGAATTCGCCGGAAGGTACTCCGAAGGTACACTTAGCTGGGTTTAGCTTCATGTCGTATTTGTTGAGGATTTCGAAACATTCTCTTAGATGGGAGATGTGGTCCTCCCCCTTTGAGGATTTGACTAACATGTCGTCGATGTAGACTTCCATGGTTTTTCCGAGTTGTCCAGCGAACATTTTATTTACTAACCTTTGATAGGTAGCTCCCGCGTTTTTCAAACCAAACGGCATGACCTTGTAACAATAGGTTCCTCGTTCAGTTATGAATGCGGTTTTCTCTTGATCCTCAGGATCCATCATAATCTGGTTATATCCTGAAAAGGCATCCATAAAGGACAAGAGCTGGTGTCCAGCCGTTGCTTCGACCAAACGATCGATATGAGGTAACGGGAAGCTGTCCTTAGGACAGGCTTTGTTTAAATCGGTGAAGTCTACACAGATTCTCCATTTCCCATTCTTCTTTTTTACTACCACTGGGTTAGCTAGCCAATCGGGGTATTGTACCTCTCGGATGGACCCGGCCTTTGTTAGTCGATCGACCTCGTCGTTGACAGCTTGGGCTTTTTCTAGACCTAGCTTACGACGTTTCTGTTTGATCGGTTTAAAAGTAGGGTCTACATTGAGCTTATGAGTGGTGACATTTGCATCTATGCCTTTCATGTCGCTGGTGGTCCATGCAAAGGTTTTGATATTCTGTTTTAGGAATTCGACGAGCTCCTTTTTGGTTTCGAGAGGTAGCTCGGATCCGATGCTCACATGTTTCTCAGGATTTGAGTCGTCGATGCTAACTTTTTCGGTGAGGTTCTTAGGGGGACCTCGGATATTTCGTTGCATTTCGCGACTCTCCTGGATCTGTAATTGCTATTGGGGGGATTCTTTTATGATCTCGAATCCTCCCAGGTAACAGATCCTTGAAATCTTTTGGCTACCGTGTATGGTAGCTATTCCGTTGGTTGTTGGAAATTTCACGCATTGGTGATAAGTTGAAGCTACTGCTTTCATCTTATGAATCCAAGGCCTTCCGAGGATTGCGTGGAAAGGGGATGGTTTGTCGACAACTATGAAGTTGGTCATTTTCATGACTCCGCCAGCTATAATTGGGAGCTTAATTGTTCCCAATGAGGTGGCTGTTTCACCTGAGAAACCTACGAGGTTGGATTTCTGGTCGACAATTTCGTAGTCGTCTATTTCCATTCCCTTTAGTGCGTTGTAGAAAATAAGATCGACGGAGCTTCCGGTGTCGATCATGAGCTTAGGTACCTCGTACCCTGCTATATTTAATGTTATGACAAGGGCATCGTCGTGAGGTCTATCGAGGTCTAATGTCTCACTCTCCCAGAAAGAGATCTTAGTGTTAGACTCAGGCTTGGTCGGTTTGGACTGAGTGTTTGACACAGCTTTCCGTACGTGACTTTTAATAGAGTTAACGGAGTCTTGACACACATCGGACCCTCCAAGGATGTAATCGATCCTTGAGCCAGGGCTCGATTGGGGAGGTGGTTTACTCAAGAGGGCCTCGATTTGTAGGCTTTTTCCTTGTGGAAACTTTCCAAGGATCATATCGACTCTCTTTTTGGGAGCTGGGGGTGGTGAGTCTGTTTCTTTTTCAGGTGACCTCTCGCGTTTTGGAGAGCTATCTCTGGGACCTCTCTTCTGATAAGGTTGTGGCTTTTTGAGGTCCACATCTTTTATTTCTCCGGCTGCGAATTTAGCAGCCAGTTGTCGTTGGAGGTCCCAACATTCTTCGGTTGAATGTCCCTTTCGATCGTGGTAAGAGCAATGTTTGCTCTCGTCATAACCTTTGGACCAGGGGGCTTTAGCTGTCGCGGCGACAGGTTTTTCTTCCTTGTCTTCCTCGACTACGTAAGAATGTTCTCCCTGGGTCTGATTATTTCGGGAGCTACCTCTTTTGTGAGGTCCCTTTCCATCGGAGGCTTCGCCTTTCGGGTGACTCTGGGGTTTTCTGTGGAGCTTATCTAATGCTGCCATTTCCTCCTCCAAGGTAATGTATCTAGAGGCCTTATGGAGGGCGTCATCGATAGTTGGAGGGGGATTTAGCGTTAGCTCCGAGAAGAAACCTGATTTATACCAGAGACCTCTCCTAAGAGCCTCAATGGCTACCTGATCGTTGGGATTCGAGAGTTTAGTTCTTACTGCTCTGAACTTTTCGATGTAGACTCGCAGTGAGTCTCCCAGTCCTTGTCTGATCTTCCAGAGGTCAGCCTCAGACGCTTGTTTCAGGATGTGAGTTGAATATTGCTTCATAAAGGCGTTAGCCAATTGATCGAAACTGTCTATAGAGTTCGGCTCGAGGCTGGAGAACCATTCGAGAGCTGTTCCGATCAGGTTTTCGGCAAATGTTCTGCAATATCCTGCATCACACTCTTCCTTTGTGAAGTGAGCTTTAACGATAGCTAATCGGAAGGCTCTTAAATAGGCCTTTGGGTCTGCGTTCCCATCGTATTCAGGAATCTTAATTTTTCGAGTATCTCTTATGTAAGAGTTGGCAATTCTATCGGTGAACGGAGTTCCACGAGTCTCCTCAATTAAGCTCTCGATTTCGGGAGCTGAGCTCGTTACCTTGTGAACTTGAGCTCCCAATTTCTGGAGAGCTGCGTGGGTTCGCTCCATGTACCTGCGAATTGCGTCAGGTCCCTCGAAGGGAAGGACATTTGGGTCATTATCAGATACTCGGCGAGCAGGTTCCTGGTGAGACCGAGCTCGGTCGTCTTCCCAGCTAGCTGGCGAAATAGGTCGCTCATTGGTCCTTAGGCTCCGAGCGAGGTTAGTGCGGAGAGCTGCAGGATCAGCATCCGTCCTTTGGTATTCGTCTGTGCTTGGGGTTGAAACCCTAGCTTGAAACACCGAAGCTGATGTTCTGCCCCCGGACGGTATGTTGGTTCCTGCTCCAGACCCGGAAGGAGGTGGCGGTGGAGGCAAACGGGTGCTCCCACCGGTGTTTCGATCAGGCATGGAGCTAGTTGTAGCTACATTGCTCCCCATGGTGCTGGTGATAGGAGGGGTAAACGCAGGAGCTGTCCTAGCGCGAGGCGTTTGGAAAGCAGGTTCCTGCCCTTCTGCACCTGGGCTATCAGGGGAGAAGTTCAGGCGCTCTCTAGGGAAGGAAGGGTCAGCTAACCGTTCATGGAAAGTGACTCCTCTTCCCTGGTGGACGGACGGTTGGGTCGTTGCGGATTGAGATCTGGTTATCTCTTCGAACTGTTGCTGCCGTTCGGCTAACTGTTGCACCGTTCGCTCGGTCTCTTGAGCTTTGTCCACTAACTGGAGCATCATCCGACGGATCTCAGAAAGCTGATCTTCCGTTTGGTTCGGAGCGGATTGATGCGATGGGTTATTGAGGGCTGAGGACCCAGAGTTGGTCCCTCCGGAGGCTCTCGGGTTATTTGCCCCCGGAGCAGTGCGATTCGGTGAGCTATTGCTCTGGTTCGATTGATCGGGGTTAGATGGATTCGTTCCGTCTAATGGATTCATCCTTTAAGCTTTAGAGAAAGGGATTCGATTATTTGTCCCCACAGACGGCGCCAATTGTGAGAGACAAGGTTTCACTTCTTAGATTTAGGTTAGGTCAAGAGAGATGAATGAGAATCGTGGGCTGAATCCCGTAAATAAACTTGAAGAATGAATATGATTTTATTGATGAGTTGAAAGATGATGAATACAAAGGAATGTATCTTGAGATGATGCTAAAGAATACGTAATGCTTTTAATCTAGTACAAAAGTTGATATATGGAAAAGAGATCCCCTTTGTCTTTTATCTTCTCCATCTTTATATAGTCTAGGTTTCGTTGGCAACCCTTCAACTATTCTCCTAGATATTTGGCTTCAATTACGGAGCTCGCTTTAGGCTCCTCTTGACCGAGTCTCTTATGGTGTTAGCTCACTTTCTGTCGTGACCTCTGCTATGATGTCTCCCAGGTCCAGTCGTCAGCTCGGCTTTCAGCTCCCTTTGTTATGATGGGCTTATCGCAACCCACATGCTAGCTCACGCTTATCGGTACCTCACCTGAGGGTCATATTCGGGTCCAACATAAACGTAATCATTAACTAAAATAGAATTAAAATCGATATATGCCTATTTATATTAGACAGTGATCGTCATTTAAGTAGCTAATTCCAATTGTATTCTCTTTTCTTGATTGGGTTTGATGCGTAGGTTGGAGAATTGGCCGGTATAGCTGTTGGAGCAACTGTCATGCTCAACAATCTTGTCGCAGGGTAAGTCTAAAATCAAAGGAATTTAAGCTTCATATTTTCCAGAATCATGGAACCCAAATGTTTTTTTTTGTAACTTTTAAACCAAAATGTTTCTTTAACATTTGAAAATTTTATAGGCCATCGAGTGGTGCATCTATGAATCCCGTTAGGACTCTAGGACCAGCCCTTGCATCAGGAAACTATAGGTCACTTTGGGTTTATCTGGTAGCTCCTACACTTGGTGCCATATCTGGAGCAGCCGTCTACACAGGTGTCAAGCTTAATGATAACGTGTCGGATCCCCCACGCCAGGTTAGAAGCTTCCGTCGTTAAGTGAGAGACTTGTCCACAAGTCTTCTGCTTGTTACTGTTACTATATAATTTATAATAATGTAATGATATGAAAAGCTTTGGAAGCTTGTGTAAAGAATTAAAGACGGTAAAAAAAAAAAAAGAATAAAAGGCGATGTGACTACAAGTCCACGCTCTATGTGTGCATAGCATCGGTTTGTCAATCCGATGCGAACTCGTCTCGTCATTGTTAATTTGTGTCTTGTGTGATAATACACTTTGTTTGGTGTGGGTTTCTCTATTGGTTTGATGTTGTATGATTATTGAAAAGTTTTTAGAGTATCAGCAACCCTGATTCTTAACCAAAAATCTTTAAAATTAAATTATTATAATAATTTATGGGACCCAAACAATTTAAAAATATGTGCCAATTTTGTCTTTTGCAATTTCTAGCTAAGGACCGTTTTAGTGACAGACACATTACTGTGCGCGGATCCCATCGTCATATGAAAATTCACGATTGGCTATTTTTTTTTTAAAAGCTGAAAAAATAATAAAATAATTAAAAAAAATTATCTGGGTTATCGAGCCATCAGTATCGGCGTTGCTGATGCTCTTATGGTGGGGTTCTTGGAGGAATATAAGAATCCGTCTCTTAACTTTTAACTAAAAAAGCTAAGAACTGGTTTTTAAATAAGAGTTTTAAGAGTCGGTTCTTAATTTTTTTAGTTAAAAGTTAAAAGAAAGGTTATTATATTCCGTTAAGAACTTCGCTATAAGAACCCCCAGTAATGTTGTCAGATATTTTGCAAAGTATCGATCTAGACGCAAATGCGTGAATGAAAACTAAGAATATTTTGGGAATTTGTGAGAATATAGTACATCGAAAGTTTAATTAGGATATAAATACTACTCTCTCTGTTTCATATTGTAGGTAGTTTTAGAGAAATGTTTTTGTTTCAAAATTTAAGTAGTTTTCGTAGTTCTATGTAACTTTTACATTTATTGAATACAGTGTTACCAATCAAATTAAATAGACTTATTTTTTATTGGTTAAATTATATCTAACCTATTTATTATAAAATACTTTTTAAAAACATAATAATTTTCTTAATCTTCGCGATTTTAGTCAAAACTACTTATATTACGAAACGGAGGGAGTATATAAAAGGTTAAATCATTCTATTTATCAACTATTTGTGGGTTCTCTTCTTCCCCTATTAACACTTTCAGATCTTTCAGAGAGGGAAGAGATTCGAGGTTTCCTTTTGTTTTGTTGTATGATATTCGATCGTCGATCGTCTCTTCCGCTTAGTCGGATTTTGTTATTTCCCTTGGCGATTTTAGTGTTTTCGTAAGGCGATTTTGCAGTGTGTCTCAAGCCAAATTCGAGTATGTTCTTAATGTTTTCTTCTTATACTCGTTTTGGTCTTGATGTAATAAAGTTCCGGTCTTGTTTAGATCGGATTAATCATGCTTTTCACTCCGACTTCACTTTAATCCCGTCGGAGTCCGACTTGGATTCCTTCTTTCACTGTGCTCTAACCGCTTTCTAGGAGAATCAGTCTTTGCTTTTATTCAGCCATTCGGTGTTGAGGTGAAGCATCTCCGATTGAAAGAAGATTGGAGTAGTTGGATTCTTTAAGTCGGCTTTGGAGTAGATTCAGTAGAACTGGCGTTCTTGGAGCGGTCCGGTAAATGATCTTTCTTCCTCTTTGACTTAAGCATCTTTGCGTTTAACTTCTGGTGAATCAAGGTTTTTCTGTTTGGGCTTTCACGGAGTTGGTGGAAAGCAACCGCTGTTTCCGGTGAAGCTTGAAAATTCGGCGCTGGTAGCTGTGCAGTCGTGCATGAGATCCCTGTCTCGCGATGTTACACTTGGTAACACGTGTCTTCCACGCATTGAGAAAGCGAGGGTTTTTTAGAAGTTAATCTGATCTGTAAATTTGGATTGGGTTAATATGGGCTTAAATTGTAAACGTAATGGGATTGGGCTTTTTCTAAGTTTCACCTTGTAACAGCCATAAGGCCTTTCATTTTAATGAAAGAAAGTTCACAAAAAAAAAAAATCATTCTATTTATCACCGGTTAATTTTAAATTCGAATGACCATGTCCCTTTATATATTTTTCATAACCCAGTTAAATTTCGAATGTGAAAGCTTATATTCTCACAGGAAGATGTTTGTTTATTTTCAAATGTTGGGTTAACGCTCGTCTAATACGAGAAATGAATATAACTGAACCTTTATCAAATGGAGAAATGTAAATCTTAGAAGGATAAATTAATATTAAATAAATATTACAATTATTTCAAACACAACAAAAAAATCTAAAATCATATTTTCTACAAAATCACATTTGTACAACTGAAATTTTCTATCAAAAATGTAATATTGCTTTGTACACCTCTAAAATTTTATGTTTTCTGTCAAAAATTTTAAATTTATATTCTTCAAAACCATAAATTCATATTTAAGTCAAACATGCAAAATCATGGTTTACCATCATAACTATAAAACATATTTTTGCCAACACCACAAAGTTGTATTTTCTACCAAATTTTCTAAATCATTTATAATCACGTTACATAGCTAAAATTACAAAATCATATTTCTGCCGGAAAAATAAAGTCATATTTTGGAAAAATTATAAAATTACATTTTTACCAGAATTTTAAAACATTTTATAAAAACATTAAATATATTTTCCTTCCAAATAAAAAAAATCATTTTCTTTTCAAAGCCTCAAAACCGTATTTCTTTGTTAAAAATGTAACATCACATTTTCCAGCTACAACCACGAAGACACTTTTTTGCTAAAATCACTGTATTTTCTCCAAAACCATAAAATTGCATTTTTTCAAAATCTAAAATCATATTTTTGTCAAATTGAAATTACATTTCCACCAAAAATCGCCTTTTCTTGATTTACCTAGATATTGTTGTGAAAACAAAAAATTTAGTTACAAATATATTTTAGATAAAGATTCGATGGTTAAGATAAAAATAACTAATTTAAAACATGGATATTTCACTCACTTTTATTAAATCAATCTAGAGAAGATGTAAATTCAAAACAGACTAACTAAACAAAAAATTGCATTTATATGCATTATCCATATACACAATAAAAAAGGGAAACAAGCAACATTTAAACTCATTATTCAAATAACATTCAAATATAGTATTTGGGTAAAAATGTTAGACCATGGAAATCCCATTATTCCAACGAGTTGACTAAAAAGTCATTAAATGTTCATTAATGCTTCTACATTCAGAGTGTGAAGTTCAAATCCTGGATAATGCAACTTATGTAGATTGTAGAAAAATAGATTACAAGAGATCTTAAACATTATTATGATGCAAGGCATATTGTCGAATATTGATCTCATAGGACAGCTCAAAATAGTGGAGTAAGACATGAATTCTCATAAGATGATAATTGTCGGCTATAAAATCGTCTATTTAATAACTAAGCAGACGTTAAAAAAATAAAAGAAGATGAGTAAAACTAACATGTCTTAGCTGCTACAGTAATGGAAAGTATGTAGTCACGTCATCGACATTGGTTTCACTTTAGATTTTTACAAATAAACCCATGCAAATATTTTAACAAGCCCAATACCATGAGTGATAGTTTTGATACTTTAACAAATAAACTCTTCCAACTTGTGGTGCATCCAATAGAATTTGCAGTGGTCCAGGGGAAACCTATAAACATTTTTTTTAATATCTTTCATCCATATAGGTTTGAGCTTTATTGGAATATTTGTCTTTTCTGAATTCTTGAATAAATCCAGGGGCGAAGCTAAGTTGATGCTTCTGGGTGAAAGTGCACCAGTAATGTTTTAAGAATTGTCATGTTAAATAGAACAATTATGCTAAATTAGCTCAGTTGGTAGTGAATGCACCCTGTAAATTTTGTGGTAGGGAGTTCGATCTACCCACAATTAGGCCTGAAACTTTTATCCGAGATACGATCCGGATATCCAGAGGGGCCGAATCCGGATCCGGATAGTAAAATGTTGGATCCGTCAAAGCCGGATTCGGATATCTTAATTTTTAAGTCCGGATATCCGGATCCGTAAGTTTTATTAATAAATATTTCAAAAATAGTAATATTTATATAAAAATAATAATTTTATTTAATATATTTTCATTTTTATAATAGTATATATAAATTTTATGTAAATTTTGTAATATTATACATAGAAATAATTAAAGACATTATATATATTTTTTATTTTTAAATTATTGTTAATATTATATATATATATATATTATATATATATATATTAATATTATTTTTTATTTATTTAAGGATCCAAATCCGGATCCGGATATCCACCGAATATTACAATTTTTAGAAGGATATCCGGCACCCGGATATCTGAGAACCCTAGATCCGGATAAGGATAGTAAAATTATGGATCCACCGGATAAGGATCAGAATCCGGATACCTTAAAATTGCCCGGATACCCGATCCGTCCCATGCCTACCCACGATCACATTTATTTACATACATAATATATTTTATCAGCATTATGCACCCCACTAGTTTTTTAAGGAAATAATAGAGAATATTGTTTTGTACACTATAAATTAATTTCATAATTAGTTTAATAAGAAGTATAATATATGTTTAAATAAACCAACCTATTTTGTTAAGGATTTTACGAATCATCCTAATGATGACACGTGGCTAAAAAAGATGTCGTAATGTTTCTCGATTAATATATAAGAGATTAAATAAAATCCTAATCGTACAAGCCAAAACATAATCCTTATCCTAAAATGAATAAAAGAAAGCACACAAATAAAATTAAGAAAAGGAAACTTAAGCCTTGCCAAGCACGTCAAGGAATTGGTGTGTTTGCAAGGTCGACGTCTTTCTACGCGCTGCATTAGGTTCCTCCGGGTGGGAGACGGTTCGTCCTCGAATATGAAGCGTCATTATCACCATGAAATGGATAGATATACATGAAATTAAACACATTGTAAGTGAGGAGATGTGGAGGAAGTTGAAGGCTATAGACAGACATTTGGATTGATTCGTTCGAGTACTTCCCCATGACCAATCTTGTGTGACTTAAGATTGTTATACTCACCAATTGAAAGACAATTTTTGTAAAAAAAAACTACCCAAACAAGATCGCCTGGATTAAAAATGACTTCTTGATGCTTTATGTCAGCCGTGAGTTTGTACTTCGAAATAGAAGCTTCCAAGTTCTCGGCTGCCGATGAATGTTTTGAAGGTTGGACACCAAATCCACTGCTGAAAATGTCTTTTCTAGCAAAGTAGTGAGATCAAGAGCGCACCGAAGAACAAAATCATAAACGACTTGAAACAGAGGGTAACCCAAACTATGATTGAACGCATGGTTATGAGAAAATTCTACCTGAGGCGACTTTGAATTCCATGACTAAACATTATCGCCAAAGAGACAACAAAGCGAATTTTCCAAAGACCTGTTTGTAACCTCTGTCTGGCCATCCTTTTGTGGGTGATAATTATCTCCAAAATGACTTAAGAACCGCATATCTCGACCAATTGAAGCGTAATGGTTGAGTGATATCCCAATTCAGTCGGACTCTAATGAATTCAGCTTGACTCTGATATATATAATATTTTTAATTTTGTAATACTATAAAGAATGTATTCAAAATGAAATTTTAAGTGATATGTATTAAAATAACAAAATATGTTGTTATTCAAATATGAATTTTAAAAGTTCATTTAAAATTCAATATTTAAAATTTAATTTTAAAATCCACTTATATTAAAACATTTTAAATAGAAAATTTGAGGAAATTTGTCAAATAATGAAGTTTTAAAAAATATATATTGAATTTTAAATGAACTTTTAATGTCAAGTAATGAAGTTGTTAGGTGGAATTTCTGAAGTAAAACTATAAAATTAATTTTTTGTAGTTTTAGATGAAGATTTATTGAAGTGTTTTTTATTTAAATTCCAATAAATTTATAATCTATCTATACTATTATTTGCGAAGTAAATTTTTGGAATCGAGCTCTCACATTAAAAGTTATACTGGTTAATATCTATAATACCCTTAATGAATTTTATATATAATTAATTATATTAATCCAAAACGAATTTTTATTAATAATATTAAGTTTTTTAAAAATAAAATAATTCTTATATATTGTGTTGTTATCTTAAAACAATCGAGCTCTCACGTTAAAAGTTATACTGGTTAATATCTATAATACCCTTAATGAATTTTATATATAATTAATTATATAATCCAAAACCAATTTTTATTAATAATATTAAGTTTTTTAAAAATAAGATAATTCTTATATCTTATGTTGTTATCTTAAAACATATTTTCAATTATAAAATTTAAAATAAAATATAAAACAATTATAATAAATTCAGTGATTAAAGTCAATGTTATCTTTAATAAATTTTAATTAAACATATATATTTAATTAGATCTTTGTCATATATATTTAATTATATGTTTGATTTAATTTTTTTGAAAACATAAATAATAAGTTATTATGCTGGTTTTTGAATTAATAAAAAATAAGCTAATAAATATTTGTAAAACGATTAAGCCCGCATATGCGGGCAAGACACGTAGTTTATTTAAAATTCATTAAAAATAATCACTTTGAGTCGTTTTACATTTTAAGAACTTGTATATTTTTTTAAAAAGTTGTACAGTTATAATCACGTGTATAATAAAAAAACTAATTATATAGGTTCTCTCTCTTATTCTAGAGAGACTTTTCTCTCGAATTTTCCTCTTACCAAACCTGGAGGGATTCAATATTCATCTTTCGTTGTAAGATAATACGATCCAAGGTCGATGTTTTGTTCCGTTTAGCGGATGTTAATCTTCGCATAGGCAATTTTGTTCACTTCGCTAGGCAATTTTGATGTGCTCTTCTAACTGTTCTCGAAGCTATTCTCCAATCTTCATTTATCTCCGGTCGGTTTGATTTTAATAAAATTCTGATCTTTGATCGGATATGTTTAAGCTTCTCTCTCGCCAAAATGGTCATATCCCGACTGTTTTCTTTGGGTTTCTTTCTTGCCGTTGGTCATTATTCTCTACCTTCGTTAACAAAGATATCAATCTTTGCTTCTCTGTTATAAGCAAAGTTTTCCGAGGAGATGAAGGATGAGTTTTTGCAAGTTTGTTTCTCGATTTATTTCAGCTTAAAGAAGAGTTGAAGCTTGTTATACATACAAGTGTTTCAACAAAGGCTGTTAATGAATCGTTTAAAGCATCTTTGCGGCTTACACATCTGACGAAAAGTGGAAAGTTCTACGGAAGTAGAGGCGTCAAGAGAGTGTGAAGCATGCAATTGGACTCAAAGCGGGGATGGATCTACAGCTCCAGAACTGGTCTGTGACTGATATTGGTAGTTTCAAGTTAGTCACTGTTCCGACGGCGTGGTCTGTTCAAATCTGACTTCAAAATTATTTATAATTTACGCTATAGTTCTTATATTTGTCATTATTAATATAAATCCATAAAATTTTATAAATAACTAGCACATATGTAAAAACATAACAGTAATATTAATTAATAAAATTTTATATATAAAATTATAAATAAAAATACATAATTAAATATTAAATTACAAGCAAAGTATAACATTATTCTATAAAATAATTGATGTAATGTTCCATCTTCGATTATACAAATTTTGTTTAGACAATATTTTACAGGTTCCGGAGCAAATTTACTAGACTATTAGGAGGGTGTATTGAATTAAGGGGTTTGAGAGATTTTGGAGTGTTTTAATTTTGGTGAGATTTAGGTGTGTTTCGAAGTGATTTAAGTGATTTTAGTAAAAAATTAAAATTAAAAATAAAATTTTACTGGAAATTTTAGAATTGTTTAGGTGATTTGGCAAGATATTTACTGAAAATTTTAGAATTGTTTAGGTGATTTGAAATAATAATATTTAACTTATAATATTTTCTCCAGTGTTGAGAAAATCAATTCTCAAATACGGAGATCTATGAAATAAGTACGTATAGTTCTAATCATGTGAACACATGAATACATTTCAAAGTTCACTTTTTTTTTCCCTTTTGTATTCATGAGTGTGGATGCTAGCTTATCTTTCTCTTCTTGATTAATCAGTGTTTCTGAAATAGTTGCTTTATGTTGTATTTGTTTGTGGTAACCTGTCCCTAGCTTGCATCGTGGTAATGACATCTCCCTTTTCTTTCATCATTATGCTCCATATTCATCTGTGTAGGTTAGCTTCCATGGTCTGATTAGATACTTTGCTCAGGATGATCTTATAGAGTGGGATGTCTTTCATCAATGAACCATTTCTAGAGATAAATTATACCTTTAAATAGACTTTCCATACTTCATCATCTGCTGTGAACTTGTTTGTTTCAGAGTCCCACCCAAAACCAGAGTTACAACGAAGAAAATCTGTCAAATTATGGTACCTGGTTTTCAGGATCTTCATCCTATTTTTGTAGTGGCCATATGTTTTCTTCGATCCAAGTTGTTGGCGTAGAACTGATAATACTCTTGTCTCGATCGTTAGCTTATTGAATTTACCACTAGCATCACGGAAACCATTGTTGATCGCATCCATTAGTGACCGTAATAACAATCTGTTTTCAGGTCCAGACCATGAATGATATTGACCCTTACCTTTTGCATCTTGGGAATCTCCCATTTTATGGAAGCTAACTAATCACAAAGTACAACAGGGATGGTAAGAACATTATGCAAAGAAAAACTATATATATTCATGAAAACATAACAAAGTATTAAAACAAACGTGGATGTAAAATAAAGTAAATAAAAATACTACTCATTATGATAGAAAAGAGGATGATCTTTGAAGTTCAATAACAATTTGGAAGCCTCTCCCTTTAGAATATAAGATAACTACGTGATATTGAACACATAAATACACTGATATCTATGACCACTTCCAACGGGGGTCTCTAAAGGAGGGGTTTTAAGGAAAAGGAAAATAAAAATAAATGAAAAATAATTAAAAGTCAGAGAACCGCTGTTTATTTCGGGACTTTTAGAGTTGTTAAGAGACCTTACTTGTCATGGTCTTATTCGACCTCTCATCTATGACTCTCTCCTTCGTCGGCTTGTCCTTCTCCGCTCCGTTCGTTGCAAGCGTTCGACCGCTCCGTTCGTCCCCTTGTCCTCCTCCGCTCCGTAGGCGAAATCAATCGTTTTCTTCCTCCTCCGCTCCGTTCGTTGCAAGCTCGAGTCCTCCGCTCCGATCAAACCTCCCGAGTTGATGCGTGTCTGCTTCCATGAATTGAAGGTAGCAGCATTTAATCGATTATTCATTTCTCCATAATTGGTAGAAGTGATTCAGTAATTTGAAGTTTGATTTGGTGATTAACAGACTGCGGTGGTGTTGTTGGGAGATACGGAGATTCATTTAGTGGCGATGCCGAGCAAGGAGAAGAAGTTCCCTTGTTTCTAGTGTTTCTCAGTCTCTTTAGGTCTTTATGATTTCTTATTCGGATCAATCCTGAGGTTAGTAGACAATCGAGAGCGCTTTGTTCATCCTCTGAACGAATTTGAGTGTTTGTTATATATGATTTTATTAGAGAGATTGTTTCTGAGTATAACGTTTACGAGCATATGGTGATTACTAAGATCAAAGGTCTGTTTCTACACTCAGTGCTTTGATTTGCTCTCGTTGTTGTTATCTTAACGTCACGTGATGATTCAATGTTTGTATGCAGATGGTGTAAACGTTGCTGCATCTCATACTCTAATATCAGGCGGTTTAACCTTTGGTGTTGGAGTCTTTGCTCTGAAAAGTATGTTTTCTAGATATGCTTTCATCAGACACTTGCTTCTCTCTTTCATTACTTTGCTTACTTTGCTTGGTTGTTTTATTTTTAGGTGTTCTGAAGTTTAGATGTGGTGGTAAAGTAAGTAAGCTTTAACATGTTGTCTTGGTCTGTGCTGGAATGATGTTGCAAACCCAACATCTTTTGCTTTCTCAGTTGTTTTTTGTGAAGAACATTTGGTTTAACAATGAATATAACCCTAACCCAACGTTATGCATGGCTTACTCTGAGTTTAACCCAACGTCTCTTTATTATATTTGTTTGTTCATATGATTATGCTCTCTTTGTTTTTATTGTGTGTATTGTCTCTGATCAGTATTTTTTGCAGGTGGAAAACAATAAAAACCTGTTACAAAAGAGAACATAATCCAATAATTTATAAGTTTTGTACAATTTAAATTTAATAATTCAACTTTTAAAATTAAAAAAAAAAATTGAAAAATTTTAAAGGAGTTCTCCCATTGGACCATGACAAATTTAATTACATTAGCAAAGGTTCTAAACTAAAAGTACAAAATTAACAATTAAACTAATGATATTGGAGTTGCTCTAACAACCTAACCCTAATAAATAACTAAGAAGCCCATGATTATATTTTGTCAGAAAACAGCCCATCATCAGGCATAAAGTCCAAGCTAATGTTTTTTTTTTCTCAGAAAACAGCCCATAATTATGTTTTGCTCGATGATGATTATGAACAGAGAAAAAAAAGGAACAAACCTTGCAAGGTTGAGGACACGGTGGATGTCAAAAGAGAAGAAACAGAGCTTGATTCATGACATATAACGACGATAAGAGACCAGTTCCTTCAAGTAATTAGTGAAGGTTGGCCTCCAAGATCGATCCTTTTAATTGCGTAGCTGCGCGTGAAGTTGTGGTGGAGGACGGGGACATCATGAGTGAAGAAGAAGCCACAACGAGGCTGCATCGAGTCCATGAGAGGATGAAACCAGCCTAACGACTAGCTAGCCTCATAGAGGTGGACAAGGGATTAAGGATTAGTGAGCTGGAGATAAGAAAAGCTAAAATCCTTGACACGTCGGTGGCACGTTGAACCGAAGGGAAGGGATAGAGAGGGGTAGCTTGGTTAGGAGGAGAGAAGAGCAGGTGAGGGTGGTGTGGAGAAAGATCGGTGGCTAGGTGAGGAAGTGTGGGGTGATATATGTGCGTATGTTGTGTTTGTTGGACCCGAATATGACCCTCAGGTGAGGTACCGATAAGCGTGAGCTAGCATGTGGGTTGCGATAAGCCCATCATAACAAAGGGAGCTGAAAGCCGAGCTGACGACTGGACCTGGGAGACATCATAGCAGAGGTCACGACAGAAAGTGAGCTAACACCTTAAGAGACTCGGTCAAGAGGAGCCTAAAGCGAGCTCCGTAATTGAAGCCAAATATCTAGGAGAACAGTTGAAGGGTTGCCAACGAAACCTAGACTATATAAAGATGGAGAAGATAAAAGACAAGGGAGCTCTTTTTTTTCATGGATGAACTTTTGTACTAGATTAAAAGCATTACGTATTCTTTGATCATCACAAGATACATTCCTTTGTATTCATCATCTTTCAACTCATCAATAAAATCATATTCATTCTTCAAGTTTATTTACGGGATTCAGCCCACGATTCTCATTCATCTCTCTTGACCTAACCTAAATCTAAGAAGTGAAACCTTGTCTCTCACAGTGTTCATACATATATTCAAAATGTATTAATTAATTTATTTCAAATATCTTCAAATAACATCTACAGAGAAGTTATTTTACAAGAACTATTTTTAACTAAACAAGAATGTGAAGTCTCCTAAAATCTGTATCACAAATTTTTCTTGTTAAATATTGTTTTCAATTGAATTACAGTAGATTTGATATAGTTTATACAAATTGTTAATTGAATAACAAGTGATTGTAAGAGAATTGAAATGACTTTTCATAAATCACATATTGAATAACAGGAGATTTTAAAAGATTTTTAAAAATGATTGATTAAATAACATGAGATCTTAATAAAATTCCAAAATCTCCTAAAATCATTAATTCAATACACCCCGTTAGTGTGGTTGTAATATTTAAATTTATGTAATAATTATGTTTTCACGTATTTTTTAAAAAAGTTTTTTTATTAACTTTCTTTTATAATATTTTTGTTGTCTAATTCTAGTTTTAAAATATTATAAATCTTATTTTAAAATTTTTATTTAATTTTATGTGTAAAATTTTAATTTATAAAAATTTATGATATACAAAAGTTTTAAAAATTTAAAACGATAAATGAAAAAATACTTAAGAATCATAGATGTGATGTGTAATTAATTATAAACATCAAAATGTAAATACAAATTTGAATTTTGAAATTTTGAAATTGTTTTTTGGAAAGTAAAATTTTATATTTGAAGTTATAGGTTTTTTTTAGAGATATTCTGATAATGGTTTAAATAGTGTAATGTGTTGTAAATAGAGTGTTTAGAGACTGAATATTTCTGTGTTCTTATTAAAGATCAAGGGGGTTCCTTTATATAAATATTACAAGATAAAGATAAATGGAAAGTATCCAAAACCTAAACTCACTAGGATTTGGAAAACTACTAATATATAATAATAGAAATATTACATCTACTAGGAAAAGGAAAGGGTTTCCTTTTCTCCAAACTTTGTGGCCGTCTCTCTCTCTCCTGAAGTCGGCTCTCTCTCTCCTCTCTCTAGGCTTCGGCCATTTCTCCATCTTCTAGGTATTGGGCCGGTCTCGGTCTGGGCCTGGTTAATGGCAATCCACTCCATGATTTATAACACTCCCTTTTGGATGCCATAACCATACATGATTTGTAGTACGCTTCATGTTGCCTCATTAAAACCTTATCAGGAAAACCCAGTGGGACAAAACCATGATGAAGGAAAAAGAGTACAACACGCACTACTCCTTCTGATGTGAACCTCAGTGTAGGTTTCTACATCCTACGCATCTGGTGCGTGATCTTTCCTGTATATGTAGGAAGGGAGTAATCGGCCAAGTTCATTACTAAGCCGTATCTAGACCACTTTGACCTCTTAGGTCGTTTCTCATGTCTCTTGACATCGAGTGTCCCGGTAAAGCATGTGTGCTAAATAATGTGAACCATATTGTTCTCGGGGATCACTATTGGGTCTTTGCAAATCATGTTTGCATGTGTCCATAGTCTAGACGTGATCGTCTACTGCCAAACTCTTTACTTTGGTCGGACAAAATAAGTACTTATGGACAATGTACTAAACATGGTTATCATGAACCTATGTCTTGATATGGCCGATCCATGTCTGGATCATAGACCTCGTCTATACATGTCCACTACTTGTCTCATGAGTGTTCAAGATCAATGATCATTGATGTGAGTCTATAATCTCTTATTATGGCTCTGCGGCCAAACACTCTCATGGATGTGGACATCGATTTCTTTTCCTTAGGTAATGCCGTATTCATTTTGCATTCCTATCTTAATGATGGTGTCTCATGACCTTAGTTGTTGTGGATCATATCACACGCTAAGTATATATTATTAGGTCATGAATCTCGGCTTTCACAAGCTTATGGACTACAATACATTTGTATCCGGTTGATCCTTTGTCTCTACTAGCCCGTGATCAAGAAGAAGGGCCAGACGCCTTTTAGTCTTAAAAGCCGGACGCGACTAGTAGAAGAGCCAGACGTTCTTTGCTGAAGAGCTGGACGCCCTTAGACGGACAGAGTCGGACATCTTTAGTTTGAAGGGCCGGGGCCGGACGCTTTTGGTCGAACACCCATATAGATTTATTCTATGCCTACTAACCTCTTTTAGGTTTAGTATAATCACAAGGAATTTCAAATATATGGACTGTATTGGATTGTCTTTTATACAACTCCAAGATCAATGATCATGCCTGATCAATTTCTTTTACATACTATATGCAGCTGCTTTATGTTTCAGTCCATGAATCAGCTTAGGAACGAAACTGTTCTTTCATCTTATCCAGTGATCCATATGCTGCTTACTACATCATTTGTATCTAATTTCTTTCTTATGACCAGACCATTGTCAATTTCGAAAATCTGTAGCAGCATCCACCACATAGGAGTTTATCTCCTTATAATCTGTTCCTTTGATCTCTGTGAATACCTTGTGTAACAAGCTATAATCTAATGCTGTTAAGTAGGAAGACATGAACACTATTAGACCTCGTGATCATGTGCCTTCTCTCACGGTTTCTTTATCTCACAAGATCCATCTATTTCACTGGTTTATCAGATGGCGTTTCTGTATATGGCCAATACGCCAATCTCTCTTTTAGATACTTTGAACCTCTACGTTTATCTTTCAATATAATCTTTTATGATCTTTATGAGTACTCTTTCGTGGGTTCATGATCCTCGCTTATCTCTTTATGTTCTAGTGCTATAACTTTATGTATCTTTATACAAATGTGTGTGTGTGTCGACACTTTCATGTGGTTCCATTATGTTCCAGAAATGATCTATAGATTTGAGATCTTATTGTCCAGGACCTTTATTACCTAGTAGCTTGGCGTCCCAAGACTACATGGTTTGGTACCTTAGATGTGTAGCTGCGCAGCTTTTTCTCAATGTTTGGTATGGTTTCTCTTATAATCTCGGATCTGTATTCTATGCACCATTTTTCTATCCGAGATTCCTTTATCTTATGGAACACTTGGTCTATCTTGTATAGACTCTATAGCAACTTGACTATGTCTCTTCTAGGACATTCATTTGGTGTTAAGATGGTTAGTCATTTCTCGGGTCAGTGTCTGGCATTTCGATTAGCTTCTCAATTAGCTAGCTTTATATAATCTTTCTTTGGACGTCTTAAATCATAATATCTAGTCCGAGGATCTTGCCAAGACAATGATGGTTTAAAACCATTCTTATCATTCTTTATCCAGCTTATAATCTTTCTCCTTTAATGTTTGGATAGACGGATGCAATCCGTGTACTTGGCCACAATCTGATCACCCATGTTTGGCTCAAGTTTTCTTTACAAATCGTGGGAGAAAGTAATACTCCTATCCAACATATATTCCCAATCCTCTTATGAGGTTCCATCTTAGACGGCACATATATGTATGTGGTGGTTTATTCAAAATCTCTTAAGATGGTGTATGTCTGGTTTTGTGACCCGTATTCAACCTGAGATGGGAATATCTATGCTCACTTATATGGTATGATGCATACTATCATTCTATACATGTAAATTCATAATGTCCCCAAGCTTATAGACTGTAGAATCTTAGTCTTATAGATAATGGCTTATATGGCCGAACCTTTATAGGTAATGGCCTCTCCGGCCGGTTATGGCCCTTGCGGCCGACCTGTTCATAACATGGTCTCTTTGGCCGAGTAATGGCCTTATGGTTTGTCCGTTTTAAAACATGACCTCTACGGCCGAGGAATGGCCTTTTATTGCCGAGTAATGGCCTTTATGGTG
Organism: Brassica napus; assembly: GCF_020379485.1. Lineage (NCBI taxonomy): Eukaryota > Viridiplantae > Streptophyta > Magnoliopsida > Brassicales > Brassicaceae > Brassica > Brassica napus. Next base: position 24,802,440 of record NC_063449.1, read on the forward strand.
CCATTTATAACATGGTCTTTAGACCATAGTGGTACACGAACATGTAGTATTGATCATGGGTTTATCCTCTCTCCCCCTCATGAACATACTATAATTTCGTGATGCTTGGGACAATAAAGCCGGATGAGTTTCCCTTGTGTACATCTTACACAACGTGAGATCTTTTATGGGATAACTCTTTGTGCCTTTTCAATTTCCATCTTTGCATCAAGTTTTAGACTAGGATGGCTAATCCTATCATGACATATAGTGTATAATTTCGTGGTGTATCTCAATATGGTCACCACGGCTCTTGCCTCTCATTATACTGATCTATAGCATAGTTTAAATCAGTAGAGATCATTAGGTATAGTCTCGACCACTTTCTTATAAGGTCTTAGGCGTTTATTTTTCTTTAAAACCGAAGGAACTTGTTTCCTTCTTTCCCATTGTTTCTATTTGGAAACCATTTATAATTCAATGGGTCACATATCATTGGGTGTGTATAATGCCCTTTAGGCAATGCCTTAGCCATAGTTTCTTTACTAGGTTTACTATAATACCCCTTTCATGATTTCTTACTTGGTATTATGCCTTTTAGGCAATTCTTTATCAATAGAATCATTCACATGTTCAAGTAAGATCATGCAAGATATAATGAAATCAAAACCAATTCCATTATATATATAAAATCGTGAAACATCAAATAGGTTTAAAAGCAAATCACAAAATCATAGACTTAAAAATAAAATGTCGAGATCCCTCTTAGTCAATAAACATGCCGGCCACTCCTTGAGTTATATTGGACACGGCTCCCTTGGATTCATCCTGATCCATATCAGTCTTATTTGTATCAGGGTATCTCATCTCACTGCTCCTCTTTAGTACCTTGTTATTCTCAATCACCGTTAGGCAAGAGATCAGGTCATTGTAGGTGGTGAAACCTTTTTCTCTATAGATATGTTGTAACAATAGATCTCTTGGATCGGCTGTGAGGAAGGTCTTTTCCAGTAAGTCCTCCTCTGTTACCACTTCATCACATAGTCTCAGTTTGTAAACGACTTTGGACAAAGCAAAGTGATATTCATCCACAGACTCAAAGTCTTGGTATCTGAGACTCATCCAATTGTGTCTGGCCTTTGGTAATAACACCATTGTGTATATGGACTTTAATTCTGTCCAAAGATCACGAGGATTCTCAATATGTAAATACTGATTTATCAGTTCCTCAGTGAGATGATGGCGCATAATAGTTATGGCTCTTAACTTTTCACTTCAAGTTGCATAATCACCCTGAATGATACTCCTTCCGAGTCCTCTAGATTTCAGGGTAACTGAAGTGTTCATTGCACATTCTAGATAATTATCTCCAGAGAGATTTAGAATGGCATAATCCATGGGTTCAAATCTCGGCATCTGAAATCATATTATCAATTTATGATTTAGAATTCTTGCAACCAATTAAATAATTAGTGCATATGATTTCATAAGTCTATCTTTGATGCTTAGGCCACACGGCTTTGCAATGTGATGCTTAGGCCACACGGCCATATTAGTGATACAGCGATCTTATGGATCGAATCATAATGCAGTCCGGGTCATATGACCATCCGGATACTAGGCTACACGGCCACATAGATATGCATTAAGCCAAACGGTTTTAATCTCAATCAAGGGCACAAGGCCGCGAGTCTAATCAATGCTTTAGGCCACACGGCCGTTCGGTATGTTTCGTAACATAATGTCACACAATGCATATCAATTAAGTTTACCAATTTCAAGGTTGGTAATGTTTCAGCTAGATTTTTAGAATCAAGTAATCTAGCAACCTAACTCACATTCAATATGTAAATATTCCTAATCTTTCAAGCAATGTGAGATTTAAGGTTTTCAAGGTCTTTAGAAATATCAATCAAGATTAAGGGTCTCAAGGCCTTAAGGATTTCGAATTTTGAGATTAGATCTGTCAATCAATCTATCAATCCTAACATCTCAGATCATCAATCAATATTCATTCAATTTCAAAATCAATTTTCAATTTAGGGTTTTAGGGTTTTCGAAAAACTTTGATCTTTGATCAAAGGGATTTGATTTGAGATTCAAAACCTTTAAGGTTCTGATTTTAATTGATCAATGGATCAATCTCGTTTTTAGGGTTTAGATCAAACTTATAGAGCTTCGATTTACTCATAGGAGATTGATCTATTAACCTATGGTTTTTAGTTTTAGAGATTATATTTTAGGGTTTCAATCTTTACAAAACAACCAGATTCGATTCTTGTTTTCAGATTTCGAATTACCTTTATTTTGTAGGGTTGAACCGGACCACCAAAGTCAGATGAACCTCTAGTTGCACACGGACGCGAGCTGGCTCCTTATCGGGTCGCGAGCTGGCTCCTTATCGGGTCGCAAGCTGGGACGGGACGCGAGCTGTTTCTTCTCGCGGACGGTTGCGTCTGGTCGGGGATTTGGTCTGAGCTGGACGCAAGCTGAGCTGAGGCTGAGGATGTTGATCACGGACAGGGAACGTCTGAAGCTGAGCTTGATCGGAGTTGAGCTTGATCGGAGTTTGCAAGCCGGAACGCAAGCAAGAACAATTTAGGGTTCTTAGAGATTAGATCTTTGCACCAACTCCTCTTAGCTCATGAAATAAATACAAGGAGTATTATATTACATGAACACCATAATCTAAACAAGGTATCATCAAACAACTAAGGTATGATAAACTTATCTTTCACAAGATTTGAATTTGGCTAGAAAATCTTGTTGGTTCGGATTAGGGTTCCAAAAGACCAAGACAGCGCCGTGTATTGTTTCTGGGAGTGTGAGCGCGTCTGAGATCGGATCGACGAACGGTTTGCGCTGATGGATTCGTCTCGTCAAGAGATTTAATTTGATATGTGGATCGTCGTCTGGTTCCTCAGGGTTTGAGAGATAGATCGATCTTAAGTTGCGCCTGATTTAGGGTTTATGTGTGACGGATTTTAGGTTAGGTTTTGTCTCAGGGTTTTGGAGTCTATCGTGCTGATAATGTGTTGTAAATAGAGTGTTTAGAGACTGAATATTTATGTGTTCTTATTAATGATCAAGGGGTTCCTTTATATAAGGATTAGAAGATAAAGATAAATGAAAAGTATCCAGAACCTAAACTCACTAGGATTAGGAAAACTACTAATACATAATAATGAAAATATTACATCTACTGGAAAAAGGAAATTTCCTTTTCTCCAAGCTTTGTGGCCGTCTCTCTCCTGAAGTCGGCTTTCTCTCTCCCCTTTCTAGGCTTCGGCCATTTCTCCTTCTTCTAGATATTGGGCCGGTCTCGGTCCGGACCTGGTTAATGGCAATCCCCTCCATGATTTATAACATAATCTATATATCATTAAAAGAGAAGTACCCATTTGAAAATGTTTTTACTTCATTAATTAAACTCTTTATTTTTTTGCTTGTCTTTTTCAGTTGCATTTATGAAATATCCTAAAACGAATAAAACTGCCTAATTTATTACTTGTCTTTTCAGTTACATTAATGAAATATGTTTAAATGAATTTAAACTTCCTATTTTATTGTTTGTCTTTTTCAGTTACATTAATGAAATATCCGTAAATAAATTTGGACATAATGTCATTTAATCAACAAAAAAACTCATGAGTTATCCTTACGTGCACAAGTAGGAAGATTTAGGTTTTTCTCCTTCCTTCTCTTCGATAAGAATAGAGATTTTAACAAATTCCTCTTCATTCTCTTGTGCTCATAATTTTAATAAAAGAGATTTTTAAAAACGTGCATCATTAAAATATTACCTAAAACATGCAACACTAATATATAACATGCATCAATAAAATTAGAATTTGACTCACACAATTGTACGGATATTATTTTCAGTTGATTAAATTAAAAAATATTTATTTATTCAAAAAATATTTAAGAATGACTATGTTTTTTAAAATTATATGTATTATTTGCTCATAACTCATTTGTCATTTGCTAAATTGTTAGAAATAAAATTTTAGCATAGTATAACTCAGTTGTCATTTGCTAGATTTATGGTTTTTATTTATATTTTTTTATTTAATTATAATATTTTCATTTTATATTTGAAAGAGAAATGAATTTTCTTTCAAACAATATTTTTGTAAATGTATATTTTAAAAAATAATCAATTTACATTGTTATTATCATTGAATATAATTATTTTTGACATAATTTGAGTTTTCGTTTTCATCAAAACTTATTATATTTTAGGATAATTTTAATTTAAAAAGTAATTTTCATATTTTTCAAACAAATTCTAAAAATATTTTTTTAATATTTTGTTATAATTTTTTAAAAAAATATTGAGTTGCATTTCAAATAAAAAGGTAAAGATATTAAAAATATTCGAATTAAAATACGTAAAATTTAATATAGTTTTAAGGAAATGGTCAAAAAAAATTACACATAAAAAAAATCATGATTTTTGTTAACTGGGCGGATCATTATTTATATGATATCGTAAACGAAAAAAAAATTTATGTTTTTACAATTATCTAATTAACTATTTATATTTATTTTTTTATATTTTTTTATAAGATATCACACATTCGTAAAAAAATAGATAGTTTAAGATGCAAAAAAAAAATATTTACTTAATGAATATAATATGAATGAATTTTACAAATACATTATTTAATAAAATAAATAATTAAAAACTGAAAATTCGTATACGGATCGAGTGGGTTTTAAGTTTGATGTCCAATTGTATTAGAATGGCTTTGGCCTTTAATAATATAAAAGTTTACGGGAAAAAAATCTTGTATCGAGAGCGAGACCGCTGAAAACTAAGCCCTAAACTGCCGTCGCTCTCATCACCCTCCGATTCGTCATTCCACCATTGACACGAATCTCAGATCTTATTTGGGAATGGAGTTTTCCTCACAAGACGACGACTTTGGCGGAGATTTCTCCGCTGCTAACGCCTCCAGAGCTGCTTCAGGTCTCACTAATGGTGTTTATTAGCCGATTACAGTAGAATCGTTATCTAATTGTTCATCCGTATCATGTTGCAGGCAGCAAAAGAAGTTTCGGTGATCTCGAAGACGATGAAGATGATGATATCTTCGGATCCAAAAAGGTAATCATAACAACGTTTTGGATATGAATGATGAGAGAGACCTGCTCCTGATCCTGAATGTATTATACTGCCTCGTGATTCTTGAGCTTTGATAATCAAAAGTCGTGGGCCTTTAAAAAAATCTGCAAAGTGAACAACACAGTTTCACTTTCTCTGGTTTTTGATCACCCGTTTTCTTTCTCTCTCTCATTTCCAAATATGCTCTTTATCACCATTCAGGGTCGTACGAAAGCGGAGGAAGCTGCCCCTGGTGTTGCAACTGCGATGATCCTGTCACTCCGAGAGAGGTTTTTCTTAATCCAGTGCCATCTTGTCTTCTATTTTTTGTTAAATTTGAATGTTTGGTAGTCCTAACCTCCACTTTTGCTCTTTGCCAGTCTTCAGAACTGTAAAGATGATCTTGCTTCATCTCAGGTATTGCTGTTAATGATCTCTATTTATTTCTATACTGTTTCTTTTTCACGATATCACTTCTTTATTGTGTCTAACAATCATCTTTATGGTCAGAATGAGCTTGAATCAGCAACAGCAGAGATCCTCAAATGGAAATCAGCGTTTCAGAACGAGTCTTTCATACCAGCTGGAAAATCTCCCGGTTAGCCTGCCTTCTCCCTGCAACCGTTTGTATATGTGATGCTAATCCTCCTGAATGAATCCGCTTTGCTTTTTTGTTTCTTTTTCTTTCAGAGCCTAGATTTTTGATTGACTACATCCAAAATCTAAAATCTTCTGAGAGATCTTTGAAAGAACAGGTTGGTATTGAGTAATAAAGATGTGTGTATTTTGTCAGTTGTAGGTTCTGATGGTTTATTTCTCATTTCAGTTGGAAATTGCAAAGAGAAAAGAAGCTTCGTACATTGTACAATATGCGAAACGGGAACAGGAAATGGCAGAGTTGAAGGTAAAAACCTCAAGGAAACTCATTTTGCCTGTTCACATGCTTTCGTCTCTTATCCCTTCATTGCCTGTTTCATGTTTATCTCACTAATTAGTCTTCTTGGATTTTTTTTATTTCTAGTCTGCTGTTCGAGATTTGAAATCTCAGCTCAAGCCGGCATCAATGCAGGTATACATTTCTCCCAAATCATTATAAGTTAATACACAAATGGGCCCGCAAAGCAAATCATGAAAGCTAGTTGTTGATAAGCGGATGTTTGCTCTAGTCTGAATACGATGATAAGCGCATGTTTATTGTGAACTTTTTTCTTGGCATCTAATTATTAATCATCTAGCAGCTCGTCACGATCAGATGACATTGTGGTTAAATTATTCTGGTTTAAACTATGTAGGCGAGGAGGCTGTTACTGGATCCAGCAATTCATGAAGAATTTTCACGTTTGAAGGTGTGTGCACCCTACTCTTTTTCTGCCGTCCATTACTATCGACCTTTTGAAGAATGTATTTTGTTATAAGACAATTCAATAGACGATTCAAAATTAAACAAAGTCTTATTTGAGTTATAAAAGATGTGTCCTTAAATACTTAGCTGACACTGTCTTCATATGGTACAAATTGAATTTGTTGTTTTTCTCTCTTAGGCTGTAGATACAGATACAGATAAAATCACACGAACTTTATGTTTGTTAGAGTGAAGGATGACGAGTACGTGAAATTCAACCTCATGTTTCTTGTTTATGTTGCACGACAGAATCTAGTTGAGGAAAAAGACAAGAAGGTCAAGGAACTCCAGGATAGTCTTACAGCATTTACATTTACCCCTCTGAGCTTAAAGGGCAAGATGCTTATGGAAAAGTGCAAAACCCTGCAAGAGGAAAACGAGGAGATTGGTCACCAAGCTGCCGAAGGAAAGGTAATATAGCTTGTTCTGTTCTAAGATCTTTCATTCTGGGATTTTGTTTGGATTATAGAAGAAACGATTCTTTCCAAAAGCATGTGAAAATTGATGGTTTCTTATGTATCATGTGGGGGATGGTAGATTCATGAACTAGCAATGAAGCTATCAATGCAGAAGTCTCAGAACGCAGAACTTAGAAAGCAATTTGAAGGTAAGTTATATGTTGATATTTAGGTTTAGCAAAGATTTTGTACATAAGGGGGTTTGGATTGAGAAATTCTTTTTTTGTATGTGTGGAATGGCAGGACTGTACAAACATATGGAAGAACTAACTAACGATGTTGAGAGATCAAACGAAACGGTGTTGATCCTTTGTCTTTATATCTGAATTGTTTTTGTTGGAAACGGGATTTTGAAGAGACAAAGCTTAATGATTATTTTTTCAGGTGATAATATTGCAAGACAAATTGGAAGAGAAAGACAAGGAGCTAGAGAGAGTAAAGAAAGGGATGGAGGTTGTTGTGTCTGATGTTGCTGAAAAGAAAGATGATGGTGAAGATAAAGATCCAAAATACTCGGCTCTCCAAAAGACGTTCAATTCTATACAATTTGAAAGATAATTTGCATTTGCATTCATTCACGCTCTTATATTGTTCAAAGAGTTTTCTGATAAATGCATGAAAACATTAGTTTCCATTAGTAGGCTTTTGTACCCTTTATTTTTTCGACTTTTCATTGATAGCCCCAAGGCAAATAAGATGCACACAATCCAGCAGCGAGGAATTGCTTTATTCTGTATTCATACAAACTTTCTGCTCTGAATTTCTCAATATGTCAAGCGTATAAAAGAGGACTTGCAAAGATGTAGAGTTTCTTTAGACTTGTAACAAAAGGGTCTTTCATAGAATTATGCAAACCCCAAATGTTCAAGTACAATGATACACTAGTGTACACATTAGGCTTTCTTTCTGACTCACAACACACGTTTGCTTCACAGCAACCCAAATGGCTGCCTAAAGACACTACTACTAAGTTGAAAGAGATTGATCACTACACACAACTCGAGAAAACCAAATAATACAGTAGTAATCGTAGCTAACGATGATGGTGTAATGTGAAGTCAACTGGCCACGCATGAACAAAGCCGTGCCTGTTTCCTTTATATATCTCATTGCGTTCTTCATCATAGAATAGAGCAGTTATGTCTTCCAAAGCTTCAGCCACAGCGTTTCTTGTTTGCTTTGAGTTATTCCCCAAAGAACTGTTACTGCTCTCATCTTCTTTTGGTGGTGCACTGCTTGGTGTTAACTTAAATTTTATGTTTCAGATATTCAGAAAAATGGCAAAATTGTTGCTCCCATGGGATGTTGGGAGACAAAATTAACAGAGGAATATACTAGCAGCTACATATTACTGCAGTCTTTTTCAAAACACAATGTAATTTATAAATTACTGCATCCTGTTGACTGTTAGAAATAATAGGCAGCGAGCAGTTGAATTCTTCAGTGATTCTATATATTCTTTAAGGTAATTTTTAAGTCTTTTTCGATATATCATTTTATAGAATGGTTTAAAAAATCTGAAATTTGGAAAAATGATTGTTGCTTCTCCTTTTCTCTAATGTTCTTCAAAACAATGTGCAACTATACATTTATACTTATAATTATCCATCTATATTATATTTGTATTATAAATTTTTCATGCGAAACATGAGATCAATACTAGTACTTAAATGAATCCTAAACTATTTTATCAAAAACTGATTTATACTTGAATAGAAAACTGAAGTAGTATACAAAAGTATATGAAATATAAATATATATCCCTTCTATTTTATAAAAAATACCATATAATAATTTTTCACGTATAATAAAATATCATTAATTTTGTTTTTATTTTAAACAAAAATATTTTTCTAATTAATACATTAAAAGTGAGGTTAAAATTGAGTTTTTGTTAAAATTCTGAATTAAAATATAAAATGATATTCTCTGCAAAACAAAAATAAACTCTAATACAAAATTGATGAATTAGTAAAAGTCAGGCAAATCTTGTCATTTATTCTAGGTTTAAATCATTTGTACTAAATCTTGGAAATCAGTAACAAAGTGGCACAACATTGGTGATGTCTTCTTGGATACTTTAATGTTCATATATATCAAGCTATTAAATTTTTTTTTTTTTTGACAACATCAAGCTATTAAATTCAATATGGAGAAGTGAAACATTCTGGCGACTCCATTGAAGGCCTAGAAACCCAGCTGTCCTTATCTCATACATAAACTCTATAAATTAACATTCGATAAATTAATAAACATTATAAATTAATAAATTTCTTCAGATTCAAGTTTGCCGGTTCAAAATATGATATAAATCAATAAGATAATATTTTTTTTATAAAAATTCTATGTAAATATATGGTTCCATTAAAATTATAAATTAATAATTTATATGTATATATACATTTTATATATGTACAAACAAACTATTATATTGTTTGTTTTGGCTTTAAAATGGAATTATCTTTATATAATTTTAAAACTTAATATATTTTTGATGAGATTTAGTAAAATTATATCTAAACCAAATTTAAAATATTTAAAACATATTTTATATACACCAAATAATATAATAAAATAATATGAATATCGAACTTTAAAAATTTAATTAATGTATGTACACAAAAATTAATATTTTCTTATTTTAGAAATATATATATATATATATATATACAAATATATTTTTTATATTTAAGATAACATATATATATTTAAGATAGAAAATTATAAAAATATTTTTTTTATAAATTATTAATTTTATAAATTAATAAAATTTAATTATTTCAACGTTATTAATTTATAGAGTTTTTACTGTATTCGAAGAATCTAACCTGTAAATGAAGGAATTGGCCCAGACAAAGACGGTCGATTTATTTATTCATTGAACATAATGTAAACTAGTACAAGAAATGAGCAAAAGCGACAGAACCGTAATACCAAGCCATGTGATTACCATGATTTCTATCTTCTTTACTATTACTAGAGATTTTACCGCGGTACGCGCAGATTATGTTCTATAATTTTTTTTTTTAATTTGAATATTAGTATATGACTTACTTTTATGTTTTATATTGTACTGAATATAATGTGTTTTAATATTTTTCATGTGATAGGATTTTATAAAATTTTATCATCTATATACATCTAGTATATACATTATGTACAGAACTGGCTATTGTTATATTTTATAATACACCTTTTTGTTTGAATTTTACTATATTCATTTGTTTACTAAATGCTTATTTTGGTTTAATAGACTGTCATTATTTTAAAAAAAAAATTAAGAGGCTGTGATACAAAAAAAGACTTGGTTTTGTTTAAAATATATTTTTAGCTTTGAGTAAAGAAAAATAAAAGAAATACAGTTTATGCTTAATGCATCATTTATATCACACCTTTTCTCTTTTTGATGATTTTGACAAACATTTATTTATTATCATCGGGGATTGACGTGTGGGTTTGTTTCCAGTAATTTCAATATTAATTATAGGAAAAAAGAATTTAATAAATATTTTTGTTTTATTTAACTAATCATGTAATCTGATAATTATAAATATACCGTTTAAAAGAATTCGATTTTTTTTAAAAACAAATTACAGCATGAATCAAACATAACTGCTCAAAGAATGAATTTAATAATTTTTCTATAAAGTCTACATGTATATATCGTCAAATTCATTGAAGACTACCTCGATTTTTGAATTTACCATAATTTTAGGGTATCTAATTTATACACTTCACTAAATCTAATTTTTGTCCTATAATTATAATTACATTATTAAAATCAAATTTTATATAACTTATTCACTTATAATTATAATATTTAAGTTTCTGAAATAGAGAAAGACAATGATCTTATGTAATTTCATGAATTTGCAACAATAATAATAACATGTAAAATAATTTTCACATGTTGGTTTATTTCTTGTTCCATTCCTCTTCTCATGCAGGAAAATTAAAGATTTTAAATTCAAATTAGAATATTAAACATTGTCGTTTTTGAAAGGAATTGGTTCGATTGTTGCCGAATTTTGGTAAAGTCACAATATGTGAAACTTTAAGCTTTTTTTTTGTTATCAATAAGTGAAATTGAAAATAATTCTTATGTTTTTAGTTTTGGTAATAGTACTTCTTATATCAAAATCTTTATAAGTCTTTTTAAAAACTTGTAAAATCTCCTTGAAAAATAAGTGAAAAAATGTTTTCCTTCACCGATAATATTTATCCATTTAAAATTAATAATTTGAGAACTTATTTGTGTCTCAATTTATTATCAAATAAATTTGGAAAATACACTTTTTGATGTTTTTAAATTGGAAATATATCATGTTACAACTTTTTTGGAACCTTTTTAAAAATGTTAATTAACTGAAATATGTTTATGTAGGTAAATAATAATTCATACATTATTTTTTTAAGTTAATTTAATTTCTGTGTAGTACTAAAAATAAAGGCTTGTTATTTATGTTATTCAGAAATTTAGAGTCAATAATTATGCTAACTTAGTAAACAATATTACTGATATGACATTTGTGAATATTTTTGGTCTAATATAATATAAAGTGAGTTGTTACAAAAAAAATATAAAGTAATAAAAATAGATGAAATATTCAAAAATGTTAAAAACAGAATCCAGTCTTACATTGTTGTGTACAGAAAGAACTAACCGTTTTCTTCACAGGTTTCTTTATGAAATATGAAGCTAAAAATAGAACAGACAGTATATATTCTTTGTCATGATCTTCAAAGTTTCTGTGAGACTTAGCGGGAGAACCCAAAACCAGGTTATGCTCACACAATTTCACCAATGTACACCAGGATTGTAATGAGTTGAATTGGAGTGTAACGCTCTTTTGTCTTGCTAACTTCAAATCAATATGCATATTAACTAAAATAGGACTCAAAACATGGGACACAGAACTATTAACAAACTTTCAAGAAAATGACTCTCAATTGTTCTCCACTAATTCCAAGAGGGTTAACGATTCATTATAGAGAATATATAAATTAACAATATCCTTTAGAAAAGTTAAAGATCCTCTAAACTTTCACCATTTATATGAAGTAATTCTGGAAAAAGTTACAAACTTCCTACAAAACTAACTAAACACAATTTAAAAAGACTCTAGCAAATAACAACTCAATATTGGTAATCAACGTTATGTATCTGACATTAATGTAATGTTGCCTTATCATGAGCGTTCAATAAGAAAAACCGAGAATTGTTATGAAATAACTTATAATTTATAGTATCGAAAAATTTAAATAAGAGTAGAATTTAATACCCGTAGGAAGCAAATAACACTAGTATAAGGGAGAGAGTTTATTATAAGAAGGAAGAAGAAAATGTAATGATTCTTTGATTATAAACTCTTGTTCTTGTTTTTGGTGTACAAAAGAGTGAGATGAGTGATGGTATTTATAGTGAACAACAATACATAAAATAACAAAGATAGTGCTTAATTTGGTAAATGAGTGGGTGATCATAGTGTTTGATGAGTAGATGATCATAGTGCTTGAGTTGGTTAAGAAGTGGATGATCATAGTGCTTGAGTTTGGTAAAGAAGTGGATGATCATTTCAATGCTTAATTTATAACACTCCCCCTTGATCATCCATCTTGTATTACGTGGTGCCTCGTTAAAAACCTAGTCATGGAAAACCCAATGGAAAAAACCGTAGTAAAAGTAAAAAGAGTACAACTACGTAAGCTCCCCCTCGAATGAGTAGTCATAGAACCTTTAGAACAATGATAGATTTTCATCTCTCAAATTGTAACATTCTCTTTGGTTGTCTATCTTTTGTATGTTCTTTGTTGCCTCGTTAAAACCTTGTCATGGAAAAACCCAATGGGAAAAAAAAAAACCATGATAAGGAAAAAGAGTACAACCACACTTACTATCATATTTCTTTCTCTGGAAATAATATCTTCAGGATATGCATTCCAATCAACTCTCTTCAGAGAATTAAGCTTAAGAGAATAAACTCTATTCATTTCTATTATGATATCTAGGGCCTTTAGACTTCTTGTCCATAATTCTCTTTTGACTTAGACAATAGTTTATTGGTCTATTTGGATTTCAAACCAAATTTCTTACATATAATTGTATAGAAATTCGTCTCGTACATACGAATTATTCATTTGTAACTATAGAAGTTACTATTATGATTTTCTTTCTTTTCATATGAAATTACATCTTTCAGTAATGAAAAAGATTAATAATTTTCTTAAATAACACTCTTACGTATGGTATTTCAGGACCAAACATATACGAGCGTCTTAAATAAAATACTTTAAGGATCTTTATGATAACATCTTAGTTTTAGATCTCCAGTTTAGAATACATAAAACAATATAGTATTGTCAAGAGTTTTCTTCCAAAATATAATTTTTCTATAACTCTTCAGGAGTTTTGATTATATTCAAATCATGATTCTATTGATTTATAATCTCTTGATAAATACAAATGGATACATTTGTTAACCTTATAATATTTCATATATTCCATAAAATAGTTTGTTTCAATTCGATCGAATATGCAGAGTTCCCGGGAACATGATTTTGATATCATCAATCCTTCATGGATTATACTTTCAGGGATTAACATTTTTCAAGTGGATTGTTTTATTCAAGTTCTTCCTTTATTACCAGACTATAAGGAACTTGAAACTAGTTGCATCTACCACATGAAATTATGTCTCTTCACAATTAATTTCATATTGATCCTTCTTTGTGTGCAACGGTTCATTTACATCTCACTTGTTTTACACCTTTTAGTGTATGGACTACTGGTCCAAATACTTCTCTATTTCACAAGAAGTTTATATCTTTGTCTATTGCATCTTTCTGATTTGGCCAATCATTTCTTTGTGTACACTTTTCAATAGACTTTCTTTCATGATCCTCTTTCTCATTTATTATATCAACTGCTACTTTGCATGTATAATATCATCGACGTCAATTTTCTTATCGGTTCCATTTTGTTTCATACATGACATAACTTATTGAGATCTCTTCATTTGTCTCAGGTACCTGAATTTTCGTCAGTCATGTTTAATTTCTCTTCTGGAGATCATACAAAACTATATTGCCTCGTTTTGACCATTATCAATATATGCTCCTTTTTCATTTACGAGGATTTATCTTTGGAACCAATCTGTCTACCACGCTGCAGGCGTGACTAGCAGTTTGATATTGTTCTTGTAGAACATTTATTCTTATTGGAGCATTTACAGCTGGTATATGTGACTTGATCACTATATTTATATGGGTCGTGTCTGGCAACTGCTTTAGTAAGTTTTGAAATGAATTATCTTTTGGACTTCTATTTCACATTGTGTTTAGCCCGAGGATCAATGATAATTCATTTCAACTTATTTTCTTTTCCAGCTGTTTATTTTCTCTCCCTTATGTTGGAAGTACTAACTCACTTTTAGAATTCATGTATAGCCTTACTTATATTTTTCGGGGATGGCTCTGGATTCTTAAGTGTCAATAGAGATTTATATCCAACATATATTTCCAACCTCATTTGAAAACACATCTTCATTTGAAGCTCTGTGGCGGAGCAACATCCAACATTCTTAGATGAAAATGATTGGTTTCTGATTCTATACCAATGATGGGGAGAACTAGTGAATATTTATTGGCTTGATGCAAACCATTGTTGCTCAAAATGTTTAGCACTTATCTCAGTGAATGTGCTATAGTCGTTAAAGACTTTAAGAAGTGAATTCACCAATATTATAAAAATGCATAGTGGGTGATCAGTCCACTAACATCTTCGTTATTTATGCCAATATCTTATTTTGGCTGGTGAAAACCATATTACCCTTTTATCTTATGGGTAAGCAACATATGTCAAATCATTTGAAAGAATCTTCTGGTTCTTATATGACTATGCATATGACCTTTAAGTATATATTCGCATTATTAATGAACCAAAATGGTCTAACTGATTCATGCCAAATGTAAACTTCTAGTTTACTATACATTTATCTTCATTATACTAATCTTTATGTAGTACAATATATAAGAGGCTGTAGATATTTTCTCTAAAATACTTATACTGCTTTGAGAATTATTTTGATTGAAATGTATATATCATTTCGTTTGCTTATTGTCTCAACATAAGTGTCTCAAAATCTTACGGATTTACTTTGAGAAAAATTCATCAATCTTAGTTTTAGTGTAAACATAATCTTCTGGATGTTTGACTTATCATAAAAAGTGAGATTCTTTAACTCTTCCCCTCGAGATGATAATACTACAGGTTTATCAATCTCGAATGTATCTCATTTTCTTAATCAACACTATATCCTACATGGGTTATGTATTTTTCGTAGATCCTTTTAACTTTTGATACTTATAAAAATACAATACCTTAAGAACTTTAAATTGCATTCTTAAAAACTTTAAATTGAATTTTTATGTGCAGTAATACTATGTACACTTCTGGAGCATCATATAGATCCTCTTTTTAAGCATTCTATAAGTTTTTACTACCTTGTATTGTACACACAATAAATTTTCTTTCATCTTCAGATGAATTCATAATTTCTTTTCTTTATTACCATGTTTATTTTCTCAACTTTAAGTGAGAGTATGAGTTCTATAAAGAAACTCTTTGGACCTTGACCTCATTTATGCTCACGTCTAAAACAACTATTTATGAGTTTTTTTTTAAATATCTTATTCTCTCCAGGAGAATGAATCATAATCAACTAGACGTGATTTATCAATAGATATTTTTCAATATATATGCATCATAAAAAAATTTCTTGAAGAAATTTTACTTTTAAACTTAACATCCAACATAGTTGGCTTTATTTACAGACTTCAGGTCTTGTAATCTTTAAATGCAAAATACAAAATGAGCTTTAGGTAATCACTTCAGGTGATAATACATTTTTATATATATTATCTTCCAAAACTTATGGATCTTTTAGAGTCAAGCTTTAAACTTAAAATCCACAATATAAATGGTAATAAAATCAAAATATTTCAAATATATATAAATATGTATTAACAAAGGTGTCTTATTATATCAGAAAATAAATAAAACTTTCATAGTAATTATTATATAGACTATATTATTACTCTCATGCTATTTAACAAAGTTTAACCTATCAATCAATTTAATGAACAAATTTATATCACTGCCAACTTCATGTAAATTGATTTATCTAATCAAGTTTGTTAAACTTGTATATAAAGCATAAAAATACTTATCTTATAAACAGAAGTATATCGGCGATGAAAGTTTCAGCTGTTCACGTTTCTGAATTGGCTGATAACTTGTACATATCTTTCCGAGAGAATACACAATCCTGAAAACTTTAAATTTTGCTCATATAAACATGGCCATTACATTAGTAAATATCAACATATAATCCAAATTATTTTATGATATTAGACCAAAGACTAATCGACTACAAAACTAACCGATTACAAATAATTTCTTTTATGATGTTAGACCATGAATCATAAAGTATGTTTCCTTAATACCATTAAACCATGAAGCATATTAAAGTATAATAAGCAAAATTTAATTCATCAAATAACTATTATTCTTACATATAGACAAGCGTTGATGATTATTAATGATATCAAGTTCTATAGTGCTCAAAGATTTTAAAACCAAACAATCAAACCAATCAAAGATTATATTGCAAATATTAATTAATGATTCTCAATTATTTATAGCATGAACCATATAAACCAATGGTTATCCAAACCAATTCAAACATATTATTTTTTGAACAAACCAATTTAGTATTATAACTCTGACCAAACGTATTATTATCAAACAAGCATATTGGTGACACATGTGTGCATGTGCATGGTTCAATGAATAGACGAGCAAATCGGTAACGCAACTACACGTTATAAAGGTGTTTTCTGTTTGGAGTGTTAACCGAACCAAACCAATTAACAATAAGCGATACACATTACAGTGTGTAGAATTAAATTAAACAAAGTCGTTTTAGTAGATCCATCGATCGATGCGTTATAGCCCATAAACCCATCGATCGATGCGTTTTAGCATATGGACAACCATTAGTCATGGTTAATATATTATATGTCATATGACTATAGTATTATGCAATTTTAAAATGAACCATTTATATTAATCATGCAAGCAATTACAAGGAGAAGCGATGTAAAGAAAATTAAACCGATATTCATCTTAAATTCACTCGGAGTAAATTCTCCAACGAATAAACCATAAATAGAAACACAAATAAAAATGGCACATAAAAACAAAAGTGCGCGAATCATCTTTCTTGAAATGAAAAATCAGAGGAGAGCGATTTGAAATTTTTGAGAGAAGATGAAATGTTTTGGATGATGAAATGGAGTGAAAATGAGTTGTATTTATAGATGAAAATTACTGTTCATGACCGTTGGAGAAAGGGGAAATTTTTGAAAAATTTTCTTTGTGACCGTTGGGGTTAAATCGAGTGCACCGAAAATCAGTCTGAAAATATCGTATTAAACGATCAATCAAATCTATAAAATTTCATAAAAGTGAAAAATTATGACAATGAAATATTTATGTTATATGACAACAAATCATGCGACGGCTCAGCCGATCAATGCAGAATAATAAATAAATTATACGGCGGCTCGGCCGACCAATTAATAATAAACAGAATATAAGGCGGCGCAGCCGACCAATAAATAATAAACAGGATATAAGGCGGCTCGGCCGACCAATAAATAATAAACAGGATATAAGGCGGCTCGGCCGACCAATAAATAAATTAAATTACTAGTAAATAATATATGCGGTATTCCGGCCATTATAACATGATATAAATAATAGTAGATGCAGTATACCGACCATTATAACAGGGTATAAATGATACAAATAAATTTTACCGAATCGCAGAGTGATCGTGCTGATAACGTGTTATGAAATAACTTATAATTTATAGTATCGAGAAATTTAAATAAGAGTAGAATTTAATACCCGTAGGAAGCAAATAACACTAGTATAAGGGAGAGAGTTTATTATAAGAAGGAAGAAGAAAATGTAATGATTCTTTGATTATAAACTCTTGTTCTTGTTTTTGGTGTACAAAAGAGTGAGATGAGTGATGGTATTTATAGTGAACAACAATACATAAAATAACAAAGATAGTGCTTAATTTGGTAAATGAGTGGGTGATCATAGTGTTTGATGAGTAGATGATCATAGTGCTTGAGTTGGTAAAGAAGTGGATGATCATAGTGCTTGAGTTTGGTAAAGAAGTGGATGATCATTTCAATGCTTAATTTATAACAAGAATGTATATTTTTCTAATCTTTATTGATAATCAAAAGTACTTAATAAAAACATTACCTAGTGATGATCACTGTGGCGATCGACGCTAAAAAGTAGCTTTCACTGCTTATGCAAGTGTGAGAGTAATAGTGTAGTGCGCAGAAAAATAGGAATCATAAAAATAGCACAGCGGTTAAATAACTAAAAATAGAAGCAAGAGAAGAAACTTAGCAGCATCCTCGGCAAGAATGCGAGCAACTTTCTTTTGTCTCCCAGTCTTCGATTTACATAGCCTAGGCTTTGATGATGATTATGATTCAGCTCTGTCATAACACTAAGACCCCTCCACATGCATTGTTCATACTCGTGAAAAGCTTTTATTGCCGTCACCTAGAAAACCCACAAACCCCAAATTATCAAACCATGCCGGGAGTTCAAAATCATCCAAAAGGGATTGGATCCAAACCCGATAAAAGATCAGCATACAAAACATATGAATCGACTTTTAGCCTATCCAATTTTACCTTGGGCTCAATCACAGGGAGAAGCTAAGATAAAAACGACACCTGAAGATTCTGCCACAGCACTGTCGGCAACAACAGACTCTGGTTTGCTCTCCACTTCTGTAAAGCTATTGACGACGCCACTCCCTCCACAATCTCTTCGATGTTCACTGAAGCAAGGCAAGAGCTTGAAGAAGAAGACGTAGAAAGCTTGCCAAGTTTAGCCGCCTATGTTTCCGGAATCGTATTCTCTCTGTCTCTCCACCAGCAGAGACAATTTGTATCCTCCCTTAATATAAATGATGAAAGGAAATAGAATATACGATTCATATTTTTTTTGTAATATTTCAAAATCGAAAATTAAAAAAAGAAATGAAAAATCTTAGATTGTCTCTTTGATACTCTCTCTAGAGAGGGAAGTAGAGCGTCCGAACAAAATGGGTCGATGGGTGCTAGATGATTTGGATCGATGGATACATGATCGTTTGCTCCAGTGCCTCCATCCCTAGAAATTGCCGCACTTCAAGTTCGTATTTACACAGCAACGACTAAGTGAATCTCAAAATAAAAAGCTGTGAACTTTACACAGAGTGAGGCGAAGAAAAATGAAATAGAATCTTACCATGACTACATGACCGTCTTGCTTTTCTCTCCGTATAACATCCAGAACTTGAAAAATTTCAGAAAATGTTTCGTTGAGAAGAGGGTGAGGAAGAAGAATATACATGATTTCATAGACTTTGCTTATCAGTGGATATTCTGGATTTTTGGTTGGATTTAAGATTAGACATAGCAATTTATATAGGAGGAGAACCAGAGGGAGGTGGAACGCAAGTACGAAGAAAGGAGTAAATAACATAATTAATTGGTCAAGAGTGGATCGGGGTAATTACAGAGAACTGAAACGGTGAAACGGTGAAACGGTGACGACGAAATGGAAGAGTCGTAGATGATCAAAAATCAACGCTTCCAGCGAAAATAGGTTTAGGCGACATGGGCTTTATATGGGCCAACTAGAAATGTATTGATAGCCCACATAAATAGCCCGTATGTAAACTGTGTTGAGTTATTTTAATGTGACGTGGCAGGAAACTGATTTCTAATAGGTTTGATTTTTCGTTCTGATGTCGACAGCTTGAACACTCACCATATTCTCTTTCTAGTATCGTAAGATTTTATCATCTCCATTCTTCCTCCAACTATAGTTTGTAAGAATTCAATTAATGCACTCGTTGGAAAACAAAAAATAGTAATACTAATAATCAGAATGATACACGTTTTCTCAACGTAGAACCAACCTTGGCATTCTGGCATTGACCACATGTATTACCATTACCGTCACTAGAACTCTATTAATCGATTAGTTTTATAAGTATCAACTAGATCCTGATCCGGCGCGGATATGAATTTTCAGTTTTTAATTATTTATTCTATTAAATGATGTATTTGCAAAATTCATTCATATTATATTCATTAAGTAAATATTTTTTTTTGCATTTTAAACTATTTATTTTTTTACGAATGTGTGATATCATATAAAAAATATAAAAAATGAGTATACATGGTTAATTAAATAATTGTAAAAACATAAATTTTTCTTTCGTTTGCGATATCGTATAAATAATAATCCGCCCAGCTAACAAAAATCATGATTTTTTTTATGTGTAATTTTTTTTTATTTTGACAATTTCCTTAAAACTATATTAAATTTTACATATTTTAATTAGAATATTTTTAATATCTTTACCTTTTTATTTGAAATGCAACTCAATATTTTTTTTAAACTTATAACAAAATATTTAAAAAATATTTTTAGAATTTGTTTGAAAAATAAGAAAATTACATTTTAAATTAAAATTATTCTAAAATATGATAAGTTTTGATGTAAACGAAAACTCAAATTATGTCAAAAATAATTATATTCAATGATAATAACAATTTAAATTGATTATTTTTAAAAAAATACATTTACAAAAATATTGTTTGAAAGAAAATTCATTTCTCTTTCAAATATAAAATGAAAATACTATAATTAAATAATAAAAAATATAAATAAAAACAATAAATTTAGCAAATGACAACTGAGTTATATTATGCTAAAATTTTATTTCTAACAATTTAGCAAATGACAAATGAGTTATGAGCAAATAATACCATATAATTTTTAAAAAAATAGCTATTCTTAAATATTTTTTGAATAAATAAATATTTTTTAATTTAATCAACTGAAAATAATATCCGTACAATTGTGTGAGTCAAATTCTAGTTTTATTGATGCATGTTATATATTAGTGATGTATGTTTTAGGTAACATTTTAATGATGCACGTTTTTTTAAATCTCCATTATTAAAATTATACACGTAAGGATAACTCATGAAATTTTTTTTGTTGATTAAATGACATTATGTCCAAATTTATTTAAGGATATTTCATTAAGGTAACTGAAAAAGACAAACAATAAAATATGAAGTTTAAATTCATTTAAGCATATTTCATTTATGTAACTGAAAAGACAAGTAATAAATTAGGCAGTTTTATTCGTTTTAGGATATTGCATAAATGCAACTGAAAAAGACAAGGAAAAAAATAGGGAGTTTAATTAATGAAGTAAGAACATTTTCAAATGGGTACTTCTCTTTTAATAATATAGATTTCATTAAGGTAACTGAAAAAGACAAACAATAAAATAGAAAGTTTAAATTCATTTAAGCATATTTCATTAATGTAACTGAAAAGACAAGTAATAAATTAGGCAGTTTTATTCATTTTAGGATATTTCATAAATGCAACCGAAAAAAACAAGGAAAAAAATTGGGAGTTTAATTAATGAAGTAAGAATATTTTCAAATGGGTACTTTTATTTTAATAAGATAGACGAGAATCCTAGAAAGTCTATCGAAAACCTTCAGACCATTTATTAATTTATTGCCGTAATTAAGCAAATGATTAAAATATAAAGGCCGTGGCAAATGTAGAAATATTTTATTCCAAAAATTGGTATAAACACGTGTAACAAGTAGTCTTCTTTTGGAAGAACAAATAATTAAGAAAATAAAAAACACAGAAAAAAATAACAGCTCAGAGAACTACATAGGCGTAGGTAGAGAGAGCGGCTTCACGATGAACACGGATGATAAAAAGGAGAAGGCAGGAGCACCCATGTTAGCAGCAGAAGCACCAAAGTCAAACGCTGACATGGAAACGCAGCCTCCAAACGGGGGCGGTGGAAAACGCAACCGCAAAATCTGTATCTGCGTCAGTCTCCTCATCCTCATCCTCCTCCTCATCTTTATAGTTCTCCTCGTCTTAGGCCTTACTCTTTTCAAACCCAAAAACCCAACCGCTACCGTCGACTCCGTCGCCGTGGAACGGCTTCGAACTTCCGTCGACGTCCTCGACTTCAAGGCCAACCTAAACCTAACGCTCCAAGCCCATCTCGCCTTGAAGAACCCAAACCGGGTCGGATTCAGCTTCGGCTCCACGTCTGCGTTGCTTAACTACAATGGCCAGTTGGTAGGCGAAGCGCCGCTCCCGGCGAACAAAGTCGGGCCGCAGAAAACGCTGCGTATGAACATAACGCTGACGTTAATGGCGGATAGACTACTATCCGAGTCGCAAGTTTTCAGTGACGTTATGTCTGGTTCCATCCCGGTCAACGCTTTTGTCAAGGTCGCCGGGAAAGTAAGCGTTTTCAACATGTTCAAGATTAAAGTGAAGTCGTCTGCTTCCTGCGATGTGACCATCTCTGTTTCGAGTCGCAACGTTACGAGTCAACATTGTAAGTATTCAACCAAGCTGTAGTTTCCTTTAATCTATAGATCTATACTTTTCTTGTTCTTGAAATCTTTTATCTCTTGTGTATTTGCTATAAGAACAAATAAAAACAAAAGCATTTGCCTTTTTCTCGTTTTCATATAATCCATGTTCAGATAATCAGATAGTCATTAACAATCAATGTGTCAACGTAACATATGTCTATGTTGTTAACTTTTTTCATGTGAGAAAAAGTCAAAGAACAGCAAATCAGATTATAATTAAAGTCATAATAATACATAATAAATTTGTCATGACCAAGCTTAAACGTTACCCCAAACGGTGCCTTTGCTGCATGTTTTCTTGTATCAGCACCGTTCTTCTAATCCTTATCTTTATCATTGCCTTGACCTTGGCATTGCCGGTTTACAAAGCAAGAAACTCGAGAATTCGGATCCAATGTGCAGCTTTACAAGGCATGGCCTCGAGTATAGGTTCAGCTCAGTTTCACACTTAAGTCGGCCAGGTTCTTGTGAAGAATCGCAAGTCGCATACCGGGGAGAAGCAAGTGGGTGATGTCCATCTACCTTCGGGTGCTTTCCGGAGAAAAGGAATCTTCAAGAAGCTATTTCAGATTGTGAGATCTCCCTCGACTTTTCTTCCATGAAAGTTCAGAACAAAGAGTGTGAAATGAGCACCAAGCTGTGAATTAACCTAAACTCTATTCTCCATTGTTGGCCCTTAGCTTACTATTTATCCTTCTTTCAACTCCACTTTGAAATCTATCTTATTAAAGTATAAATATTTTAAACTTTTGTTTGGCAACATATATAGCAGTTAAAGCTGTTTGGAAACATAGATAGCAGTAAATTAGAAAAAAAAGAGTAAAAGTTTATACTATTAAAAAAATTGAAAATCCATTACATTATATTAAAAAGTAATAGATTTATGTTACTTGATATACATATTCAAATCAAAATAATAATTTAAAACTGATTTATATCAAAAATTCATTCAAAAATATACATATATTAAAATTTTGATTTTTACTAACATATTTTCCAATAACCATTATAAAAATATTTTTAATATATATAAGAAAATACAATACAAAGCTCAATTTCAAACACCAACTTAAATTATGGTTTTTATATTTCATATTGAAATTTTAAAATATAATATATGTGATTATTTATATGAATGTACGTATAAAATATTATTAATTATAAGAAAACTTATTTGATGGTACATATAAAATACGATTAATTATATGATAACACATATTTTTGTAACCTATGATGACACATATAGGATATATAATAGTGATTAGGGGTGGACGTTCGAGTTCGTTTTCGGGTCTGTTTGGGATTTCGTGTTCGGTTCAGATCTTTGAGGATTCGGTTCGGATTTGGATAACCAATTTAAATTGGTTTGGTTTGACTATTTGGATAGGGAATTAATAA
Organism: Brassica napus; assembly: GCF_020379485.1. Classification (NCBI taxonomy): domain Eukaryota; kingdom Viridiplantae; phylum Streptophyta; class Magnoliopsida; order Brassicales; family Brassicaceae; genus Brassica; species Brassica napus. Next base: position 24,826,375 of record NC_063449.1, read on the forward strand.
TTATTTAAGTAATTTTGGAGTTTTGAGTATATTTTAACTATTTTAGATATTTACGTTTGATTATTTGTATATATTTTCAAGTATTTAAACGAACTTAAAATATCATATATATTGTGGATGTTTATATATATTAAATCTAAAAATAATTAATATATATAAGTATATAAATCTATTTTGGATACCCAAAATACTTCGGTTCAGATCGGATTATGTTTCACTTCTTCAAATACCAAAATTTTGAATAATTAGGATATTTAATCAATTTCGATTCGGATTGAGTACTACTTATTCGGATTGAGATCGGTTTTATTCTTCGAGTTTGATTTTTTTTATCCACCCTAAACGGTGACATAAAAAACAAACAGCATACATACGTGCGAGTCTAGTTCTTTTTAAAACTGATTTTTCATTACATCTCACTCGAAAACTCGTAACAAAGAAGTAAAGAACAAACCCAAAACCTATAATATGGAGTTGTAGACCCTCTCCTATCAATTTTTAACCAGAAAACTCAGAGGAACCCATCTCCTCACTTCACACTCTTTAATCATAGAAAGAGAAAGGAACCACATTGACCAAAGAAGTCTGTCGATTACAAAGCCAAAAGTCAAGCAATTACGCAATAATGAAAAGGGACAACAACCTCTCTTAAACAAGCTCAATATACGCCATAGGAGCATTATCACCTCTCCTTGGAAGAGTTCTAATGATCCTCGTATACCCTCCATTCCTCTCCCCGTACCTATCAGGAACCTCAGCGAACAATGCGTGAACGATCTGCTTCTCGTAGATGTACCCCAGAGCTTGCCTTCGCTTGTGCAGAGACCCATCTTTAGCGAGAGTAATCATCTTATCCACAAACTTCCTCATCGCACTTGCTCTAGCTCGGGTCGTCTTGATTCTCCCGTGCTTCAAGAGCTGCGTCGTGAGTCCACGGAGAAGGGCTTTCCGCTGGTCAGGTGGTCTGTTCAGCTTCGGGACTCTCCTCCCGTGTCTCATGGCGTATACGCGACCACCACCGTCGATGATTTTGAATCCACTCTCGAAGCTTTTCCAATCTGCGTTTAGAAAAAAAACGTTTTGGAGATTCAAACGATTGAAGCGGTTTTATCTCTGTTGAGAGGGGGAGGTTACCTGGGAGTCCGGTTGAGATGAGAGGATTGACCGGAGAGAGGCCCGAGAAAGATGGGAGAAGGAGCGGTGAAGGAGTTGAGACGGGGAGGCGAAGAGTGACTGCACGGCGAGAATTCGAGGAAGGCAAACGGCACGTGGGGAGAGCTGATCTGAGAGAAGACATGCTCCAAACTCTAGTGACGGAGTCTGTAGGTGTGGCCATTGCCATTGGAATCGCCATTACAGGCAGTGTGATTCTCTACAGAGAATGGAGGAGTTGAAACTAGAAAGGATAAGATACAGGAGGAGGACTGTGTTTTATCAAAGACATTCTCATGGGCCTCAATGGGCCCGAAACCGATAATATTTGCATTTGAGATTATAACTTGTTTGGGCTGTGTAATGTAATGTTTACAATATTTTTTATTTTGTATAAACTTTATAATTTTAATTTTTAATTTGATTGAGCTATAATATTTACATATGATATTTTAAAAATTATTATCTTATTATTTTATCTAATTATGCTTTATTTTTACCAGTTCAATTTTTAAATTTATCAAATATTAATTTATAGATAAAGATATTTTTTTGGGCATAATAGATAAAAATATAATTTCTATATTTTAAAGAGAAAAAAAACTAGTAGTACTCTCCGAATTTAGATTTTAGAATTAAAATTTTAGGGTTAAAAGTATAAAAAGAAAACATTTTAAAAATATTTATCTACATTAAATATATTTTATTAAGATTAACTTAATTTATTTCATGTTCAATGATATTATATTATTTCTGGCAGCAGTGTGTTGATAGTTAATTTCCCAATTATAAGTTTCAATGTTTTTGTTTGGAATGGGAGCATTGTATTTTCCAAAATGATGGAAAAATTGGTGAATATCAAGTTATGCAATTGTTTAAAAACTAAAAGAGTAGTTTAAGTAATCATAAGTAATGTAAAAATGAGATCAAGTCTTTTGAAGAACATAAGCTGCGATGTGGACCATAGGAAAGAAATAGCCTGAAATTGGTAAAAATTAAATTAGTTAACTTAAATTATAGTATATACCAAACTATGGTTATTTATATAAAAAAGATACATATTGGCATAGTTGGGTAGAGACTCTGTGTAAGTCCTTATTTGATTGTGTCATCGTTTGGTTGATATGTTGGGAATTGTAAATATCTGAATAGAATAATTTATCAAAAGACCTTTGAAAAATTGTGGAAGTGAAAATTTTTAATTTTAATTAAAAATACATTTATTATGTTTAGGTCTGCTGCAAGCCGGTCATGGGCACAAGCAGTAGAAGCAGTGGCTTCCGGCTGTCGATTAATATGTAATATGTCAACCATAAATTTTTCAAAATGTGTTTTTACTCTAGTGGTAGAATAGCCCTCGTATATGTTCTTGAACCAGGGTTCGAAAACCGGACACGATGCGGTTTATATATTTTAAATTTATTATTTTTTATCTTTGTTAGAGATTATTTTTATAATTTTTTATTAAATAACTTTCATCATTTTTGTTTTATTTCAAGGTTTAAAGTTATACAATAGATTTATATTTTTAAATTTGTTACTTTTTATTTTTATTATTATGTGTATTCTTTTGTTTGAGATTATTTTTATAAATTTTTATTAAATGATTTTTATCTTTTTCTAGGTTTAGGGAGTTATACAATAGCTATACAATTCTCAAAACAGAAAATGAGTAGCATTACTAACATTCCAAATGCAAAAATTACTCTGACGTGTTTTTCTCATCCAAGTCGTTAATTTTCATTGACTGCATTTTACATTATTTTTTTATTTTTTCGTAATTCTTATTTAAAATTTTGAGTAATATTGATGGATTTATTAAAGTAAAATCTTATTATTAGTGTTTAGGCTATAACTAATTTTCTACATTGTTTTTAATTGGTTATTGAACTATATTAGATATGGTTAAGTAATGTTTTTTCCTAGTCATTATATATTTTAGGACTAATATTTGTTACCAACATAATTTTCTTTCCACTTTTTAATGGCAAATAATTTTATGAAAGTATTTGTTTCTCATCCTATATAGTCTGCCGCACAAATATGGACCTACAATAAAATATATTTATTAAATTTCATTTTCGGTTGCATATTTTTCTATTGTATATTTAAATACAGTAGAAAATCTATAAATTAATAATCAATAAATTAATAAATACTATAATATTTTTTGTTCTCAAATTGAATCGATTTAAAATAGACATAAACTGATAAAATAATAAATAACAAAAGTTTTGAATTTTTTTTTGTAAATATATAGTTCATTAAAATCATGAATTAATTATTTATATACATAATATTTATATAAGTATAATAAAACATTGTATTCTTTGTTTTATATTCACAATGTAATTCATCTTTACATTTCTTAACACTTCAATATATTTTGATAATAGTTAATAAAATTTAATCTAAACTACATTTAAATTCTATAAAGGAGAAATTTTACTTATACCACTTTTAAAACATATTTTATATACATCAAAGAAATTTAATTAATGCATATATGGTAAAATCAATGTTTTTTAATTTATACAAAACACATCTTGTAAAACAGAAAATCTAAAATGAAATTTATACAAAATTAGTAACTCTATAAATTAATAAAATACCATAATCTCAACATCATTAATTTGTAGAATTTTTACTGTATAAGCCTATCTCTATCTTCATTTATACATTTCTATTTTTGAGGTTTATTCCTTACATGATGTGTGTTTTGCTTTTTATATGTTTTCAATCGTTTTTTATATGGTTAATAATACTCAACTTTTTGTTATTGTTGTATTTTTTTCTATTTATGTGTTTTCTTTTCTTTGGTCTTTACTTATGTTTTGTTAGATACGTGTTTAGCTTATGTTGTGTCAGTTTATCCCTTTAGTTTTGTAACTTCATAGTTTCTTGTTGTGACATAATTTTGATATGTTTTTTTCTTTAAAAAAAGTTTATATCTTCCTAATGCAGTACGTTCCACATCTTCTTTAAAGTTCAAGTAATAGAAAAATAATAAGAAAAAAATATCAGTGTGACTGAGTTGGATCTTGCAAGAAACAATTATAAAAGAAAAATACATGAATATCAGTGAACATTCCAATTAAAGCTGAGCCGATGAAGTTTTTAAATTGCAACAATCTATAGTCACAGTTAAAAATAAATCATACAAAAAGAACTCATTCATATGAACACTTCTTTCACCAACAACAAAGATTGGCATATTTATACAAATATTTTAGTCTATGCCAGTTTGAAAAAAAAAGAATGTCCTGTTTTCCGTTCACATAAGTTACACGCCAATTATCTTAAATTCATCCCTCCATACCCACAATTACCATCATATAGGCACAGAATACCGTATACCTAAACTGTAAAACTCAGCCACAGATTAGACGTGAGTTAAGAAAAAGCTAAAACAACATATCACTGACGGTCAACATATGTCACCGCGCGTAGCCACTTCCTAGATGTATACACATAACTTGGCACTAAGCCTGCGGTGTGCATGCATCAACAATGCTACACTGAGGGGCGGACATGTTTTAGAAAATATAAAACATAAGCAATTAATATCCAGTGAGAACCAGTACCTTAGAAATGAGGATTTAGCACAGCTGGTATCCGAGACATTGATGTTTTCACCAAGGTTGATTCCTTCATGAATGGTCTCATGCACATCTTCAAGGAAGAGTATAAGTTCATGACATCAATTGTAAAAATACCCGTTTGTATCATTTCTTCAGGGTAAGTGCTTTCACTGGGGTTTATTGAGCTTCCTATAAGTATTACCGACACAACTTAAAACAACAACAATTTTTTTTGTTTCAGAGGTCAGACAATGAAGCACAATCAACACTCACCAGAAAATATCAAGGTATGCCTCAGGCAAAATAGGAGGGCCGTTATCAATTGGCTTTCTTGAGCAGTTAAAAATGCGCCTAAGCATGTCTTGTCATAGATGTGTTTTCAGTACCTAAAATCGTACAATGAACAGAAAAGATTAAACAAAACATTATAAGCAATCATTAGTTCTAAGAAAGCTTAAAAGAAGAGACTTTCATAGTAAATACCTCTTCAGGGAATTGAACGGTGCCAATTTCAGATGTTCCTTCAAAAACATGAAACCAAGAGAAAATAAGTTATTGAGGACATCAAACCTGTACAGCCAATTGCATTGGTGTAGTGTCAAATTCAATCTAGAATACCTGAACAGTTTCTCGCCATCAACCTCCACGACCTGACCACGTCTCGTAGATCCATCACCTAAGCAATATTAACAATCTGCTGGTACTTTGGACCCTGCAGGTACACTATAAACATTTATATAGCAAAGATATAATTCAATATATCAATGAAAAATCTTCTCGTTATCAATGTGTATACCTTCACTTTTTCAACGATGATCAAGGGTTCCACAACACTGAGACCTTTATGTACTATACATTTAAAAGATCTTCAAATCAGTCTCTTACAAAGATGATATGTATACAAAAATTTCCTAGACAAAACAAAATCGAGTTGTTGAAAGAGAGATTACTTCGTCAAGGAACAGTAACAAAAGAAAATAGACAAAAGGATTGCAAAAATCTAACCTTGTAAGTGTTCTAAGCCTCAGCGTCATCAATGTTGTCACTATGACCATAAAGAGCTCAGCAGTATTCTGATTTCGAATATATGAACATTCCAAAACAGCAGCACATGCTTGGCGGAGAGCTACAGCCTCTTTCTATAAGAGTTGGTCAGGTTTATATTTCCTCCCCTTTGTAAACCGTACTCGTTTTTCTCTGCCAGAGAGATCAAATCATTGAAAGTATTGATGATATTAGAGAGTAGAAACGACGAAACAAATTGTTTATATTTAGCTCAACCTTGACTCTAGAGTCCGCCGAAGATCAATCATGATTGTATAACACACAGATTCCTTTCTTTCTTGGAGATTCACAAAAGAAGGAGAAAAAAGTTCTGTTTTTGTAAATTTACCCTTGATAGAGATGAATTATGGATCAAGAATGAAAAGACAATTCTGTTTTCTGTATTTGTCAGTGCCATCAATTATTCATATCAACAAAACCTAAAGAGCTCCGTATGTAATGTCGATTAGGTGAAGCGAATAGCTATTGATGAATCTGAAAATTTGAAGCGGTTGGTTCTCGTAACATCAAACCCACTGATTAATAAAACAAAATATAAGATAAGGAGGACAAACTTTTCATTAATCAAGAGCATGACCACCGTCTGCGGAGAACAACCGGACTTCAAATCTGACAGCAAGAGAGGAGATGAGAGGTCAACGTTGTTGCAGGTTAATTGAATGGAAGAGATTTGATCACAGCATCCTCATTATTTATAGTGTAGATATCTCTGAAGTTTTTTTTAGGTAGAAAAAGAGGAAATTAAATGTAACGTAGAGGAAGGGATTGGTATAGAAATTAATAGAAAAACTTAATTACAATCGTTTCGTGTCGCGGCCAGTCGTTATGTTCGTGGTCTCTAACAAACGGTGGGATTCAGGGTTTAGACCCATTTTTTACTCTGCGATTTAAAAAATAAACAACAAAAGCCCAAACTATATCAATTCGTAATGACGTGGACCAAACCTGCAATCTGATTGGCTAGAATTTCTCATCCTACGTGGACAGGCTAAAAACACTTAGTATTCGGCTTTTAGTATTGTTTGATACGATGATGACGAAAAAAAAACCTATATATGAAATCGATTCCATATATCCGATTTATAAACGAGAAACATGGAGAATGACTTTGTGTCTCTTTTTCCACCCATGTGATCTTTGCCCTACTTAACATTAAAGATAGCTTGTGGCAATAATGATGATGATATGTTATTACAAGTTCCAACATTTACAAACATGAGCATGTGTATTACGTGCGTAAATAAGGTGATGAATGATGATCAAACAGATACAAACGAAACCAAACATCATGACGAACATTTGAAACCCCCACAAGCAACAACCCAAACGATGAGAATAAAGGAGAGAATAGCACCTCCCACCATCAGCTTCATCTGCAGGCTCTGTATCCACATCTTCCTTCTTAGCTGCCTCCCTTGTCTCTGGAAGCTATCTGCTTGGAACTGTAGGTTCTCGCTTTTGTCAACCAGAAGCTCTATCTTCTCTCCTCTATCCAGAACCTGTAAACATCAATAATTTTACCACAAAAATAATCAGAAAAGGAACAAACCAATTTATTGCGGGAGACGCTACGATAAATCTCAGCATTGTTTACACTAACTGGTCCTATTTCAACTTTGCCTAACCTCATCAAACACCAACAAAATTGTAGCTATACAACGTATTGAACCTCACACCGAAAGCAAATACAAACATAATCCATAGTGCAAAAGCTGACAGATGATAATATCATGACTTGAATTATCACTAGCATAATTGAGTTCATGCTATAATAAACCCATTTAGTATATCTTTTAGGCTTCCCTAGTAACTTCTTACCCAAATGATATGACTCATTGCTAATATTGATGGACTAAAAAGACATGCATTCAAAAGAGAACACCAAACAATACCATTTGTCCTAGTATCAAAACCAGGCTGGTCTAAAGACATAATAGCAGTCCAAGGCTTACTAAATGCATGCAACTTCTTATTATCTAACAGCCTTAGATACTCCAGCCCTATATGTCACAGATTTACGACGTTAACAGGCGTCTGGAGCACACAACACAATATAACTTATCAGACATAGAATAATGAAAGGATGGTTGCAATAGGAACACTTGATAACTCTATCAGCAGAACTACCATGAAAAAATGATCTAGTTATTCGGGATCAAATATCTCTTGCCGACGTTATGAGTTTTTAAGCATCCTTCTCTACTGTGTTTTCTACAAAACCTTGAGTTATAGAGTAGCGCGCTCATCTAGTTGGCATTTTCCTGTAACACCCAAAAGCATACCTTCTCTATGTTGTCCATCATAATGCCCTTGACATCAGTTATTTGGGCCTTCAACTTTGAAAGTTTGCTCATCTCTTCAGGATGGCTCATGCAATACTGCATCTGCTCCTTGAGTATTGGCCTGTTAGACAGGTAAAAAATAAAAGACTAAGCATACAATTGCAATGCAAAAACAAGGACTGATATCAGATAGCTATGGCTACAGAGTACAGACAGACCCAAATTCTCTGTCAAGATTGTACGCAATGCTAAACCGATCACCAAACAAATCATCGTCTTCGTCATCATCGGCAAGAGGGTGTGGCTCATCAATCTTTATACTCGCCCCATACCGTTTCTTGAAATCTTCCTTAACACGCTCAAGAAACACATAAGGAACACTTCTTCCGGTGGACTCATCAGCAACCACAAGAAACACTAACATATACACACAATCAAAAGGCATCATCATCATCAAATAAAGAAAGAAAGCTTCAACGAACAAACAAGAATCGAAAACAAAAACTCACCAAAACCATTGTCAACGAGGAAATTGAAGGTATGGCCATCGCAAGAGTAAGTATACTTGCTGGAATTAGTGGGAAGCTTCTGAAGACATTGAACAGCAATGGTGCTAAAGTTTCCAGAATAAGGAGTATGCTCGGCTAGTACGACTGTTCCTTTGGCAACAAAGCTGTATATCAATCCCTTCTGACTCATTCTCTGAAGCCCTTTAGAGAAGAAGTCAACCGATCTACACCACAGATCTGGAATACAACACCAAATAGATACGCAAACATTAATCATAATCTCAGAATCGGCTCTCGCTGATCATATAGATAATCGAAAAGGATACCAACGATCGGATGCTTTGATTATATAAAAGAAACGACGAAATTCAACGATCGGCGCTAATTTAGTTACAGGAGGAAGTAATCGATGAAAGGAGAAGACGAAATTAAGCGAGAATCAAACCACGCTTAGCCGTTGTAGCAGCAGAGATGAAAATTGATTGAGAAAGACAGTGAGAGAGAGAGAGAGAGAGAGAGAGAGAGAGACTACCTTGAGACTTGGCTTGATGATGAAGGAGGGTTAGGCTCAAAGTCTCTGGAATCAATACAAAGAGATGAGCTCTATCATCTTTTTTGGCCGGAGACGAAATGACCGTTTGGTTTTTATTGTTTCTCGGTTAATCGATTTCGGTTCTTGGTTTGCTGGATCAAAGCGTATCTATTTTATTCTGCCTCTTTTCGGTTTAGATAAATTCCAGGCTGATTAAACCGTAACTATGTTCGGTTTGCTTTCACGTTATACCATTTCTATTTTTCAGTTTAGATCAAATCAAACCGTAATTTTTTTTTTTTGTCATCAATCTTGTAAAATTTAAATTTTTAATAACTAATAAACAAATTAATCGAACCAAAGTAGAATGAAAATTTTGTGTAGATTATTGATAAAAATGATCTTTTTATTCCTTGGTTTAATAACCTTGGTAAACTGTAAAGTGAAGAAAGATAATTCATTTCTTTTTGGATGCCTTGTGGGTAAAGTCATCAATACCATATTGCGTATGAACTGATAAAAACGTACACGCAAACAAAGTTGAAACTCAAATAATTTTTTGCAATCAAACGATATATATGTAAAAGCAGCAAAGTTTGGAAAACAGTGACACGATCAGGCAAAACACACACCAAAAACACAGTGACTAAAACTTATGTCTTCAAAAAGTGATCCCACATTGCTTTCAGACAATCTTTTAGCATGTCTAAACACACATTTTCCGCCTGATATTGTAAACAAAGCTGTTGTCACTTAACTAACCATCACTATACAATTCAAGATTTTGATCAGGCATTATACGTCGAGAATTAAGTGCCTCAAAGCATTAAGCTAAGTCTGAAGAAGAAACACGACGCAAATTATAATACCATGCTTGAAAATGTGGAAGGAGAGAAGAGTAAAAATACTTGCCTTGTAGAATTTGAGTCGATTTTTTGCTGCTGGTGAACCATAAATACGTGGAGAGGAAGCAAAGGAAGTTTGGTGAAGATGAGCCTAATATAAAAGGGTTGGAGAGTCTTTCATAGTTTCCTCATGATAATTCTGCAATCTTGTTGTTTCGGCTTGTTTCTCTGTAGACATTCAAGACAGGATTGGATTTGACATTGTGTAGGTTGGTTTCATTGATAAAGTGTATGTGTTCTTATCACAATGTTATCAAATGAAGCTGGAGACAAGTTTATAAATCTTACAAAAAAAAACAAAAAAACACTACCTTCACGTAATACAGCTCCTTGGTCTCTTCAACGGCAAATCCTATCTTAGGTACAACACTGGACCCAATGTTTTCAACATAAGAATTTGGGACATTTGTAACAAATGATTTTTTTTCAGTTTTCCCAGTGCCCTTTTAGTTTAAGTACCATTTCTTAAAGTTTCGGATAGAATAGCTGATCTGCACCATATAATACAGTGTTTGAATGTTATCCTGAAAGTTATGTGTTCTATATAGAAATACACCATAAAAGAGACTTTGTTAACTAGAAGTGCTCAAACCAAGATAATAGACCAGTCCAGAATCACTAGCTCCTTAGCTGCTTCTGCCTAATAAACTTCATTTTGACTACTTAGAGCATGTTTATAGGGGTTGCTTACTTTTAGTATCATAACCAAAAAATTAATTGAAAATTTGTTGGCCCCACAGAAGACACAAAAGACGTTGGTTGTGTATGCAAAAGAAGGGACGTTTTCGTTCCGTTGCTTAGACTGTTTTGCGGGCTCCACGACACGTGACGGTCCGCGATTGGTCATTTTTTTTATTTTATTTAATCGGCCAAAAAATAAAAATAAAAGATAAAAAAAATTTAAAAAACCTAGGCTGAGAAACAAACTGATAAACATGCTCTTAGTTTTCTGTTGCTAGCCGACACAACTATAGTTCCAAACTGCCAACACAGCTACAGTCCACTGCCAAATCACCTATACTCAACCCCCCCCCCCCCAAAGGCTTATTACTAAATAATATGACCATACAATACAGTGTGTATGTGTGTGGTAAGAAATTTTGAGGAAAAGTCACTGAATACAATTTTTCCATGTAGTATTTGGGTTTAGGATTATACAGTTTGAGTTTAAAGTCTAAGATTTGGGTTATGGTTTAAATTAGGTTTGGATTTATGATTTAGGGTCTATGGTTGAAGATTTAAGATTTAGGGTTTAGCCGGCGGTGTTAGCATCGCTAAAATTAACGTCATTATTTTTTCAACTATTTTTAAAAAATTAATATTTTTATTTAATAATCTACGTGGTACTTTAATTGGTCCAAAAAAAGAGGTAAATTTAAAGATTCACTATACAAGGTAAACCTAAGTTTTGTTCTCTGGTTTCATATATTTTGACATGTCGACCAGCCATGTTTGGCAGCGCCTTTGTCTTGAGTAAACAATGTCACCTGTCTTCTGATATTTAATAAAGCTCTTTTGTCTATCTCAAGATGTGTCGAAACACTAGCCATGTTTCTTCCTGAAATGTGACTGCAAGTTTTCATTTGAGCTTATATGATAACAATACATGCATGGTTAATCTTTTTTGGAACGTATATATTGATCTCTAATGTATCTCATTTGTAAGCTAAAGTATTTGAAATAGATTCCAAAACCATTTTATGTGCAACCTGCGGTCTTTGAAGCCTAGTTCACATACTTACATGTGATCATATAATCAAGTATCCACATAATTCATGTACAGGTGTACTTCTTGTGTTCTAAGAATATGACAATTGTCTCAACCATTTCGATCAGAGGAATTCTTGGCATTTTGTCTCCCCAGGTCGTTTGGATGATTCTTAATACCTTTCAGAAGAATCTCTATTATTTTACAAAGGTCCATGTAATTTCTGAAGCAATTAAAATTGTGGTTTTATTAACAAAATGAATAAAGATATACGTGGGCAGAGAAGAAAACAGTTAAGTTTTCATTTATTTTCAGTTTTGTATAAAGTTTATAAGTATTTTAATCAAGTGTTTTTTTCCCAACCACACTTAATGCATTAAACGAAAATCACTACACGAAAGTTAATCAGTTACAAAGTTCAACCCATCAAACCCTATATCTTATAGCAAAAAAAAACATAAAACCACAATTTCAACAGATCAAAACCAATGCAGCATGAACATTATGGGAATATGCAACTTAGATATGTTGTTCACTGTATGTATATGTTGGCGTGCTTGGGTCTGATCATGAATTCATGATGCATAGGTTCTTTCATTAGTTGTAAAAAGTGATCTTATTTTTTCTGCATCCACTTAGATAAATACTATCTTGTTGATTCGGAATATGCTCTACGTCGTGGATATCTAGCACCATATAGATAATCTTGGTACCATAAGCACTACCCATCAAGTACAAAGAAAAGTTTAATCGTATCACTCTTCGATTTGATGTGTTATTGAAAGAACTTTTGGAGTGTTGAAAGAAAAATAGAGGATAATGAAAGATCGAGTAAGATATAACATTCAAACGACAAGAAAACTTGTGGCAACAACAATGAAACTGCATAACTTTGTACGGAAATCAAGTATACCAGATCCTGATTTTGAAACAAATTGGGAGCAAGGTGGCAGCCATCAAACAACATTAGATGAGGAGATTGGAGACCATGAAGATGTTCAATGGTCAATTCTCGACAATATATGGAAGGCTTTTGAGATGAGATTGCAATGAATTTTTGGAATTTTCGTAGAAAAAAACTATTATTAGTTAGATAGTGGTTTTTCTTTTATTTTATATTTTAGATGGTTTTTATTTTATTTTGGATAAATTTTATAAATTGTTATTTTTAATAACATAAAAGTTTCTTACAGTTTCAACACATTTTATCCAATCCTGGTTTTTTTAAAGTACATCCAATAATTTATAGCTACAGTTATCGTAACTACAACTAAAATTTCGGAAAAATAGAACTAATGTTCTATAAAATCCGCTAAATTTATTGCTAAAATATCGGCTGTAGAATTACAACTAATACACTTACAATACCAATTCAGCTAATTTTTACAGTAACAACCCAACCAACCACTCCCAAAAATAGAAACAATGTTCTATAAAATATGTTAAGTGCTTCTTTAGACAACAATAAACCGTAGAAATATGTAGACATTTTTTTTTAAAAAACAAATCTGTAGACAGCATCAATTATTTAGTAAAATTTAAAATTATATGGTTTTTAATTGAGTGAATGTAGACAATTTTATAAAAACCTAAAGTTTTATAAGACATATGCTAGATTATTAAATGACAAACTTAATTATTTTGTACTTTTATAAGTTTTTAATTATAATTACATTTATAAATACTAATTTCAGAAATATATATGCTGCCAAAATAATCATATATTGTTCTTTAGATTGAATGTGATTTGAAAACTATCTTCACTCTGAGATTTAATATGATTAATAGTTTATTGTAATTCATACTAATTTATTAAACTATTTAAAATTCAACTTTAGCTTTTGGAAACCATTGTATATTATCATATTTACTTGATTATATACTTAGTATATATATATATATATATATATATATATTCTATTTTGTTGTGTTATAAAACAATGTATCAATTAAACTTACAAATGATTGTGTAAAATTTTATAGATGGTAGGCATTTAAACAAGTAAATTTACATTCGTTCTATTTAAATGTTTGAATTGCCACGCATTAAACATTTAGTAATTTTTGAAACAATGGACACCACCATTTTGTATTTTTTTACAACTTACTTAAGATACTAAACTTCTTGAATGTTAAAACAACGTATAGATGAAAATTTTGAATGTTAAAAGAATATATAGATGAAAATGGTAAGAACATAATGTATAGCTTAAACAGGCAAATTATATTTTTGAAAACAGAATTTTAAATCTAAGATCTCCGACCACTTCAGTTTTCTATTATAGAAGAAAAAATAGAGATATGTTTTTGTTTCATTGTGTTATTCTATAATAGAAGAATGCTATATTATTTTCTACAAGTAAAAAATGTCATATTCGTCGCTACAAATATAAAAAAAATATAGCATTATTTTATGTATAGAAGAAAATATAGCATTTATCTATTATAGAGTAATATATTAGTGCAAAAACATCATTTCTATTTCTTTTTTCTATATAATAGAAATTTTGAAAATAGAAATGGTTGGAAATGATCTAGAATGCGAAAAGGTAAAACTATTCAGATTTCATATTAATAAATAAAAATTATGTTTATTTCTTACAATTTTTCTTTTATGAAACAAAAAAAAGTCTACCTCTCTTAGATTCTTCAAATTCAAAAATAGAATCTCAACAAAACCAAATTAAGATATTTTGCATTCCAGATTCTTTCACCCAAAACTGAATAAAAAATATATATTCAATAATTGTCAAACATAAAACGTACAAAGAAATTAATCTATGGAAACAGAAAAACGTACAAAAATCAAAAATACAAAATAAGGACAGGGTGGAGAGTGCAGCTATTGGTAGCATGGCTGCAACAGAAGGCCAAGTGTTCGGTCTTACAACTATTTGTGTTTGAACTCTTTGTTAATTAAAACTAAAAGCCCTTTTAACTCTCGAGGGTTTTATTATTTAAACTTCCCCTTTCTCCTCTCCTCTTTTTGCTAAACCACTTCCCCAAACTCTATACTCTTCAAACAATAGCTTTTTTTCTCAGAATTTAATGAAGAGACCCTTAACCACTTGTACATCTTCTACATCATCTTCTACTTCTTCATCTTGTATCCTTCGGAACCAACCAGAGACTCCAAGGCCTAAACGAGCCAAAAGGGCTAAGAAATCATCTCCCCCTTGTGATGTAAAACCACAGAACCCGACCAGTCCTGCCTCTGCCAGACGCAGCTCTATCTACAGAGGAGTCACCAGGTTTGTTTGAAAAAAAAAACTAAATGATTGGATTTTTTTTATTTTATTTTCTAAACTGCATTTGGATTGCATGTTTTATATACAGACATAGATGGACTGGGAGATTTGAGGCTCATCTATGGGATAAAAGCTCTTGGAATTCGATTCAGAACAAGAAAGGCAAACAAGGTTCTTAATCTTACAAAACAAAACCCATCTTGATTTTGTAATAAAGATCTGGCCTTTTCTGTCAACTGATTGATTTGATTTTTGTTCTGTCTGTTTGATCTCAACTACTTCACTCTTGGATTCATCAGTTTATCTGGGTAAATTTCGAATAATTTATTTTTTAAATAAAAGAGAGTGGATTTGGTCAAGAGGATGAACTAATGAATCTCAACTGCTCTGACGCGTGATTGCAGGAGCATATGACAGCGAGGAAGCAGCTGCACATACGTACGATCTAGCTGCTCTCAAGTACTGGGGTCCCGACACCATCTTGAATTTTCCGGTGATAAAAATAATTTGATTGGTTGATGCATGTGTTTGTGTTTTCTTGTGTTAATTAAAAAAAATGATGGAACAGGTTGAGACGTACACAAAGGAGTTGGATGAAATGCAGAGAGGCACAAAAGAAGAGTATTTGGCTTCTCTCCGCCGCCAGAGCAGTGGTTTCTCCAGAGGCGTCTCTAAATATCGCGGCGTCGCCAGGTTCTCTTTTTTTTTTCTTACACTAAATTCAGAAACTAGTTTTTCTTTTCCTCATTCTTTTTAAAACAGTAATTAATCGGTGATTAAGAAAAATAAAATAATAGGAAATATGATTTCTTGGGATTTTTTTTTTAAAAGCTGGACTTTATTTTCCTGAAGATTTGCTTTTAGAATATTATCTCTCTTTCTTTCTAGATATACATATTTTAAAATTTTCACACATATTAATAAAACATGTAATAAATGCATAGTTTTTTGTAATTATATTTTTGCAATAATTTTAAACCAATAAAAATTCAGTAAATACAATTAAATTTTTGAAATTTGCAATTAATCATTATTAGTTGATAAAATATGTATTTGAAAATACAAAAATGTATCTTTTTGAAACATAATACTAATAATGATTAATTGTAATTAAACTTTTTATGCAATATGTTTAGTATAGAAAGAGATAGTTATAACTTCTTCTTTTTTCACAATATGCTTGTTTTATGCATTCAACATTTAATAAGAAAATTTTGAAAACAATAAACTTATAAAAATGCAAAAAAAAAAAAATAAAAAATAAAAAATAAAAACAGGCATCACCATAACGGAAGATGGGAGGCTCGGATTGGAAGAGTTTTCGGAAACAAGTACTTATACCTCGGCACCTATAGTACGTACAGTACCTCTTTTACTCTTTATTTTTCTTTTATAAATAGTTACTCTTGATAATATATTTTTAGATTAATAATTTTTTTTGTAAAAATTACAAACACAATCGGATATTTTCACACTACTGGCCTACTGGGCGTAAAGAGTAAAAATTAGTATGGTCTTTCATTCAATAATAGAGTGTGATAATGATACACACACTCACGTGAGACGAGAGTTTTGACATCATGTCCCCTCACTTGACTCTAATTGATTTTATCTTTAATCAAATCAACCTTTTCTTCTTTCCCAGCTATCTTTAATTATCTGATCCCTGCATAATAACCTTTTTAATTCTGCATTTTGTTGTGGATCCAATACTCTGAATACAAAATACAGAACACTGCACAATGAATATTTACAATTCTTTACTAAAAAGTAGTAATGCCGTTTTCTTAATTGTTTAGATCGGTGTCCTTTGATTATCAAGGGATCTAAACTTCTTCAAACTAATCTCTAACTACATATTTTTGAAAAATATAAGAATTTTTTTTTATTTTTTTCAAATTCAAGAGTTTTTTTGGAGTAATTTGGATTCTGTTTTCCAAAAATATAGGCATTATTCTATAACAAAGGGGTATATATTATTTCTTATTTTATTTAAAATAGAAAAAAAAGGAGAGGGGAGCCAGGAGCATAATTACAAAAAAAATGAAATCAGTAATGTATAGAATAAATGTAATGTTACAAGTGTAAAGGCGCAGTCACGTGCTAACACCTCACTCCATAAAAGGGACAAAATAGTTCAGTAGGCTAGGATCAAACCCGAGGTAGATCTGGTCTACTTTTTCATTTTCTGTTTGGTGGTTTATTAACATGGTTTAGTAAGTGCTGAGACTGTTCTGAGTAGGAGTCACGAGCCCTCACGTGCGTTTTTGATCTTTCCTCCCTCCCTCTCTCTCTCTCTTTTTTTCTTTTCTCTCTCCTCTCTCTCTCTCTAGTCTCTACCATATCTTTCATCTTGTCCTGGAAACAAAATCTGGCCTTCATTATTTTGTATTTTTAAAAGATAAGAATACTATTTTCTTCTAACTTCTACTTTAAATTGTCTAGATTATTATGGGAGTTACACTAAAGTGGTACTTAATAGTGATAGTTATTAGAGCTTAGAGTTGACACTAGGGTAGGTGTTTTCTAATTATTAAATAATTAGTAATCGTACGTTCGTGTATTATTAATAAAACAATTAATTAGCAAGAAGCAAAAAAAAACTAATTAGCAAGAAATGTGGACTATATTTAGTGTTTAGAGCGTGAGAAATGGTCTCGTACACGCCTATGCATTACACAAATAGTCTAACCCTAGTTGTCCCCACAAACACGTCACTCAATTCTCTAGATTTTTGTTGTCTTTATTAGGGTATCATTACAAGAAACAGACAAAAAGAAAATAAAAAAAAAAACATTTCTTTAACACATGTCGGGGCTTTATCTGGTTAGTAGTTAGCAAGCATGTGCAATAACAAGTTGCGAGAAACTGTCCCTATCATCTTTAGTAATATGGCCTAATAAGTAACATGAAAATGTAACTGTGTTGCGTCTACAGTGTCCAAAACTGTTCCTAGGATCTTTTTAGTCGTATGGTCTAACTAAAGGTGAAAATATAACTATGTTGCGTGTATGTGCTAGCTAATAAACTTGATATTGGTTGCAGATACGCAGGAGGAAGCTGCAGAAGCATATGACATGGCTGCGATTGAATATAGAGGTGCAAACGCTGTTACCAATTTCGACATTAGTAATTACATCGACCGGCTAAAGAAAAAAGGCGTTTTCCCGTTCCGTGTGGACCAAGCTAACCATCAAGAGGCTGTTCTTGCTGAAGCCAAACAAGAAGCTAAGAAAGAAGTGAAAGAGCACGTGGAAGAAGAACATCAAGAAGAGAAAACAGAGCAGCATCAAGAAGTGGAGGCGGTCACTTGCGGCATAGATGCTTCAGGCATTATGGAGATGGAACGTTCTTCGGACAGCAATGAGTTGGCTTGGAACTTCTGTATGATGGATTCAGGGTTTGCTCCGTTCTTGACAGATCAAAACCTCTCGAATGAGAATCCCATAGAGTATCCTGAGCTTTTCAACGAGATGATGGGTTTTGAGGATAACGACATAGACTTCATGTTTGAGGAAGGCAAGAACGAATGCTTGAGCTTGGAGAATCTGGATTGTTGTGATGTCGTTGTGGTGGGAAGAGAAAGCCCAACTTCTTTATCGTCTTCTCCGTTGTCTTGCCTTTCTACTGACTCTGCTTCATCAACAACAACAACAACAAACTCTGTTTCTTGTAACTATTCTGTCTGAGGGAGAGAGCTTTGCATTATAGGGTTGAGTTTTCTATTTCTTTTGCTTCTTGATCTTGTCCTTGTTGAGTTCCGCTAGGGTTTTTGTTTTTCGTTTCAGGGCTTACTCGTTGGTTCTGAACAATCAATGTCTTCGCCTCTTTTCCCCTCTTCTTTTCTTATATTTTTAAGTTTAGATCAAAAAATTTAAACTAAATGAACCATACAACGGAAACAGAGCTAAAAGTGCTCACAGATTGCATAACCAAACTACAAAATGGTATTGTTAAGGCCTTGTGTGTTTCATAGAGTTTGCTCATTTTAAAGTATATAAATTATAGACTTGGGATAAGCCACAATGGAGACAATAATTCAACTTGAAGAATCAACATGAAGACAGACTGTGTCTCCATAAAATGTATTGAGTCCTCTCTTGAATTCATGTAAAAATAGTTGATTTTGTGATAAAATATGAGCACAATCGACTATGCCCCACCACCTATTGCATAGTCCACTTAAGACTCTAAGAGCATGTTCAACCCAAAACCCTTTAAGAGGGTTCTTAATGATTTTTTTAGTAATAAATGAAGTTTAAGAACCTTTGGTAAGAAATTCTCATTTTGAAAGGTCCAATGAAAGTTTCTTAACCAAGGATTCTTAAAAAAAAATAAAATTTTTTTTTGAAAGATAAAATTTATTTATTAAAAAAAACATATTAAGAGATAACATTTAAAACATAGATTTATAAAAAAACATAAAAACAAAGATTAGTACAATAAGACCGAATTATTTGAAAAAACGTCTGAGCTTAGTAGTTGTCTTCATCACCTCCAAATTTACGCCATATATGTTCAACCAAATCATCTTTGAGTTGTTGATGCATTTGTCTATCATGAATTCTAGTTCGAACGCCCATCATATTGGCGATATTTGTCGGGATATCTGTAGAATACGTGAAATCCACATGTGAACTTCCGGTGTCTTCTCCTGGTTGGAAATCTGAAACATCAAATTGAGTGTATCCATCTCGTTCGTCTTCTACTATCATATTATGGAGTATGATACATGCTCTCATAATCTTTCCAATTTTGACTTTATCCCAAAAAAGTGCGGGATTTTTAACAATGGCAAAGCGAGCTTGCAAGACTCCAAAAGCACGCTCGACATCTTTTCGGGCAGCTTCTTGATGTTGAGCAAATAAACCCGCTTTCGGACCTTGTGGTATTGGAATAGATTGGATAAAAGTTGACCATTTTGGATAAATACCATCGGTGAGATAGTAAGCCAAATGATACTCTCTTCCATTGACAGAGAAATTGACTTGCGGAGCTTGACCTTTTATGATGTCATCAAAAACAGGTGAGCGATCAAGAACATTGATATCATTTAAGGTACCTGGAGGTCCAAAAAATGCATGTCATATCCATAGATCATACGAAGCAACCGCCTCTAAAACGATGGTGGGTTTTCCCGAACCACGTGAATATTGACCTTTCCAAGCGGTGGGACAATTCTTCCACTCCCAATGCATACAATCGATGCTTCCGATCATCCCGGGAAATCTCCGATGCTGACCAATATCAAGTAGACGTTGAAGATCATACGGGGTTGGTCTTCTTAGGTACTCATCACCGAATAAAGATATAATTCCTTCGACAAAATGTTCCACACATGACCGAGTAGTAGTTGAACCGAGTCTGAGGTATTCGTCTACAGCATCAGCCGCAGTTCCATATGCCAAGACACGAATGGCTGCTGTACACTTCTGAAGTGGAGAAAGACTAAGCCTTCCAATAGCATCTTTCTTTTGTCGAAAGAATTCAACTTCATTGGAGAGTCGAGCAACAATATGCATGAACAATGGCTTGTTCATTCTAAATAGTCATCGGAATAGATTATCAGGATATGTTGGAGTATCACTGAAATAATCATTCCATAGACGTACATCGCCTTCTTCACGATTTCTTTCGATATGAACTCGTTTTTTCCTTCTTCTCCTTTGTTCTTCTTGATCACCATAATGAATTACCAAATTATCGAAAGCTTGATCAAAATGTTGATCAAAAATTTCATCAAAATCATCATCAAGTGATTCATCAAAAGTGTTTTGAGAAGACGAGGCCATCAGAGGAGACTTGTTTACGAGAGAATGAGAATTTGAGAACGAGAGGAATTTGAAATGGTGAGATGGTGATATAAGAACGAGTTTGAGAAGGTTTTATAAACAAGTTTGAGAAGGTTTTATAAAGATGGTTTGATGGTGATATAAGAACGAGATGGTGAAATGGTGATATAAGAAAGAGATGGTTTGATGGTGAAATGGTGCTATA
The DNA here is from genome assembly GCF_020379485.1 of Brassica napus. Lineage (NCBI taxonomy): Eukaryota > Viridiplantae > Streptophyta > Magnoliopsida > Brassicales > Brassicaceae > Brassica > Brassica napus. The sequence goes on from NC_063449.1 coordinate 24,847,354, forward strand.
AGAAAGAGATGGTAAGATGGTGAGATGGTGCTATAAGAACGAGATGGTTTTATAAAGATAGTGATAAAAAAAGACGACAACACAAGTTTAATAATGAGGAAGATACACATCTTTATAATAGACAACAAAGACGACAACTTGTGCGTGACACTACAAGACAACAAAAGACCATGTTCGTGACACTTTGACACACTACAAGACACTTTGAGACCTTGCCTGTGACACTAGAAGACACTTTGAGACCTTGCCCATGACACCACCATACTGCAAGACACGCCAAGCTTTATATCAACATCACACAGACCTTGCCCGTGACACCAAAAGACTGCAATATCACCAGCTTGACCTGCAAATAATGACAAGTAACTGAGACAGAGACATAATACATATCAAACATGAGAGAGAGACCCAAGATAGACTTCATTACCTCACAAGCCGAAACGACATATCAAACATGAGACATAGAGCCGAGATAGACTTCTTCTTCCACACCATTGTTAACCTGCAAGTTAGGAGAGGCAACAAGAGATGAGCATATTTATATCAAACAGAGACAGACTTCAAACAGAGACATAGACACAAATCAAACATATCAAACAGAGACAGTCTTCAAACAAAGACATAGCCACAAATCAAACGTATCAGGCATAAGCATATTTATATAAAACATATCAAACATCCGCATTACAAGAACAAGAAACTACAGAACATGAAAGACAAACAACAGAACATAAAATATGACAAAGAGCTGGGAAATTAGACAACATAAACTAAAAGACTTAAGACAACAAGTCATTGATGAGCTTCTTCTTCAGAGATTCTTCATACTCAGCTAGGGGCTCTTGTTTAGCAATCAAACTGTCAAGTAGCTTCATCTTCGAAATCTTTTCTTTCATAGCCAGGTCCTCCTTCTTGATGCTCCAGAGTGTCTGAAACTCAGACAATGGCTTCCCCTCTGCCATCTTCTTCTTGCCCTGGCCCTTAGAAGCCTTCACACCCGGTGGTCGGTTACTTCCTTGATCATCCTCAGCAGTGGTGGTTTCATTAGCGCGAGAGCTTGATGACTGAGCACTGTCATCACACTTCCTCCTTTTAGCGTTTCCATGGGCTTTAGAACAAGAGAGCTCACACCATTTTTGGTCATTGCGTAGCTCTTTCCAAGCGTGTTCGAGAGTAAACTTTTTGTTGTGGTCGTTGAAGTAGATTTCATGAGCTAACTTCAGAACATCATTCTCATTTTGTCCTGAGCTTTTCTCTCTGCTTGCGGCCTCGTAAGCCCCACAAAACTTGTTCACACCATCGTTGATCTTCTGCCAGCGCTGTTTGCAATGGGTTGGCTCTCTGCCTTCACGGCCTGAGACCTTAGGACTTGCAGCAAAGTAAGCTGCAATCCTTTTCCAGAATGTACCGCATCTTTGCTCGTTCCCCACCACCGGGTCTTTGCTTGTGTTCAACCAAGAGCTGATTAAAACAACATCATCGACTGGCGTCCACACCCTCCTTTCCCTACGCTCTGCTGGAGCCTCTGTAGTCGCTTGAAATGCAAACACCGGGGCTTGTGATGAAGATAGTGAGACACTATCTTGAGAAAAACCAAATACCATTTCTTGTTGACTGTTAAGCAGTTCAACAAACTTGGAGTTTTGGCTACATGGATTAGAATCCATCTCGGAAAATGGAGAAGAGAGACAGAAGAGAATGAATTCAGAAGAGAGAAAGAAGAGAATGAATTCAGAAGAGAGAAAGAAGATAAGAAGAGATGGAGATAGGAGAGGAGAAGATATGTGTTTTATAGAAGCGAGACAAGCAAAGATCAATCAACATCTCACAAGCAAAGATCAATTAACATTGAACACAACCAACTACATTGAGTGGACACATATCTAAGTCATTAAACCATATTTATTACCAAAACAACCATTCTCTAACATCATTTACTATCAAACACGATCACATCCATTAATCACCAAGCTCAACCATAATCTACCATCAATCCTATCAACTAATTTAATTCCTGTTTCAATGACATCAAAGAGACATGTCATACCTGCTCAGTTATTGGAGTCCCGGTCATGGAAGAACCTTGCCCATCTCTCCTCCCACTCGCTTGATCCATCCATCTTCAAAGAGACACACTGAGACAAATTAAAATGAATCAAAAGATTAATCACCGTGGATCATGAGACATAAATCAACACAACAAACAACAAGAAAGTTGAGAAAACACGTGATCCAAACAACAACGATTGGTTACTTCTTTGAGACAAAAACCAACACCACACAACATGCAACAGAACAAACAATCTAAGCCATGCATGAATTGAATGATTCAGACCATACAAACAAAGCAACTTAGCTTTAGCGTCGGAGTGATTCTTCATCCATCAGAGCTGCAGAGAGAGAGAGAGGAGTGACCCGCCGTCGACGAGAGCCAGATTGAGAGAGGTCGCCGTTATCACAACTCCAAGAGACCCACCGAGACAGAGACAATGAGATCCGCCAAGAGAGATAGAGAGAGAGAAAGCTTTCTTCGTCAATCAGATCGACGGAGAGAGAGAGGCGGAGTGATTCGACCTCGAAGCGAGCCACCGACAGAGACGTCGCCGTTTCCCCTTCTCGATGAGAGCCACCGAGCCGAGCCAGAGAGAGAGAGAGAGAGAGAGAGAGAGAGAGAGAGAGAGAGAGAGAGAGAGAGAGAGAGAGAGAGAGAGAGAGAGAGAGAGAGAGAGAGAGAGAGAGAGAGAGAGAGAGAGAGAGAGAGAGAGAGAGAGAGAGAGAGAGAGAGAGAGAGAGAGAGAGAGAGAGAGAGCGGTTCGTCGTCAATCACATCGACGGAAAGAGAGATGCAGAGTGAAAGAGAGAGACGGAGACGACAAGAGTCGCCGGTAAAGAGAGCCAGAGAGAGAGAGAGAGAGTTTGAGCAAAAAGTGAAACGTCGAAGACGAGACAGAGAGGACAAAACACGCACGGCTCTTGTTCTTTTGACGCGTGTCTATCAAGACCCGCTTCTTCTTTCCCTTAATTAAGAGCCGGCCCTTGATTAATATCATGTTTTTCCTTTTTTTTTAATGCAGTTAATGTTAAAATCCCCCCCCCTTAAGGACCAGCGTTAAACATGGTCTAAGAGTAACCCACCACTCAGAATCTGAAATTGAGCATCTAAACCGTAAGTTGTCATTATTTTAATGTTGTTTTTATTAACTAACTAAATTTGAAATCTTAAAAAATAATTAGAATTTGATCCATGCACCTCAGCAGATGTTCTTTCATTTGATTAATTGTTCGTATCCTTTCTATATTAATTGAGAATCATTTAAAAAAGTAGTAACCTTAAGTTTTTACTAATTAAAAAGAGATCATGCTTAAACATAACTTAATTATGATGTCAATTTACCTTTACGTGGCAGTTTAAAAATCAATTGAAAAAAATGTTGGTCCAAATTCAATTATTAGGAAACATTATATTAACCCAAAATATAAGAAACGTGTATTATTTCCTTTAATAAAAGCTACGGAATTACCTAATATGATTAACATATATATAGCAATTAATGACTATGAATAATAAAGATTTGATAACAATTTTTGCATCATTCTTCATTTTTGTTTAATTTTATATTATTAAAAATAATTAAACAATCACATTAACCATATAATAAAAAATTAGATTTTTTTTAAATGACTTTAAATTACAAAAATGAGCAAACCTTATATGTTATATTTTAATCTTTTTAAAAAGAATCTTTTATCTCAGTGGTATAAAAGTTGTTGTTTAGATCTCAATAACCCGGGTTCGAATCACAGACTTGACATTTTGATGACAAAAAAAAAAAAAAAAAAAAACTTTTTAAAATGACTTTATATTACAAAAATGAGGAAATCTTATATGTTATATTTTTTATATGTTAGATTTTTTCTTGTATGTTATATTTGATTTGTTTTTAAACGACTTTAAATTACAAAAATGTAAATTCTCCTTAAGCATACGACTAAAAGCATTAAAATGACATCTATCAATTCGATGGTTGATCTGAAACCTTTCAAAAATATATGGAAGATAATTGTCAAAATAATTCAACTGTGGAAACAATAGCGTTTATTTTTTTCAAAAATGTGTTCGGTGGAAAAAATTAAGGTTTTTGTGTCATGATTTGTTTAGTGTCAAATTCGATCAATCCATGATATATTAATTATAGTTTAATTCCACAATTTTTAATAAAAATTAATCCGATCAATCGGAAATAAATTATATAATAACAATAAAAAATATTATATATATTTAAATAAAATGATCAAATATATAAAAACAAGTATATACAAATAAATTCATCATGCCGTATCGAAGTCTTATCCTAGGATTTGGTTTATATGAGAAACATATTAAATATTGTTTAAAAAATTGGGTCATTGTGACAACAATTTTTTTTTCTCTTAGAGCGATTTCCGGCGAGCCTCCTTGCCTCTCCAGCGGTCGGCTTCAGCCGTTTCACGTCGTGAGAGGACCCCCGTTCTGTGTCTCTCCTCCTCCTTTCGCTGAGTATCCTTCCCGAGTTTCTCGACCCGAAACTGGCTGTGGAGGGTGGGTTTTGCAAGGCGGTGGTGGCTGTTACGGTGATTTGGTAGCTTTGGCCGCGGCTCTAGCTTCACGTGTCAGATCTGGCGCGTGGACCCCAAGCTCTCCTCGGTTGTGTGCTCTAGATCCACGGTGGTAGAGTCTTTTCCGGCGAAGCGGCGTGGTGGTTCTGGTTTCTATAGGGGCGGTGGCTTGGCGTAGAGGTGGTGGTTTCTACAGATCTGGAGTGGCCCCTTTATCAGCTTGCAGGTTCGCTACGAGGACGGTGGACTGAGCTCGAGACCGTGGGCTTTGGAGGCGGTGGAGACGAGTGGTTTTCGGGGGGAGAGAGATCTAGATCTCCTCAAGGCTCCTGCTCCGTACCGGCGAAGCCGACTGGTTCTGATGGTCTCTCTATACCCTCTGCGCTTTCCCCCTTTTCTTTTCAGGTTTTCTTCTCCGATGGAGACGTTCTGTTGCGTCCGGTGGTCTCGCCTCCTTTGCTTCTACGGAATCTTTTCTATCGGAAGTTGCTCCACCATCCGGTTTGTACAGATTCGGTGCTTCGGCTTAGGCGCTAAACCGCAGTCGACGTGGCGCCTCCATGTGAGGAAGGTTCCGGCGCGTTTTCATGCGGCGGCGGCCGTCACTTCTTTTGCCTTCCGGGCCTTTTAGGGTTTTGGCTTTCGGTCCCGGTTTGATAAACCGGTAGTTTGCGATTGGTTTGGTTTTTTTTTATTTTTTAAGTTTCTTTATTTAAATTTTCGGCTGTTGTATCCTTTTTTTTTTAAAAAAAACAAAAAATTTAATGCGAAAGCCGTTAAAAAAACATATTAAATATTTTGTTTATAATTTAGTGTTTTATAACGTATAACTCTATAACAGTATTGTCTTGTGTTTTGCTCGACACCATTGATATATTGTTTATGTTTTTCTATGTAGTCTACTTTACCATCAGTTGTTAGAGGACAATCGACTAATGCCCCAGTGAACATGATAATAGAAACCCTATAGCATTACACAAAACCGTGAGCTTTCTTGAACAAACAATTTCTTCTTTTCGAATACGTCGCTTGTCGGTTGGTCTGGTTCTCTATCCTCTTGATACGAATTCGGACCTTCCCTCTGGCCATTATTCGTTTTTTTTTTTTTTTGTTGTAGAGATTTGGGAGAGAGGACAAAGAGATATAATAATAAGAAGAAAGTAGTGAAAGAGAAAAGAGAGAGTTGAAGAAGTGAAGGACCCACTTGAGATACTAAGGTATTGCCGATTCCATGAAAGGCAAGATTTGATGAAAACAAACTAAGTAATGAACTTTTCTATTTTGGTAAAGTGGAAAAGTGGAATGGACATATAAGTTGGTTAATTACAAGACATAACTTTAAACCAACTGTCTATGGGTAGAAGAGGGGACCCAAGCTATAAACATGATTAGTTTGCTTTGAGTTAATCTATTACCGGAGCTCCGTTAGTCTCTACGTTGTTTTTTCTTTTCTGTAACAACTTCACAAGTCAAAAACAAGAACACTCATTCTTCGGTGAAACACAACAAGCTCAGTTGCAATCAGAGTTCTATTTTCATCTTATGGCTAACGAGTAAGAAAAAAAAAAACTGGGTCAACTATGCATGTTGCAGAACTAAACATGTAATAAAAGATCTACAAAACATGCTCCTGTGAGGTTAAGGTAACATTACACAAGACTACAAGAGAGAGACTATCATTCAACTTCTTCACAAGCCAATACACAAAGAACACTCGCTCTCGTTTCTGGTCTCAATTCCCTTTCCCTGTTCTCTTCAAGTACTCTTTCATGCGACTTTGGTTTGTCTCGAATATGAAAGGCATTCCCCGTATCTAGCACAACATTCAAGTTCATTAATAAAGGACATGGGAGTGCGGTTATTATTTAGTGTAATATGATCAAAAGGTAAAATAGAGGATCAAACCTCAAGCAGACAATCAGATTTGAGGATTAAACTCTGTCCAGGATCTACTTCTTTCTCATTCACTGAGATTGCATACTTCCCCAGGTTCTTCATATGAAACGATCCGTCATCACCCAACCGGATGATCGCCTGTCCCACACACACGCACAAAAACACATGGTTGTTAAGTTTCAGTGTTTTGTCCTTTATCATACAATCTCGCCAAACATCAAACAGAAGCATCTACTTTATTTAACCAACCTGGCGTCGAGATATTTTGCTGCCACGCTTTTCTCTACCCAAGTCAATGTCCACCGAGAGATCTTCTGTTGATCTACCCACCAAGACCTGTGCCAAGAAGACGTGATGTTAACAAGTGATACAATAACTATTAAGAAGCTTAAATCATACATACTTAAACGACAACCAAATGAATAGGGATCATAATAATACCTCAGGCTTCTTGATGTAGTGTTTTGAATATCTACCATATAAAACAGCGAATGCACCACGGGAAGCAATGGCTCTTTGCATATATGAATACGCAGCTTGTTCAAGCCTCATAATTGTTCTTTTCATTTCTTGGCTTTGATACTTGGAGACTGCATGTGAAACAAATGTTTAAAGAATTACAAAATAAGCCTTTAACCTATTGTAAGGTCTCTTGTAGGAAAAGACAAAAGTAACAAGACTTCTTCTGAATGAGAAGGGATGCTCAATTAATTACCTTCAAGATCAAAATTATCTTGGTCATCGGGATCCAAATCCATGTCAAGTATCTGCAATCAAAAGAGCGGTTATTGTTTAGGCGTCGTAAATGTATCATAGAGTAGCCATAAAGGCTCAAGAATTAAGGGTGAAAGTCGAGAGTTTACCATAGCCTCAATGTCAGAATAATTGGGCAAGTCCTCGTCACTCTCAAAAACCTCCTCGTCTGCTTCTGTATGAGTTGTGATCTCCAGCTCACGTTCTAAAATCTCAATCAAGTCAACATCATCATCATCATCTTTTGCTTGTGGCACTTCATTTACCGGTAGTACTACACCTTCGTCCTCTTTACAGTTTCCAATCTCCTTCTCGGAATAGCTTCCATGTTCATCAAATCCGACGATACGTTTTCCACTGACCATCTCTTTGTTTCCATCTTTTGAACCATCAGAAAGAAGAGTGTTTGAGCATGATGCCTGTGCAGGACCAGCCTTATTATGTGTCTCAGGAGGACTTGTCAATGCCCTGAACTTGGTAGATTGACTTGGTTGACCTATCTCTGGCTTTCCTTGAGAAGAAGACCCTTGCAAACGTCCTGGTGCCTTCTTTTGTGTATGTCCCTCACTTCTTTCCCTAGCGGCAGAGAGATCTCTGACAGATGAAGTCATTGGACTGCTTATATCTTTAAAGTTCCGCCGGGCTAACGAAGAAACCGACATTGGGTGGGAGGTGTTGGACAGAAGAATGTCGTCATTACACGGGATATCAGGATCCTCTTGGTTTAATAGACAGCAGATAACACCATTAACAACCTCAGGATGAGGATCAAACGCAGATAAGTCAGACACAGGTTTGCACTCCATTGAACTCACTGCACTTGTACCATATAGCTCAGGGATCATCGCATGATGGCCATTCGGAACCGCACCTGCGGGAAGAGCTTGTTCAGTGTTGTTAATAGGCAAAGCCCCGCTACTTTTCACATTTGCCGGGCTCACCAACAGTGAGCTAAGGCCATCATAATACGACTTGTCAACTTCTTTGCCATCTACTTCTATGAACGGCTCCTCGTCTTCAAAGAGAGAAGTTGAAAGCTGTGCCAGGAAGCAATCAGTGCTAGCCATTGTTGTTTTCGGCTCATGAGCAGAAATCTCTACTTTCTGTTTGGAGCCTTGATGAACCGAATCACATCCGGAAGGACCTGTCTGTTCAGTGAATGTGAGATTCTCTCCTCCTACGTAGGAGATGTTTCCCTGTAAGTTATCATCTGACACGACATGATTTGTCACGCAACCGCCGTCAGCCAAGATATCAGGGAACGCGTTGTGGATAATGTCCATGTGAGAGTCTTCAAGACCAAGATGTGTTCCATCACCATTATCCATGAAATGGCTATCATTTGATGGAACGAGAAAGCCTAGATCCAAGGAATTGAACGACTCGGTGCGAAACTTCTTCCGTAAGGAATGATAAGTGCTTCTGAGCTGTTCAGCCCTCCTCTTCTTGGATGAACTTTTGTTTTCTTTTGATCCAGTTCTAGTAAACTTTGTAGGAAAATTAGGGTTAGTACGTTCAAGCTCAGCCATCCGAAGAGCTGCCTCTGCAGAAACTACTGGATCGTATAGGAGTGCATGCCATCGATCTTGCAGTTCTCTGATAGAGAATCTTCTAGAAAACTGCACAGCGCCTTTAGCAAGCGATTCCAGAGATGCACCAGCCTGCAAAATCAGTTTAAGGAGATTGATTCGCTTCATTGCGAGAAGACAAAACAAGCTAAATGGAGAAAAAAAAACGAAATATCTCCAGAAGCACCACACCATTAGACAAACTTTTTAGCTAGCCTAGCAGCTTAGTAGCTTGATTTACAAAATGCTATGTAAGAGACAGAACATAATTGTCTGTAATGCAATGATTCGTGAACCATTCGTAAAATGCATCTCTCAACACAAATTTCAAGACCGTAAATTTAATGTCCAATCATTTTTTATGTGCTCATAAAGTAGCTCTCAACAGAAAACCAAATAACTTCATGACAAAAGATTTAATATTTTTTGTGGTGCAGAGATAAGAATATATCTTTTGCAAATCCCTTAACAACAAACAAGTAATTATGATGCTAACTTAGTGGTACAACTTTGTCTAGAGCAACAATTCTAGCTTGCTAACACAAGACGGTATATAACACTGGGACACGATATTAACTGGATCCAACAAAGAAGTGCCATGAAAATTCTACTATTTCGTGATATCCCCAAAATTCATATTATCTCAACTCTCAAGACACAAAACAAATGAAGCAGTAAGATAAAAATCAAATGAAGAAACGACTTGAGAGTCAAAACTGATAACAACCAATAGAGTAATTCCAACTAACATGCTTCAGACCAACTCTATCTAACACTCTGTTGAGGAAAGAATGGAAACAAAAAGTCAAGGAAAGGAGAGTTAACCTCTATGGCGTTCTTTAGAAGGAGGTCGTCTTCGGGTATCCAGGAAACAACCTGAGCAAGAGCTCCCATGTTTGACCTTCTCTTCTCTCAGATAAGGTTCATGTAAGAGGGGAATTGGTGGCAGCTCACAAGATCTAACTAAAACAAAAAAAAAATCATCAAAATGGGGAATTCTAAGCAGAAACAAGACAAAATGAAACGATGTAAATTATAAGCATGATTACAACAATACCTTGGACGATGAGCCCAGAAGGATGATTTGTCAAGCTCGGGAACAAGAACAGCCTAGCAACAGTAAGCATGTCACAAACATGAAACAACAAGCGTCACGATTTCGAAAATTTTTGAATCCTTTTTTTTGGGAAAGATCGAAAGAGCAGCAATTAGTGACGAACCAGCGTTGGGGGTTTGATTCAGTGCGCCATTACAGGATACAAATAGAATCCGATTGATTTTATCATATACTGAAAGGAGAAAGAAAGAATCTCGTCAAACTCTAAAGAACCAACAGCTCGATTCTCAATGTACAGAGGAGATCAAACAGAGCCCTAGTCGTAGAAACCCAACAGGAAAGGAGCTAACTTTGGGGAGGAGGAGGAGGAGGATGAAGAGACGGCGGCGGTGATCAACTGGCTCGGCGACTTGAGGGGCAATTGTGAAACCCTAATTTGTGTTTCGTCTCCGTCAGTCATCAACAAAAAGATACTAACACTTTTATGGAGCCGCTAAAACGACAGCGTTTCGATCATTATTAACAGTATTAATTATCCCTTTGCATTCTAAATAGATTTGAATGGTAGCTGCAATTTCGGTTAAAACTGTTAGATTGGTTCGGTTAATTCGGTTTTCAAAACTTTTACTAGGTTGAACCGAAGTTTTCTATTTTTGGCTAGATTTCAATTTAGTTGAGTTAAAAATTAACATAATAGTATACTTTTTGAAAACATAAATATCAGTATAAATGAAAATTATTTGAAAACACGAACAACAATATACAAAAATATAGTGTATTTTTAGTAATTTCATCAATATAATTACATTAATTCGAAGACAGGTTTTTGTAAATAAAATAATAACTTAAATCAAAATAATAAAAATGTATTATATTTATTGTCACTTAATCTTTACTCCATATAATTATTTTACTAAATAAAAACTTTTTATATTTTATTTAATTTAGCCAAAACATAGAAAAAGTCATTTTTATTAGTTTATAAAATCAGTTAGGCACGAACAACTATCCATTTAGGTGCGAATTGTTTTTTCGAGTATAGTATTTTTTGTTTTGAAATTAGACCCGCTTGAATATTATAAATTTATGTGTGAGTTTTGAGTTGAGTTTTTCTGGATCTGGATTAGTTCGGTTCTGGTGTATAGGAACCTAAAAATATCTAAATAACAAATGTATCTGAAACGGGTTCAGATATTTGTACCAAAAATAACCATATTACCCGATTCGCTCTATATCTTTTGAATACAATTAGTAATAACACGATCCATGAAAATATATAATACTAATTATGAAAAACAAATATCAATGTATATATTTTTTTGTCATCACAAATATCAATGTAAGAACATGTAATAACCAATATCCACGCATATGCACAGGTCAATCTATAGTTTTCATTAAATCTAATGACAAATTGTTTAGATATCACAAAAATTCACATATTTTTTTTTCTAAAATAGTATTTTTTACAATATAAATGATTAAATTACTCTCAGTCTCCACCCCACAAAAATCAAACCGTAGATTCTAATCACTAAACCTAAATATAAAATAAATTTTTACATTTTAATAAATATTATTTTATTTTATTTTTTTCTTTGCTGTTTGTGAAATAAAAATATGTTTAATGTAATCTTATGATATTTCTGTTAGCTTAATTAACTTCAGTTAAATCTGACTAATTCAATTAGTTATTTCGGTATGATTTCGGACTTTCGGTTCGATCGCAAATAAATCGAGGTGATTATGTTAAACATACCCTTCATATCATAAGTAGGGGTGTCAATTCGGGCTGGCCCGGCCCGGTCCGGTCTAAACCCGCTAAGCCCGTAAATATTTGAGCCTGACCCGGTCTGGCCCGAAAATAATTTGGGCCTAGAATTCAAAGCCCGGTCCGGCCCTTATAGGGCTACAGGGCTTTTCGGGCTTTTCGAAAAATAATTTGTCATTGTCATTTCCATCGTTTTAATACATGTGAATTTTCATTAAAAAAAGAGTTTCATTTTTAAAAAATAAAAAAAGTATAAAGTGAGTTTAAAATTTTCTTGTCTATCACAAATTTTTTATTTTTTCGTATGTTTTAAAAACATTTTATACACAAACCAAATTTAATAAGATTTAAATAATCAAATATCAATTAAAACAAAAAAATATAAGAGAACAAAATTTATGATAAACATGGTCAAGCGTTTTATACTTTATATTTTGAAAATAAAAACATGTTGTACATGAAAGAAGAATGTACTTTTGTAAAATTTAAAATGTAACACTTGTAATGATGAAACAATAAAGTGCATTAAAAACTTTTATATTTGCTTTATCAGAGTTTAGATAAAAATATTAAAATAATATATCAATACTAATAATAGTTTCGATTACAAGAAAGAAGGATAATATTTACGCTAAAATATAAATTTCGGGTTTTCGGGCCGGCCCTAGCCCAAACGGACTTAAGCCCAAAATACCCAAAGCCCAAATGGGCTTAGCCCGAAAGGCCCAATTTTTTTTGGGCTTATAAAGCTAAGCCCAAGCCGGTAATTTTTAGGGCTGGGCGGGCTCGGACTACGGGCTTCGGCCCTAATTGACATGTCTAATCATAAGTGTGTACAAATCATTATGCCTGCTTCATAAGTTCACATAGAGTGTGTACAGTTTTGAAACCATCACAAGAAACAGAGCACTCTGTTTTATTTAATCCTTAAGCGCAAACGCAACATTTTTGCTTTCTTGTTCCTTTATTTCAGACAAAATGCGACAGAATGATTAGGTATACAGTCTTTATATATATATATATATACTTAGGTAAGTAAGCATGCATCAGTTTAGAGTGCAGTTTCTGCAGACTGTTCAGGCCTCTCTACTTGCTTCTTCAGAAACTCCATCACAGAGAGACGCTGCGTTCATGTTAAAAATTACATCTTCAGATAAAGTTAATTTTAGAGAAGCAGAAGAGAGGAAGTGAGTAGTGCAAGAAAATCTCACTCGTTGCTCGAGAGGAACAGAATTTTCAGAGTCCAGTTTCAAAGATTCCAGCAGTTTCATGCCTTCCTTGAAACCATCTATGGCTGCATCTTCGTTTGTTAGACTTCTGTCTATATCTGCAACTTTGGCTAACGAAACTGCCACATCTAGAATCTACAAAAAAGATTTGAAGAAATAACAACCAAACTTAGTAAAGGTTCCTTTATTCACCAACGAGACAATCATTAAGCACTTATCTATCCACTAAATCATACTTTGACTGCCTAAAGATTCATCAGAACATCCAAAAATACGAGAGATTTTAATGGCAACTATGACTCTATGATAGCAGATTTGGTTTACAGACAAAACTATGACTCTATGGACTATGACCTAACACACATAAAGCATATTGCAACTTCAGGACAGACCTTGCCTCAGTTTCCAACTTCTCTACGCAAGAAATCAAGTAAGAATAACAAAATTCAAGAGAATATTTTCAACAAAACAACAAATGCCTCAAGAAACAGAGCTTATGAGCTATAGTTAGTTATAATGGACACAAAACAATAATCTATAAAAGCCTCCAGAAACAAAATCTTATGATCTACAAATAAGGCTTCACACATGCTAGGATTAACAAAACACTGGGGGCCAAAACTGAAGAAGTAAGCATGGAGACATATGCTTACTTGTGAAGGAGCATTTGGGTGATGCTTCATTGCATCACGTCTAACATTTAAAGCACGGATGTAGTACGACCTTGCAGCATGTAGATCTCCAACATTATATTTAACATCTCCTATTTTATTGAGCGAGACAGAAAGTGTATGTGTAATCTGCAAAAGTTTAGCAACAACTTTTAAGAAAGTGGTAACAAATTTGCAAAAGCAAAATATAACAAAAAGCAATGTGATAAGAAACCTCCAAATCATCCATAGGCAGTTTCATAAGGAACTCAATACTCTCTTCGAAATGATTGACTGCAGAACTTGAGTCTCCCATTGCTCGGCTGCAGTAACCAGACAAACTAAGTTAAGTACCCTCGTTTGCTGAATCTTACTTGTCCACAGAAAAGTTGGGATGAACAAAGAGAGAGAGAGAGAGAGAGAGAGAGAATGAGCATACCTGCAGTCGCCAAGCATACCAAGGACTGCACCAAGCTGTGAACACAACTCTGGTGTATTACCTTCCCTCCCTAGCTGATCTCGAATGTCCTCAGTACACATCGCCAACCTTGATTTAGCACTTTCATAATTCTGAGCTTGAAATGCCTAAGCATACAAGTCGAATAAGAACAAAGTCAATTAACAAAAACTCCCAATATTAAACGTAACTAGGTTAACAAGTTCTAGAGGTAGAACTCACTCTCATAGCTTGTTGCACCAAGAAAGAACCTCTTTCCATGGAAACATAAGCGTAAATCACCTTCTTGTTATCATCTTCTTTATCTGCGCTATTCACAAGCGATCTCTTGATTCTAGCATGGCCTTCAATAAACTGATCAACCATCTTCTGAAGGTTTTCATCAGCTTCCATACTTTCGATGTCAGCACCGCATAGAGGGCAGTCCTTAAACCGTGCTAAGCACACTCTGCACTCAAGAAAACACTAAAGTTTTAACAAAAGCAAGACCCAAATAAAAAAGCAAATCAGTGCTTACTTGCAGAAGACATGAGTACAAGGCACACATCTAGTGCTATCAAACAGAAGTGATTGACATAGCATACAACTAAAAGGCCCAAGCTTGAAGGTCTGGGAGTCATAACCAAAGGGGCACTTGGCAGGCACCGTTGCAGAGTCCTCCTTACTCACTCTTCCTTCCTTTTCAGGACATCCTTTGCTTGGAGCAGAGGCATCAGCGGATTTAGAGAAAGGTCAAGCTGCAGAAGCAGTCGTCTCGCCTTGTTTTGCGTCGTCAGGACGAGTAGATTTAGAGAAAGGACAAGCAGAAGGTGTCGTGTCGGCTTGTTTAGGAGCATTGTCGGGACGAGCAGCTTTGGAGAAAGGGCAAACAGAAGTCGTCATTGTTGGTAGATACCGAACAAAGCCCTACACCTCAAAACAGGAAAATTTAAAATCCAAAATCGATAAAACTGTTTATTTCTCCACAATGAAGATTATGGAAACAAAAATAGATACTTTTAGCTGAAAACAGCTTCTCGCCCTGACAATAACTGAAAAGAATTGAGCATTACTGGAGATATAAATTTCAGACAGCGGTTCAGAGAGAGAGAGAGAGAGAGAGAGTAGATGGATAAACCTGGAGTGGATTGAGATTTGATGCCGGTGTCCTTTAGCTGTGGAACCAATGATCGATGTGGATATTATTATTAGCTTTCGTGTTCTCTGAGTTTTGGTGTCTCTCTCTCTCTCTCTGTCTCAGTCGGGAGAAGATATTATTATTATTATTGAAGGAAGGATCTGTGTAGTTTGAATCAAGCTTTGAATTTTTAATTTTTTTTTACAAACCAGAAATAGCCTAAAGGAGACTTTTACCTCATTGATTACTTCAATCATTATCCGGTCGGGCATTAGTGGTTCGACTTCAAACAAACCAAGGGAGTCGTGGTTGTGGAAGGGTCATGTGACTGTAGTTGATTTTAATGCGGGATTCATCGGTTTGAAAAAAGGTTGTATTCTTGAAAAGATAATTGGTAAGAGAGACTCATCAGTAAACCGTATATTACATGAACTAGTTGGTCCAGGTACGTGTAGTAGAATTGATGATTTACTATTTAGTAGTATTTTCCAACGAACACACAACTATCACTGTACTTGAAGACTCGAATCAAAAAGATCAAACAGATCTCAGTGAATTTCTTTTTGCTCAGCATGTCTTTGCTCTCCCTGTTCAAACATGAGACATGAATAGGCATGAATGTATACATTTTTGGGCTAAGAGATACAAAAGATTACAGTTAGATTGGCACAAGCGAAGGATACAATCGAATTGTTATGC
Source organism: Brassica napus (assembly GCF_020379485.1). Taxonomy (NCBI): domain Eukaryota; kingdom Viridiplantae; phylum Streptophyta; class Magnoliopsida; order Brassicales; family Brassicaceae; genus Brassica; species Brassica napus. The sequence goes on from NC_063449.1 coordinate 24,863,147, forward strand.
CTTATGTGTCTTCACACAACAAGCTCTCAACTTCAATCCCAATCAAATCATAGTTTTTAAAACCTTCCTTTGGACGGCAGAAGCTTGTCTGCTTCGTTGGCAACACAATGCAGCCATCGGAATCAGTACGTATCTCAAGACCACACTCATGGCATAAAGATTCAACATCCAACTCCTGAAAATTATATAAAAAAAGTCAGCTTATGACATTTCATGTTTTACCAAGAGTTTAAGAATATATAAAAAACAAGGGAAACTTAGTCCAATCTGCATGTATATATTATCACCTTCATCATCAGGTTCTGCGATAGCCGCAGGAGAGGATAAGGTTGAAGCTTGTAGCAAACATTGTTAATGCATTCCACAGCGAACGATCGCATCTTTTACCATTAAAACATTCAGAAAATGATCAAATATAATTTAACAGTCTATTCAAAATTTTATAACATGTAAATTTATACCACTTAAAGTGCCACAAGAACCATGCATGAAAACTAGGACACAACAACATATTCAAGTCCATACAAGCTCACCTCTCTAATATGGGGCTCACTTATGCAATACTGCAAGTATGTCGCTTCAGAAGCCGTTGTTCTTAGGAAACTCCTGTAGTTACCATTCCGATATGATCTGCAAGAAATGAGGAAGAAGCACCATACTTTAGTTCATCTTGTGTTGATGTAGTTAATTTAAATAACTCAACCGCAAAGGATTGAACAGCATAACCTACCGTAAAAGTTTTCGAACAAAACACATTTCCTTGGATTTTATTAAATTAGAAGTCAGCTTGCGAAACCATAAAGACAGTGGCTCCCCCTGCAGATCAAAATCATAATGTTTATGTAAATGAAAAATGTGACATGCTAACGAATAAAAGGATAAAGGAAGCAGAGAAACAACCATCACTCCACTACTGGTATTGAGGTGAAGCAGCACATAGAGTGAACGGAACTCCGCTTCATTTTCGTAGATGTAATCTGGTTTCCTATTTACATCATAGATATTATACAAAGTGGTGAGAGTTTTTGCTAGCTGCTCCATGTTCAAGTGATGCATTGAGCTAATACTTGCACCACTACAACTCTGAAGCCTCTGGCGAGATATGACATGGAATTTAACCTGTATGATATAAGCCCATTTGAGAGTCAGAATAATAACATCAATGGAGTAAACACACACAAATGAGTTTCAATCATGAACCAGAAAGAAGTAATTCTAACGAAAAATAATAAATATGTTAGAAAAGAGTAGAGAAAAAGAAACATGTAATAAAAAACATACGATTTCCTCGTAAAGGTGGATCACTCTCTCACTGGCAAGATTCTGGATGCTAAGATCTTGTCTAACGGACCTTGTCCTGTCGAAAATAAAATCATGAACCACTTCAAAGGGGTGCTCCCTTGAGTCCATCAAGCTTAGAAGGTATCTCAGAGTTTCTTCTAAAACAGGGAGCGGCCTTACATCAGATGCCTGAACATCCGCTGCTGAAAGGGTTCTGCAAAACTAGCAAGAACACAGAGAGAGTATAATAACTAATTTCAGCAAGGACAAAAAAGAGTGATGTTATACAGGGCAGTTGGGTATCTCCCAATACAAACTACTAATCCTGATCATTTTACAAAACAAACTTAAGCCTCCTGTTTTATTTTTTGTTGAATCAAGCAGTGGCTGCTAACTCGCATAAATGCACATATATTGTTGTGCCAAAATATAGAAAGCGAAAGCCTCAGCGCCTCAGCTTAATGTGAAATTTTCACAAAGAGATACAATCACTGTCTACTACAAGCTAATTAATCAGTAATATTATATACACGAAAATCAAAACTTTTATATATCTCAAAGCTCACCTTTTTGACAGCTAGATCTGAGGATGATTTAGTGGGGTTTCCATGAAGCCTCTCAAACACTGAGAGATCACGCAAGCGTTCTCTTGTGACTCTTTCCCGCTCTGTTAATAAGGAAAGCAATAAACTTTATTAACTGAAGCTGTTTACATCCTTATTGCTGCTGGCCAATATAGCCTAGTATTACTAATCCTTTTACACATAGATTTAACTGAATTTGTACAAACTAAACTGACATTTATCTCTTGATTCTATGCAATTCAGGCGCAGGATAGGTTCAATTTTAGCGGAATCTAAGGTCAAATAGAAATTGATTTTACCAGGACACATAGATGAGCAAGTTCCGACGATGAAGGACACGTCAGCAGAATCTCCACCCTTATTATTGTCATTGTTTCGGTTGCGAGGTACATCGGATCTTCTCCGACACGAATCACTAGCTCCGCCGACGGATCCGGAAGAAGAAGAAGAGCCGCGACTACGACGATTCATGGGAGTTTGAGATCACCGACGAAGGAGCGGCACATGTAGTTTCCCGAACGAGAGAGTCTCTGGAGCATCGAACCAGTGAACTGTTTGCTGAGTAAACCGAATAAAATTACTATTAGTTAACTAGTCCGGTTCATTAGTTTCAGTAAACCGGTGACAGAACATTCATAATTGGTTTGGTTCAATAACTCTAATACCCCACCCCTTCGAATCCAACTGGTATTCACTCTAGAACGTGGCATTCATGATTCAACAGTTTGTTTGGTACGGTAACACTATAACCAACTATTTCGGTCGTTTTTTTTTTCGTTTACCACTAATTTGTTATTACCCTAAGCAATAGTTATGCTAGCCACTCTCTGCACCATCAAAGAACAATGTATCTATCCACCATGGGTGCGTTCCTAATTGCCTGTCATCAACAAGAGTTATGAAAGCTATTCTTGTTCGTGCTAAATTGCCAACTCAACACATAACACTATAAACATTTCTCCAACTTTCCATTATGAACACTAGGTAAAAAACTATGCAATATCACACGGGAGCTCATTTTATAAAAATAAAAATGTTATATTTCATAAAATTTTTTTTACAAATCAGTATATATTTTTTTATAAAAAAGATAATAAGAAGAAACCATAATAAATTGCAAACTTACATTTATGACAATATATTATTTCATAAATTCGTCATTCAAGATGCACAGATTTAGAAAAAAAAAAATCTTATTGTAGATTTCATAAATTTGCGCGGGAACACATTTTATATAAGTAAATATACCACTTCATAACTTATAAGTATTTTTATATAAAACTTCTTAATTTTACCTTTTTAAAAGATTAACTTATTAATTTTACTTTCGAACAATTTCTCATGTCAAAACGTAGAATGTATGTATTTATATTCATTTATAGATAATATTATATATATATATATATACATATACATATATATATATATATATTTAGTTTTAAACTACAACTAAAATATTAATACATCAATACCAATTAAAACATACTTCTCCTATTAGTTTAGGTAAGTTATTCTGAAATTTTTAATACTACATAATATTTTATGTATTTTAAGCAAACACATTTAAATTTAATCATTTACTAATTCTATAAGGTAACTTATAATGACAAGTATACATGATTATATGGTAACTTTAATAGATCATGTACACTACATATTTCTATTGGTAAATCACACACACATTCTTCTTCTTTTTAGAATTATTTGAATTTTATGTATTCAAAAGAATTTATCTTTGATTAACTTGAGCAACGAAACTCTAAATTTCCTAATCTACTTGTGATTTTTATTTATTCATATGTCGTTATTTTAGTTGTGATTTGTCACAATTTGTTATGATTAAGGGTTGCAATAATTGACAACCAAACATTGTAATTGTTAGCTAATGGTTGCAATGACTAAAACCAAAAGTTGCAAGGACTCATCACTAAATGCTACAATTACCAAAAAATTATAATGGTTCATGACCAATAATTGCAATAACCCATTAACACAAGATGCGATCACCAACAGTTGCATTGTTTTATTTAATCAGTTGCATTTTTCATTTATATAAACTTAATAGTGCACTTAACTAATTCCAAAGATTCACTTAAAATCTCTGAAAATCTTTACTCATTTAAGTGTAATTAAAGATTCAATTAATAAAAAACACATATATAAAACTCAAGCATAAATTTAATTGTGCATAAATAAATATAATTGCTTTGTTTTCTATTTTTAATACTTATCTATTAATAAATAAAATTATTTAAATAGGTGCAAACATTTTAGGGCTTTTTGCAGAATTGACCTATAACTTAAAGTCAAACACAAAACTAACCTCCTTTTTTTTTGAAAATTGGTTTTGCCCTATTCACCCCACAAGTTCATATAATTTACGAAAATGCCATCAATTTTTTTTTTCTTTTTTTCTTCGAAAATGACATTTTTACTCTCTCACCCTCATCATCTTCAAGTAATTACAAGATTGCCATTGTCATCAATACCACAACCACCATGAACAACCAATTTGAAGCTCTTAATGCTCCCAAAATCGATTTATTCTTCTTCTTTTTCCATTCTTGTGAACTAAACACAACATATCTCTCACTTTCTCTCCACAATGAGCTAAAAAAACCCAAGATTTTGATTCTACAATTTTTATGGTTCATAGAGTCATAGAAGCTAACGATTCTGGGTGGGTTACTTTCGTTTGTGATTCTGTGTGCTTGGAGAAGCCTTATGTATGCTAAGGAACTTATCTCACTAATTTAAGGTATGACATCGATTTTTTTTCCAGATCTGTTCGTCAGACGACTTACTTGGGAAGTCGTCTGGCTGTAGACAACTTACCTGGAAGTCGTCTGGTCAACGCAGAGGTTATTTTTGCAATTGACTTTGAAATCTGTAACCTGAGACGACTGAAAGTTAAGTCGTCTGTTTTTGTTTGGTTTCAAAAAAAATTCCAAAGAACCTAGACGACTTACATTTCAGTCGTCATAGGTTAGTTTTGCATTTGACTGGATAATTTCAGAAGTTTGACTTCCCCAGACGACTTACATTTCAGTCGTCTGGCGAAAATTAAAATAATAATATTTTTTTAAAAGTAGACGACTTACAGTTAAGTCGTCATAGGTTAGTTTTGCAATTGAAAAAAAAAACTTCAAGATTTAATTATATACAGACGACTTATAATTCAGTCGTCCACGAGACGACTGAAATGTAAGTCGTCCAGGATTTACGAGGTTTGACCAGAATCTCGGAAAAAAATCCTGGACGACTTACAAGTAAGTCGTCTCGTGGACGACTGAATTATAAGTCGTCTGTGTATAATTAAATTTTGAAGTTTTTTTTTCAATTGCAAAACTAACCTATGACGACTTAACTGTAAGTCGTCTACTTTTAAAAAAATATTATTATTTTAATTTTCGCCAGACGACTGAAATGTAAGTCGTCTGGGGAAGTCAAACTTCTGAAATTATCCAGTCAAATGCAAAACTAACCTATGACGACTGAAATGTAAGTCGTCTAGCTTTTTTGGAGTTTTTTTTTAGCCAAACAATAGTAGACGACTTATTTTTCAGTCGTCCGAAATAACAGATTTCAAAGTCAATTGCAAAAATAACCTCTGCGTTGACCAGACGACGTATATATTAGTCGTCTGGACAACTTAGATTGAAGTCGTCCGCGTCTTCTCCGCTAGTTTTTAAGTCTTCTACGTTAGTTTTTGAATAACTTGTATTTTTAAGAGTGATAAGTAACTTCAAGATATGTAAAACTCATATTTACAAAATATGTTCTCTCCCTTAGTTTTACTAAATTTGACTAAGTTTTTCAACGCAAACTTATAATAAAATATGATATGCTTTGACTAGTTACTATTGTTTGTTTCCATCTCTTAAGTATTATTGTTATAGACAATAATGATGACTATTGTTATGAGTTGGAAGAAGGGTTAAAATGCTTCTTAAAATGTTGTATCAATATAAAGCTACCAACATTCTTGTTTATTAAGATGAGAAAAAGGCCATTGGAGTTTATTATTGCATATGAGAGATCCAAAGATAAGAAAAAGGCTACTGAAGTCTATTATTTCATTGATTTGTAAATGTGTAAACACATTGTTAGCACATTTAATACATCTTGGAAAACATTATTACTGATTTTACAAAAAATTCACAACTAAAAGAGTAGACATGCAATTCACAAAACAGACCACAAACAAAACTATTATAGATCATTTCTCTACAAAGACAAGCTTGGATTCCACTTGAGTAGACAAGACCACACGACTTTTAAGAAGTCCAGACGACTTTTAAGAAGTCCAGATGACTTCCAGGAAGTTCAGACGACTTTGTCAGAAGACTTTTAGGAAGTTCAGACGACTTCCAGACGACTTTACAGGAAGTCCAGACGACTTTACAGGAAGTCCAGACGACTTTACAGGAAGTCCAGACGACTTTGTCAGAAGACTTCCAAGAAGTCCAGACGACTTCCAGACGACTAACAGGTAAGTCGTCCTAGAAGTCTTCCAGATCTGAAAAACCTGCATATTAAATCCAGATCTGAAAAACCTGCATATCCAAAAACGTTCAAATGGCTTAAAAACAGAAAAAATGAGTGAAAGATTAGATAAATCTACCTTTACAGAACACACAAAAATACATATCTAAAAATAATAGATCTACCTTTAAATTAGTGGAAGATGAGTACCATCTAATTAAAAACCTGCAAAAAAGATAGATTAGTAAGAAAGACATGAGACAAAACTGGAAAATTCATATAAAGTTTGGTGTTTTCAAGTCAAAGAGATTAGAGTGGGTTTGGAGAGTTTTAGTTTGGGAAAAAAGTAAGAACTTTATACAACAAGAAGTTACCAAATAAGAAAAATCAGACATAAGAACTTACCAAAACGCTCAGATCTATTATGAAAGGGAGACTTCGTCAGAAGACTTTCATGAAGTCCAGACGACTTCCTGGAAGTCCAGACGACTTCCTGGAAGTCCAGACGACTTCCTGGAAGTCCAGACGACTTCCTGGAAGTTCAGACGACTTTGTCAGAAGACTTCCAAGAAGTCCAGACGACTTCCAGACGACTAACAGGTAAGTCGTCCAAGAAGTCTTCCAGATCTGAAAAACCTGCATATCAAATCCAGATCTGAAAAACTTGCATATCCAGAAACGTTCAAATGACTTAAAAATAGAGAAAATGAGTGGAAGATTAGATAAATCTACATTTATAAAACACACAAAAATACATATATAAAATTAATAGATTTACCTTTAAATTTGTGAAAGATGAGTACCATTTGATTAAAAACCTGCAAAAGAGATAGATTAGTAAGAAATACATGAGACAAAACTGAAAAATTCATATAAAGTTTGGTGTTTTCAAGTCAAAGAGATTAGAGAGAGGTTGGAGAGTTTTAGAATGATGAACATTACATTTTTGTTGCAGCCATTTGAGAGGAGGAGAGAGAATGTGTAAATTTTTCTTTATATAGGGAGACAAAAAATCCAATTAGGTTAAATATTTTTGACTCAGACGACTTCCTGGACGACTTACATTTCAGTCGTCTGGTGAAGAAATTAAAACAGACGACTTACATGTAAGTCGTCCAGAAGAGTTTAATATTTTTAGCGGGAAATTAAATATTTTTAGCGGGAAACTAAAATAGAAGACTTTCCAGACGACTTACAAGTAAGTCGTCTGGTTTAAATTATTTAAGCGGGAAAATAATTTTTTTAAAAAAATTTAGGCGGGAATATTTGGACGACTTACATGTAAGTCGTCTGTTTTAATTTCTTCACCAGATGACTGAAATGTAAGTCGTCCGAGTAAATTATTCAACAGACGACTGAAATATACGTCGTCCGAGTAAATTATTCAACAGACGACTGAAATATAAGTCATCCACACCCTAAACATAACCCCTAAACTTAATTATCTAATTAAAGACTTCATAAAATCAAATCAAACTTGAAAATTGTTTACTATACACATAAATAAACACATATAGTGAAAACTAATTTTTGAAAAAAACATTTTAGTTTTCCAAAATCTAACCCTAACAATACATACAATACTACAACATATGTTTGCCAAACTCCTAAACCAAAGTATTTCATGATTCACTACTTCCACTCATCTATCTTCAAAACAAATCAATTTTATCATATCTTAATTTATATCACTTAAAACTGTTTATAATTACTTGATTTTTATTTTTCACACATCAAAATATTTTTTTACAAGATTTATAAATTATTTTTAAAATAAACCGGTACCAGACGACTTACACTTCAGTCGTCCAGACGACTTCCAACATCTCAGACGACTCAGACGACTCAGACGATTTACTAGGGATATATTCGTAAAAATGGCTTCTGTTTTTTTGTTTGGTCACAAGGGGCTGAGCTGTAATTTCACTAGGCTTTTAGGTTAGTTTTGCATTTGATTCAAGTTTGGGTATAGGTTTGGGGTTAAAATCAAGTTGTGGGTTAGTTTTGGCAAAAACCCCAACATTTTATCTGAAACCTAAATAAAAAACAAATCAGCCAAAAACGCACCAAAACATGTTTAGACCATAAAATATAATTGAAAACCATATATTAATTTTTATTAATTTATAATATTATAGAATAATTAAATATACAACAAATCGAATTATCCAAATATTTTAAAGACATTTAAGACTATTTTAAAATTTATATAAATATATAAATATATATGAAAATAAAATTAAAAAACTCATAAACCTACGCAGTTCTTAGAATGAATATAACCATTTTAGACATTTTATTGTCTCTTAAAATCTATGTAAATTTTAGAATTAAAATACACATATTCAGACAAAAGATAACTCTTTAAAATCTATGTAGTTTTATGTTAAAAAGATACATTATTATGAAAAATGCATCTTTAGATATATTTCTTCTAAAACTAATAAAACTTTAAGATGAAAAACACATCATTTAGCATTTTTTAAAGACACATCATTTAACATGAAAACTTGTGTTTTTTTTTCATTTTTACTTTTCTTATATCTTTTTATTAATGTTTCACATATATATTTAAAATTATTTTATAGTTAAAAGTCAGTGCATTAATATGATAATTTGAATCTCTTAAGTTTTTCTCACATGAAAATTTCCATTTCTTAATTTGTTTTACATGAAAAGTTGGATTTTTTAGTTTTTGAAATAAAAAGTTGTGTCTTTTCGTTTACTTTTCTCGTATCAATTTATTAAAACTTCAAATAAGTATTGAATTTTTTTTTTATATAAAAATCAGTGTATTTATATGAAAATTTAAATCTCTTAATTTTTTACATGAAAAGTTGCATCTTTCAAGAATTTTCGTACATGAAAAATTGCATTTATTAGTTTTTGAGATGAAAAGTTGTGTCTTTCACTTTTAATTTCCTCATATCTATTTATTAATATTTCACATAAATATTTAGAATTATTTAGTCAATGTTAATATGAAAAACTGCATCTCTTAATTTTTTACATGAAAAGTTGCATTTATCAGTTTTCGATGAAAATTTGTGTCTTTTTGTTTTACTTTGTTTATATCTATTTAATAGTACTTCACTAATATTTGCAATTGTTTTATATCTAATTAAAATTCAGTGTATTAATATAAAATTTTTAATCACTTAATTTTATATATGAAACTTTTAATTTATTAGTTTTTGAGATGAAAATGTATCTTTTCACTTTTACTTTGTTCAAATCTATTTATTAATTTTTTACATAAATATTAATAATTCTTTATATCTAAAAGTCAGTGTATTAATATGAAAAATTGATACTCTTAAGTGGTTTATATGAAAAGTTGCATTTAGTTTTTGAGATGAAATTTTCATTTGTTGCTTATGAAAAGACACAATTCTTAAAACTAATAAATTTTAAAAATGAAAAGAATGAAAACACATAGCCCTTGATATTATAATGAAAATACACAAAATTATAGATACACATATCATTTCATATTTTGACAACCTTTCAAAACTAATGTCTGTTTTTTAATGAAAATATATATTATTTTATATAAATATTAATAATTATTGTATATCCAAAAGTCAGTGTATAAATACGCAAAAATTAAAAGGTTTTTTCAAATATGACCTAAAATTTCAAATCAAACACAAAAATAACCCATGTTTTTTTTGAAACTTTCTTTTTTTCTATTCACCGTAAAATTTCGAGTTATTCACGAAAATGTCATTACTTTTTTTCTTTTTTTCTTTCGAAAATAAATATTTTACCTTATCATCCTCATATTCCCCAAGTATTTACAATATTGTCATTGCCATCAATACGCTAACCACCATTAACAACCAATTTGAAGCTCTTAATGCATCAAAATTTCAATTTTTACTCTTCATATTTCATTACTTATGCACACAAATCACATCTCTTTCACTCTCTCTTCAAATTCATCCAAAAAACCAAGATTTTAATTCCAAACTTTGTAAGGTTCAGAGACATTAAAGCTCATGATTCGTGGTCATTAACGACTTGGTTGCTTTTGTAATGAAGTTATGGGTACTTGGAGAAGCTAAACAAGTCATCTCACATGTTCAAGGTATGAAATCGTTTTTTTTTCTTAGATCTTGTTCGCGAAGACTTTCAGAAGACTTCGCTAGATGTGTTCTCCATCAAAAAGACTCCACTAGAAGTCTTCTAACTTTCCCTTATTAACAAAAAAAACTAAAAAATCTCAAAGAAGACTTCTCGAGAAGTCTTCTTGGATAAACATGTTAGTTTTGCAATTGACCGAAGTTTGTCAGAAATTTAACTTCTTATCGAAGACTTCTCGGGAAGTCTTCTCATAGAAAACTTCTAAAGAAGTCTTCTGAAAGTTTTCCCGAAGTTTTCTCACTGTCGCAAGAAGTCTGCGTGAGTTACTTTTCCAATTGAAAAATAATAGTAAAACATTTAATAGTAAAGTCTTCTCAAATTTTATTATGGGTTTTGGTCAAACCTTTGGTTACGAGAGAAGACTTCTATAGAAGTCTTCCGCTCTGAAAAAGTCAAATATAGTCAATTGTAAAAGTATCCCAAGTAGACTTCTTACGACATTGAGAAAACTTTGAGAAGAATTCCCGAGAAGTCTTCTATAAAAAAGTCAAATTTCTGACAAACTTCGGTCAGTTGCAAAACTAACATGTTTATCCGAGAAGACTCTGACATTTTTGATAATTTTTCAAATTAAAAAGCAAGCCAATACTTACAAAAGAAGACTTCTCAAGACGTCTTCTGTAGAGTAGACTTCCTTAGAAGTCTTCCTTTGTAAATTTGCAATTACAAAAATGATCTAAATAGAAGACTTCTTAAAAAGTCTTCTCGGAGAAGACTTATGGATATCTTCTCGGAGAAGACTTCTGGAAGTCTTTTCTGAGAATACTTCTTAAGAAGTTTTCTTCATCAATGTTTAATAAATTTTCATTTTCTCTACAATTAAAATGTTTTATTAATATTTTCTTATTAATTCATGTGTATTAATCAATATTGGGGCTCCTGGATGAAATTCATAACTTATTTAGTGATAATTATGAGATTTAAAATATTTATGTTTACTAATGTTTCAAGCTAATCCGAGAAGAATTCTTAAGAAATTTTCTAAGAGAAGACTTCTGGAGAAGTCTTCGATGTTAGATTTTCTAGAATTTTAAGTAACTTCAAGGTATGTTTTTAATTTTCAAAAGTGTTAAGTAACTTCAAGAATATCAAGTCATGTGGTTTAATGTATTTTTTTTTATCATAAGATATACTTTTAACTTACACTAGGTGATAACCCGCGTCATGCGCGGAGTGAGTAGATTTAAATAGATTATTACTTTGAATTTATAGACATTATAAAAGTAAAGTGATAGAAAGAAATACTACATGTTATAAAATAAGTGTTTAAACGAAATTGAGTATGTGAATATAAATTAACCATTGGGCTCAAAGACAATTTGAGAAAAAAACATCAGTGTATGCAATGCGCCTAGGTTTAGGGTATATTCGATATCATAAATCGCCATTATGATATTTCGTAATGCTAAGTTAATACTGAATATATTAGTCACCTTGTTATTAAGGGGTGCGATTTTTTTGCCATATTATAGGAAAAAAACTGAGGATATATGGTCAATCATATTAAATTTGAAAATCAATCAGTGACGATTACATATGCATTTGAAATTTGACCTGAAGTAAATTTAGTTTCGAGCGGAAATATAGTTTCTATATGAAATGTGATTCGGTTAAAATCAGAGCACTTATTTACTTAAACTCTGATATGTGATTCGATTTGAATTATAAATGCCATTACCAAAATCGTCCGTTATTAATGAGTACACATATAACCAAATTAGTGTTAACCAAATTAGTGTCATCTTCAAATATTATACATTCCTAATTTGGAATAGTACATACGTGATTGACAATTCATATTTGATCTTTGAAACTTAATTTAAACGAATCACTGCAACTAATTAACGTAGGAATATTAATAAGGTAGTCAATATATCAACTTTACTGCAGATTTTAACAATTACAAAATATAAATAAGGTAGTCAATATATCATTTCTGCGCCATGCACGTCTACAATTAATACATAGTGGACGTTGCAAATAAATGGATCGTTTGATGATATCAAGACATAACATCTTATAATATAATGATATAGAATGGTTTTGAATAAACTGTTTTCATATATTTTATAAAGATATAGACCGGTTTTGAATAAACCGTTTTGATATATTGTGATATCGATTATACCATTTTATTTATCTTTTATAAACCGGTTTATAAATATCCATTTATTATAGAAAGATATTGTTTTGAAAATAAAACACTACTATTTACAATCGTTTTCGATTATACCATTTTATAAACCGGTTTATACGTGTGTAGTGTATAGGTAAAAACTACCGGATCCCCTTAATTATCTCCCATATAAACGCACATAACCAATTAACATGACTAAAACATTATGTTAAGATATAATTCATGAGTAATAGCAAAGAATGTAATAAGTCTAGTAAAGAGATGGTTTTTATTTAAAGAGGCTGAGAAGGAATGTGGTGTTGCCACGTAGGAAATGTCATTCTTGTTAATAACACATGAACATAAGGTTAGTTTCTAAAAATGCTTCTACTTTAATATTAAAAGGATGAGATTTAAAATTTCAACTTTCACTTAAAATCCAAGTTTGATCTTTTGTAAATTTGACTAAGTTTTCTTGTGAAGTCTTCTCTCTTAGTTATAGTAAATTTGACTAAGTTTTTGTATTGTTGTGGTTTGTTATGAGTGGATAGGATGGTTAAAAAAATTTCTTGGTATGTTGAATAACTTCAATAATGTCAAGTACTTTTGGCAAAACATGAACATATTTACCAAATTCTTTTGATTAACATCTCTTCAAGTTTACAAAAGAATTCACAACTAAAATAGTACACATACAAATCGTAAAACAGAGCATAAACAAAACTATTATGCATGGAGCTAGATATCATTTTTCAACATAAATAAGCTTGAACTCCACTTGACATCATTCTTTTGTACCACTTTGGGCATAAGACTTTGGAAGATTTCCTGGAGACTTCGTGGGAAGTCTTCAAGCATAAAATACATTAGAAAACTTCATAAGAAGTCTTCCACGAGTCTTCCGAGAGTCCAAAAGTCTTTTGAGAAGTCTTCCAAAGTCTGACTCGGATTTGAAAAAATATGAAAATTCAAAAGCATTCAAATAACTTTAAAACAGAGAAAGCTTCAAAAATAATTGTTTTATGCTTAAATAATAAACAAATCAATTACATTAGGTTGAAATTATAACTTTTTAAAATCTAATATATAAAACACAAAAAATACATATCTAAAATTTGTACCACTTTGGAGAGAAAACTTTGGAAGACTTCCTGAAGACTTTGTGGGACGTCTTCTAGCATAAAATGCATTAGAAAACTTCCCAAAAAGTCTTCCGAGAGTCTTCTAAGGGGGGTGTATTCAATTGAGAGTTTTAGGTGATTTGTGTCAAAATGACAAATCCACTGTTATTGAAACATGAATTTTAAAAATTCATTTAAAATCCAGTGTTATTGAACTTGACATTTTATAGTGTACTTTGAAATCCACTGTTATTGAAAATATTTTAAGTTGTGGAGTTTTCAAGTTTTCAAGTGATTTTAGAGTGTTTGGGTAGAGTTTCTTAGATAAAAAAATTAAAACTCAAATCCTATGGTTTTAGGTTATATTCTAGAGTGGTTTAACAAAAATCATTTTATTCTCTGCAATTCCTTAAAATCATCTAAAACCTTATTAAAAATCAAATCACCTCAAATTTTAGATTGAATACGCCCTCCTAAAAGTATTCTGAAAAGTCTTTCAAAGTCTGACTCAGATCTGAAAAATTTACCTATTCAAAAGCATTCAAATGATTTCAAACTAGAGAAAACTTCAAAAATATTGTTGTACGCTTAATAATAAACAAAACAGTCACATTAGGTTGAATCTATAACTTCTTAGAATCTAATATATAAAACACACAAAATACATATCCAAAATTTGTACCACTAGAAGACTTGCCTAGAAGTCTTCCGAGGAGTCTTTCAAAGGCTGTCTCAAATCTGAAAAACCTGAAAATTCAAAAATATTCAAATGTCTTAAAAACAGAAAAAAAACTTCAAAAATATAATTTTATGCTTAAATAATAAACAAAACAGTCACATTAGGTTGAATCTATTGCTTTTTAGAATCTAATATATAAAACACACAATAATACATATCCAAAATTTATAGATCTACCTTTGAAGGAGTGAAAGATGATAACCATGTAATAAAAATCTTGCAAAAAGAAAATAATGAGAAATGATTTTAAAGTTTGGTGTTTTGATGTTCAAAGAGATTAGAGAGAGGTTTGAGAGTTTTAGAGTGAGACACATTACATTTTTGTTGCAGCCATTTGAGAAAAAGAAATAGAATGTGTAAAAGTTTAATATACACAAAACTAAACATATGTTGGTCAAATTTTTTTATATAGTTAAGATTCCAAAACCTAATTCTAAATACAAAAAATACTATAACATATGTTATTAAAACCTAAACCAAAGTCTTCTCAGAGTATTCCAGACCCTCTAAACAAATAACTAAGCAAAAAACTTCTTTAAACTTAAAAGGTTCTTAGAAAGTATTTAAATCAAGTTATTAGATAGTTACTAAACACACATATGTTAAACTAAAAAAAAATTAAAAAGGTAAAATTTCAAAATCTAACCCTAAAATACCAACAATATTATAACATATGTTACCAAACCCTAAACCAAAGGCTATCATGACTCATCTACATTCACTCATCTATGTTAAAAATAATTTAATAGTAAAACTAAATTTCTATCATTAAGAAATGTTTATTAATACATGATTTTGATTTTTTTCTCTTTCAAAATATTTTTTTATAAAATTTATTAATTACTTTTAAGATCTACTACATGAAAAGACTTCTCCTAGAAGTCTTCTAGGAAGACAACGATTTAGGCGGAAAACCTAAATTCTTCTAAAATTAAGGTGAGAACCCTAAATTCTATTAAAATTTAGGCGGCACATGTCAGTAAACTTCTTGGGAAGTCTTCTGTGAGTCTTCCAAACCCTATAATTAAATAACTAAGCAAAAACACTTCCTTAAACTTTTAAAATACTTCGAAAGTGTTTAAATCAAGTCATTAGATAGGCATTAAACACAGATATGTCAAAACAAAATTATAAAAGAAGCTAACATTTCAAAATCTAAACCTAAAAATACCAAAAATACTATAACATATGTTACCATACCCTAAACCAATGACTATAATGAGTCAATATACATTCACTCATCTATGTTGAAACTTGAAAATAATTTAATTTTAGTAAAAATAAACTGACATCATTTAGAAATGTTTATTATTACATGATTTCATTTTTTCCCATCAAAATATTTTTTATAAAAATTTTAAATTATTTCAAAAATCTACTGAACGAGAAGACTTACAAAGAAATCTTCTCTGAGAAAACTTCTTTGTAACTCTTCTCACGCGGAGGGTTATAATAGTAAAACTCAATACATGTTTTTTGTTTGGTCATAAGGATGTTGTTGTAATTTCTTTAGCATTTTGGGTTACTTTTGCATTTGATTGAATTTGGGGTACACTAGTATTCAAAATCAAGTTTTGAATCATTTTTGGCAATTTCCTCAAAATTAAATCTCTTGATTTTTTAAATGAAAAGTTGTATTTATTAGTTTTTGAGATATAAATTTATATCTATTGCTTATGGAAATATACAACTCTAAATACTAATACATTTTAAGAATGAAAACACAAAGGTTTTGATATTATAATGAAAAGACACAAAATTATAGATACCCATATTATTTCATAATTTGACAACCTTTCAAAAATAATTTCAGTTTTTAATTAAAAGACACAATCTTTCATATTAATTGGGATTTCTAATATTTTACATAAATATTAGCAGTTGTTTTATATCTAAGAGTCAGTGTATTAATATGAAAAAATTGAACCTCTTAAGTTTTTTTAAATGAAAAGTTGCATTTATTATATTTGAGATGAAAAGTTGTATCTATTTCTTATGAAAAGACACAACTCTAAGAACTAATACATTTTAAAAAATGAAAAGAATGAAAACACAAAACTTTTGATATTATAATGAAAAAGCACAAGACTATAAATACACATATCATTCACAACCTTTCAAAACCAGTTTCAGTTTTTAATATAAAGACACAATCTTTCACGTTAATTGAGATTCATATTATTAATAGATGGAAAAATTCCATAAAATATCCCAACTAAATAGTTCAAGAAAATAAATCTAAGTCATAAAAAAAACATTTCTCTCACATAAAAGCAATAGTATAATTTTTTCAGATAATTTATTAATTAACTTTTATTTATACTAATATGTGAAAATATAAATACTCTGGCTTGAGAGAGAAAAAGAAAGAATTTTTTTTTTGTAGCTCCAAAATGCTGGTCGGAAGCTTATATAGCTCTCACATTGGATTCACTGATTTGTTTCAGTTATGTTTTTTTATTCGTGTGATTATTTTCAATTTATTTTTTAATTATCAAAAAAATAATTTTTTTTATGTGTGTTTTTCAAAATATTGGTCAAAAACAAAAGTTTGGGTTATGATTAAAATAATAAAAAATTATTTTTATATATGAATACAGTATTCAAATCTAAAAATTGCAGATAATTTATCTTAGAATTACTTTTCATTTTAGTTTTGATAAAAAAATCTAAAATCATTAACTATTGAAACTGTAACAATTTTTAAGATTTCACCTATGAACGTACATGTAACCAAAAATCCTTTAAATAACTTATTTTTAATATATAATAAAAATGTAATTTAATTTTATATGATTTATATATCCTTATAAATATACATTTATATAATTATAAATATATTTATAACTATTTATATACAACTATTTATCAATTTTATAAATTTTTGTGGTTCACCTTGTTTACAACTCTTTACTTACATGACTTAGTAATACAATCTATAATTAAAGAAGATTTTGTACTTCAATCCAAAAGTTGAAGATAGTGAATTGTAGAATTAATTTTGATAAAAATAAATCAAATCTAAAATCCCAGCAAAATTATAACAGTGTTTAAGATTTCACCTATAATCATAGTAGCCAAAAATCACTTAAATGACTTATGTTTAATATGTAATAAGAAATGTGAAATAATTCTTTATTATTTATATAAATCATTATAACTATATACTTATATACAATAAAAATAGATGTAGAAGTATTTACAAATGATTTTATAACATTTTATAAGTCTTACAAATGAATTTATAAACCTTTATAAATGATTTAATATAAGTCTTATAAATGATATATGAACCCTGATAAAATGATTTTGTAAGCTAGAATAAAAAAAAGGTTCTTAAATAATTTCAAAATATTTATAAATTATTAACAAATCATGTGTGGGCTTTAAAAACATAAAAAAATTATAATAATGACTTACATAGAAATATAATTCTGTATATAAGAATATACATAATTGAAATTAAAGTATATTAAAGCATTTTATATAATTTTAAATAAATAATTGATAAAAATAAACAAATCGATGAAACATTATATATTCTTTCTATAATTCGACAATTAGCTACAATAGATCATTATTTGTAATAGTAATTGTATTATTACCTTTTATTTTTAGATTTGATGATCAAAATAAGTAATTAATCAAAATCATCAACTAATCAAATTATAACAATTTTTTGAAACTTTACCTAAGCAAAAATCACTTAATTGACTTCACAGTTAATATATATGGTAGGATTTTCGATTAATATATCATCAACTATACAAGTTAGAACAAAAGCAGGGTTATATCATTGTCTAGGGGTTGATGTGGTGTTGCTTTCGAGACATGACAATTATCACACAAAATACGGTTTATTTTTTCTTTATTCTTTTTCACACAGAGACTGCATTTCGAGTTGAATTCGAGGTTTAATCAGAGAAAAACGAATTACATTTGATTTCGATTAACACATACGACGTGCTGTAAAAACTCTTCATCAGCCAATAATTTCTCCAAAACGTGAGACCATAAAGACGTATGAATCTCCATGCTTCCTTCATCAGTTCCTGGGTAAACAAGGATTTTACCATGGCCAGCAATTCCCGGTCCAGCTCTAACCGCAATCGGTTTACCCCAACCAAAATTGTTTCCAAACACATTGAACCGTGGAGAGCTAGCAACAACGAGCGAATTATTCACCATCAAACCATTCGGTATTTTAGGGTTCTTCACCCAAATTTCAGCAAAACGTTTGAATTCTTCATTCGTTTGTGACCTCACAGTTTTGTTTAGTTGCAAAGCAGCCCAACCCAATCCATTGTTAAGCATTTCTCCGGCGGTTGTGGTGGTCGTAGCCAGTCCAACCATGTTTCCAAAACACTCTTTCTCGAGCGGAGGGTTTAGTCTCCGTCTCAAATCCATTGCTAACTTGCATTGGATCAATTCTTCTGGACTGAGACCACTGTTTTTGATTATTGATCGCCACATATGCGCCAACACGACTTGAAACGAAGAAATTTTCAGATCCTCATCAGAACCACCAACCTCGTCGTTAGTTTTTGCTTTGAGCTCAGAGATTTTTCTACTCGTGAAGTGAAAGATATTCTTTTGAAGATTCGGTGGCAACGATGAAGAAACAAGTGGTGATACCGTCTCTGAGAACGGAACTCGAATCGGGTAATCAATAATCCCATCGAGAAACCACCCACGGAGAGACAAAGGAGGAAACATTTTCCGGGCAGAGCAAATCTCTGTCCATGTTTTGAAAAAACTCCAGAAGGAAGTTCCATCAACAACCATATGGTTAACGCCATATCCGATGAAAACTCCATCTTTTAACTCCGTTATTTGGAAAGCAAGCAACGACTCTGAGACCCCTTGCCAGCTTTTAACTCCGTTTGCCGGGAAAAACTCAGTCCAGTGATCATTGTCCGGTTCTAAAACATCACTCACCGAGACAGCTGGAGCCGTTGCATGCACGAATTTGACACCTGAACCATCGCAATCTATGAAAAACGACCCCGTTTCGTCATCTTCGTTGTGGATCTTCACGAGACGTCCAGCAAGTGGATAGAAAATTTTCAAAGCTACGGAGAGAGAGGACTTCAGTTGAGAGATCACGTGGGTTTCCGGGTCGGGTTGGGGAAAAATTAGAGCTCTTTGAGCGTATTCGGTTCGAAGGAAAAAGAGATCCCAAGGAGTGAGATGGATCTTAACCCGGTTGGATCCATCCTCGTCGTAGCTCTCGGGTCGAACAATGGTCTCAGAGATCATTACGATATCTGCCATTTGTTATTTGATGTACATTTAAATTAAAAATGATTCAGTCTCACTTGGATATAAAACTACCACGTGGTCTAAGTGACACATATAGGCCCGTTTGTGTAATTATTGTCATCTCCGTCTCCACAGTGTCAAAAGTGGTTACAATCATTAAAAGAAAACATTTTTTTTTTCTAGAGATGAATAGGGCTCACACTCCACTAAACCCACAACCTAGAGAGAAAACTAACGTCCATGAAGGGTTGCGTAAGAACATGATTACTGAGATGTTCTTAAGGTGAGATTTTTAGCGAAATATAAGAACCAGTCTCTTAATTTTTAACTAAAAAAGTTAAGAACCGTCTCATAAAATTCTTATTTAAGAGCCGGTTCTTAGCTTTTTTTTTAGTTAAAAGTTAAGAGTCATGTTTTTATATTCCGCTAACAACCCCACCTTACGAACCTTTCAATAATCATGGTTTAATGTGTTTCTGCAGTGTCATGAGTATCAGTTCGTTAATTTATTAAATCATCGTAATGGTGTTGTTGTGATATAATGCATCTTCAGTTCCTTGAGAAAGAGGCAGCAATAGAACCAAGCGCTCGTGGCTTGGTGGTAAAGGAAGTACAGCTGTACTGTCCGCCACCCGGGTTCGAGCCTTGGCTACAACGGATTTAACATTCTTTCCGTTGAAGCGCTGGACCCCCTACGGGGGATAGTTGAGAATATGGCTGTCCAGATACAAAAAAAAAAAAAAAAAAAGAGGCAGCAATAGTCATACCACTCTGCCGGAGAAATCCGATAAACATCTTCTCAACTTGTACGATTACAGCATCTTTATGCCGCTGTCAACGTACTTATTATGTCGAACAGTAGAGTAGAGTATACTCATAAGTTCTCACGGACTTGCTTTGCGCTTCCCAGATAAGCTGAGACTTAATTTAATCATACTGAATACGTTAGTATGACTGTAAAGGTGTTAATCTCCGAACAATATTTTCCTAAGCCTTATATAGAGATCCAACAATTTTAGTATAATTAACTTTATGGGGCTCAAGGTGATGTATCATGTGCAGTCCATTACTGCAGCGAATAGCAAATATTAATTGATTCAAATCTCTGAGAATTATGTAATCGATTTTATGTGTTATTCATTCACCAAAAGGCCTTCTTTATATACAAGTCATTAAGGGGGATGTATTGGACTAAGAGGTTCAAATGATTTTGGTTTTTCTTTAAAATCTCCTGTTATTCAACTAATGGTTTCATAATATTAGTTCAAATCATTTGTTATTGAATATAGAATTTATGTAAAAGTAGTTAAAATCACTTAAAATCTTCTGTTATTCAATCAGCAATTCGAAAAACCTATATCAAATCTACTGTTATTGAAAACAAATGATCTTTTAAAGAGTTTGTTAAAAGAAATGATTTCAGAAGATTTTGCACCATTCTTTTGCATTAAAATATGCATAGTGAAATCTCACCTACACAGATGTTATTTGAAGAGATTTTATAAAAACTCGTACGTTTAGAAAAGTTGCAGAAAGGTGACAAAAATATTCCAGATCTTTTTATGATTAAATTTGATTCAAATTTTATTATTCTCTTTTTTCTTGTTATCAATAGTTTCTCTTTTGACTAACGTTATCAGCAGTTTTCATTCCCAGATTCTTCTTCAATCCTTCTGTAAGTG
Source organism: Brassica napus (assembly GCF_020379485.1). Lineage (NCBI taxonomy): Eukaryota > Viridiplantae > Streptophyta > Magnoliopsida > Brassicales > Brassicaceae > Brassica > Brassica napus. The sequence goes on from NC_063449.1 coordinate 24,884,563, forward strand.
GTCAAACTATGAGCTTCAGTCGAATTGTTGCTTAAATTTACGATATAATTTGGCGGATATTCTATGGGGTTCAATAATTAATGCTCGTGTCTGTTTCGTGTTTACGTCCGATGGTAGGATCCAATGATTCTCATTTGCATCTGATTTTTTATCGTTTTAAGTTTATAAATCTGTAGAGGAAGTGTGTATTATATTATAAGAGATAATTTATGCTTGTTTTGTTGGTAAGAGTAATCTGTATATTTGTATTGGAATTTTGCAAGATTTCACTTTTAATTTTCCAGAAAAACAAATTTCCAGAACTTTTTCTATGTTTCTAATTTTTTTAGTTGACGAATTTCTTTTTTCTTTTCTTTTTTTGTTTGTTTTACCATCTGTTTAAAATTTGAAAGACGTGCATTTAAAGCTCATGTATAATTGAGCTTCCATTGAAGCATAACTCCAATAGCTTTCCCATAATTTTTTTTTTGGGTCGAAGCTCTCCCAGAATTTCACCTTGAGAAGAATATAGTGGTTTTCCCAAGTCACCCAAAACACTCTGAAACTTAAAATATAGTTTTTTTTACCTAAACATCGATCTTTCTAAAATCCAAACAAAATTACAGAGTTATCACCTAAAATCACTTTAAATTCCAATAATTTTAAAACCCACCAAAGCATTCTAAAATCATTAGTTCAATACACCCCCCTAAGTCTACTCACTACAAAAAAACAGCGGTATTCTGACGGACATTCCGACGGAAAATAAAATCTTCGGAATATCCCGAGGAATTTCCGAGGATATTCCGAGGAAACACAAAACTTGGCTTCCTCGGAATTTCCTAGGAATATACCGACGGAATTCCGAGGAAATATCAATCCGTCAGAATATTCTTATGGAATACCGAGGAGAAATGTATTCCTCGAAAAAAACTGATGAATTCCGAGGATATATTATAGCCGTTGGAGAGCCGTTGGGGGATTTTAAAAATTCCGAGGAAATTCCGACAAACTAGCCGTTGGCGTCGGAATTCCGTCGGAATTTCCTCGGTCTGTCGGCAAGATTTCAACTATAAATACAAGCATCCCTCTTTGTCTTCATTCACTCCATATCTTCATCCTCCCTCTTACTCTCTTTACACACGAATTTGATTCATAAAAAACATGTCTTCTTCAAATTATTTTCGTTCTTGGATCGATCGACGTCATTTGGGTCCGAACACGAGATTGCTTACGGAAGAATACCAACGAGGTATAACCGAATTCATGGGGTTAGTTCACCGACAACCGGAAGCAAAAACAAGTATGTTAAGATGTCCTTGCTCTAATTGTAAAAATAGAAAGGTTATTAAAGAGTGGGATGTATGGACTCATCTATATTTGAGTGGGTTTACACGAAGTTACAAAATTTGGTATCATCATGGGGAAACTGATTATGAACATGGTTGTACTAGCGAACCTCAACCAGCGGTTAGATTAGAAAAACCAATTAGAACGGATGTAGATTATGGTGTAGGTACTGAGCAGATGGTAAATGATCATTTTAGAGGGGAAGATTTACCCAATGCACAAGCTATGAGATTTTATGATATGTTGGATGCTGGAAAGCAACCATTGTACGAAGGTTGCAGAGATGGTCATTCAACTTTATCATCTGCTACAAGATTGATGGGCATTAAAACAGATTATAATTTGGCTGAAGACTGTGTGGATGCGATTGCTGATTTTGTAAAAGGTATTCTACCCGAGGATAATGTAGCTCCTGGTTCATACTACGAGGTTCAGAAACTCGTAGCTGGTCTTGGTTTATCGTATCAGGTAATAGATGAATGCAGCGACAACTGCATGATTTATTGGAGCGCGGATGAACAGCGGGTTACATGCAAATTTTGTGGGAAGCCTCGTTATAAAGATACGAGTGGAAGAGTTCCAGTGCCATATAAAAGGATGTGGTATTTGCCTTTGACGGAAAGGTTGCAGAGGTTGTATCTGTCTGAACGCACAGCGCAACCAATGAGATGGCATGCGGAGCACTCAACAGATGGTGAGATCAGACATCTTTCAGATGCGAAAGCGTGGAATCATTTCCAATCAAAGTATCCCGACTTTGCGTATGAGAGAAGAAATGTCTACCTTGGATTATGTACTGATGGTTTCAGCCCATTTGGCAAGAGTGGAAGACAGTATTCTCTATGGCCAGTCATTCTTACACCATACAACCTACCCCCAAACTTGTGCTTGCGACGAGAGTTTTTGTTTCTCTCGATTCTCGTTCCCGGACCAGAGCATCCTAAGAGATCACTTGATGTGTTTCTTCAGCCACTAATATATGAGTTGCAACAACTATGAGCTCAAGGTGCTGAAACATACGATGTTTCGTGTAAAGAAAACTTTCAAATGCGGGCAGTACTAATGTGGATAATAAGTGATTTTCCAGCATATGGTATGTTATCTGGATGGACAGCGCATGGAAGGCTATCATGTCCATATTGTCAAGATAACACTGATGCTTTCCAACTAAAACACGGAAGGAAAACGTGTTGGTTTGACTGTCACAGGAGATTCCTACCACCTGATCATCCATATCGTAGGAGTAGGAATTTGTTTACGAAGAACAAGAGGGTGTTTGACAGTCCACCTCCGGAAATTTGTGGGAAATATTTGAAGACACAACTAAGAGATTTTGGTGTAGAAAGGACACCAGATGTCGATGGACATAAGCGTTTTCCGGTAGATGCTGTTGGAGACCTACATAACTGGCACAAAAAAGTATTTTCTGGGATCTGCCATACTGGGAGGATCATCTGCTAAGGCATAATTTAGATGTCATGCATATTGAGAAGAACTTTTTTGACAATCTCATGAACACGATCCTTAATGTTCAAGGTAAAACAAAGGATAATTTGAAGTCAAGACTGGATTTAGTCGATATATGTGCTCGTTCAGAACTTCATGTTGATGAGAATGGTAGGGCTCCTTTTCCCATATACCGACTTGATGCAGAGGGAAAAGATGCGTTCTTTGATTGGATTTCAAACGATGTGGAATTTCCAGACGGTTACGCATGTATCGACAGAAAGGAAGGAAAGTTTACTGGCTTGAAAAGCCACGATTGCCATGTAATGATGCAGCGCCTCCTTCCGTTTGCCTTCAAGGAACTATTACCACGAAATTTTCATGAAGCAATTGCAGGGATAAGTGGTTTCTCCCGCGATTTATGCACGAGATCAGTGACTCTTGAAGGTATTGAAAATTTGAAGACTAACATAGCCGTGATTCAGTGCAACCTTGAGAAGATATTTCCTCCCTCATTTTTTGATGTTATGGAGCATCTTGTTATTCACCTGGCAAGAGAATTGGAACTTGGTGGTCCTGTGCAGTATAGATGGATGTATCTGTATGAGCGGTATATGTTCCATTTGAAGAAGATGGTGAAAAATTTAAGTAGGGTAGAAGGTTCTATAGTCGCACAAATGATCAATGAAGAAACTTCAAACTTTGTCGAGTACTACTTTCCAGCAGAAGTTCAGATCAAAAACAGAAGACCTGCTCGGCATGATGATAGAGGTGAACGGGCAACATATCATGTTACGGTTCCAGACATTTTCACAGACGTTGGACGACTTAGCGGAAAACCAAAGGACCGTCGACTTACTGAGCAGGAGCGCAGTAATTTGCAAACATATTTGCTCACCAACTGCGAAGATGTTCTTCAATATGAGAGGTAAATAAATTAGCTTACAAATTTTTATTTTAACAAGTTAAAATTTAAATCTTAAGTAATTACATTATTGTCATCATATGTACAGGATTTTCATGGCAGAAAAGCGGTTCGAATATAGATACGCTACAGAGGACGAACTAGAAGAAATGAAGCAGAGAGAATTTGCTGGATGAATGTTTACTTATGTGAGTGCTTTAAACAAATTAAAATATCATTTATCACATATTTATACTATTTCACATTTATTGATATAACATATATATGTTAATAGGTGTCTGCTGGTTTGGCCAGAGGTGAAACATTTGACGATTGGATACGCGAGATGGTCGTTGGACCAAACTTTGTTGTGAAGTTATATCCGAGATTTTGTACTCGAGGATACGCATTCACAACTCAGAAGAGGAGACGTTCGAGTACGACTTATGATGCTGGCTTCTGTTCTGCATCAGGAGATGATGTATACTACGGACACATACATGAGATTTTGGAAATCAAGTATTTGGGCATGGTTGGATTGCGTTGTACTGTTTTCTATTGTGATTGACAAGACAACACTCTAGATCGAGGTGTGAGAACAGATGCATTTGGTGTTACATCAGTAAATTCGAGGCGAAAGCTGCAATATTATGATCCTTTCATTCTTGCTTCTCAGGCCGATCAGGTAATTAAATGTTAATTATTCAGAATGATTCATCATCATGTGTATTAATTTATAATTTTACTAATAATTTTTTAAATGTTACAGGTTTGTTATATCAAGTACCCCCGGGTAAGGAACATAGATGATCCATGGGTTACTGTTACAAGACTCAACCCGAGAGGCCGAGTTCAGGGAAGTTCTGAGCTGGAAGACCCACTACAACCAAGCACATCCGGCAACTTAAGTGCAGCAGAAGATTAAGCTGGAGTTGGCCTTGTAGTCGATTTAACCGACTTCGGAGAGGAAGCTATCGTTCACCTAGAGGATGAACTAGTGATTGGAGAGTTTCACCAAGATCCAGATTCAGATTCATCTGGTGATGATGACTCGGAAACAGACTAGCATCGACATTTTTTTTTTTAATAGAAATACCGAGGGAAGATAGGTTTTCCTCGGAATTTCCTCGGAATAGACCTTGTCGATTTAGGGATTTGATTATAGAGTCTTTTTCCTCGGAATTTCCTCGGAATTTTTCGACGGAATTCCGAGGAAGATAGGAATTCCGAGGAAGATAAGGGTTTCCTCGGAATTCCCTCGTATTATTCCGAGGAAATTCCGAGGAACTAGGGGTTTTTAACCGAAAACAACGTTTTGCGGATTGAATAACACGTATATAACCTTCATTAAGTGTCTTAACCAGATTATGAAGTCAAACTTCGGTGTTTTACCCAATAACAAACACTTTTACGATCATGAACGAAAACCACACAACATAAGAGAAACACTTATACACTTTAATAAACGGTAGAAGGAATACTTACAATTATTTTTGAAATTTTGTTATTTCATGGTTTATGATCATCTATACAAAGAATCCTCAATGGTATGCATTACAATTGTATAAGAAATGAAATACGGCAAAAAAATCGATGTTTTGAAACCCCAAACCCTTTTTCCTCGGAATTTCCTCGGAATATTCCGATGGAATTCCGAGGAAGATAAGGATTTCCTCGGAATTCCCTCGGAATATTCCGAGGAAATTTCGAGGAACTAGGGGTTTTTCACCGGGTAAACCAAGCCGCCAAATATTTTGTGAAAATTGAATTAATGATTTCCGAGGAAATTCCGACGGAAATATTTAACTAGTCCGAGGAAATTCCGACGGACATTTTCCGTCGGACGCCTCCATTTATTAGGTCGAACAAGATCTTCTTCCCCATTTCTCTCTTCCTCTCTCCGCCGAACGCCGAAGCTCTCTCGCGATTTCCAGCGAAATCTCTCTTCTCTCTCGCGATTTCCGCCCTAATCCTCCTCAATTTCAGTCACTGATCATGTATGAACCCTATCCCACTCTCTTAGGTTAGATTTGTTAGGTTTTTAAGTAGATTTGATGATTTTGGAATTATATTTATAGATTTTTGTTAGGGTGAATGGTAGGATTGTGTAAAATCGAGTTTGATTATGGTATTCACTTGATTTGGAATTTTTTTTTGTTTTTATTAATTTTGTGGTTATAAAAATCTAATTGATAATTATGTATATATAATATGAAAACATTTTTTGTATATAAAATCTATTTTTTGCATTATAAAATCATTTATATATTTATTAAACATTTTTAATGTCTATAAAACTTTTTTTGTGATTAAAATATATTATTTGGGATTTTTTTTTTTTTTTTAAAAATATATATATATATATATAATATAAATTTCTATATTTATTTAACATTTTCAATATTATTAAAACTATTTTTTTGTAATTATTAAACTATTTTTTATTTATTAAAACTATTTTTTGTAATTATTAAACATTTTTCATATTATTGAAACTATTTTTTGTAATTATTAAACTATTTTTTATTCATTAAAACTATTTTTTTTGTAATTATTAAACTATTTTTTATTTATTAAAACTAGTTTTTGTAAAACTATTTATTTATTTGTGATTAAAAACTATTTTTTTAAATATGTTTTTTTTATTTATTAAAATTATTAGAACTAATTTTTTAATATATATTTTTTTTTAATTTAGAGGTCTAATGATGATCAGACCCGGCCTCGACATCGTCGTGGTCGTGGTGGTACGGGGAGCCAGTCTCGGGATTCCGCTTTGCCCCACAGCTCCTACCATACATCTCCCTCTCCATTTCCCGCTTCTACTCCTCTCGCTCCCCCTGCTGCACCCGCTCCTGCTCCTCCGGGTCCTCCGGGAGTGATGAGTGTTGCGGAGTTGGTTCGACAGCCCGGTCGTGACCATCTTCCCTATCTCACTCCGTATCCACATGGACGGGGTCAAACATGGTAATTAAACGTATTTTTTTCATTAAAATTTAATTCATTATTAATAATTTGTTCTTTTTATTAGGTTCAACCGATCCGGGAACGGGATCAGCGTATGGATCAACCGTATGATGTACTCGGCCCTCAACAAGGGACATCCGACTTTCACTGACTTCCCTACCGAGAAGCAGCATCTGTGGTTTCGTCAGTTTGCGGTAAGTATTCTAATTTTTTACTTATATTTTTAATCTTTAATATAAATTTTCAACTAATTGTGTTTTTTTTTCAGCAAGAATACAACTGGAATTCCGATGAGACGCTCTTTATCTATCACCACTTTGTCCATAAAGTTATGGACAACTATGGGAAGCAGATCCACGAGTGGAAGAAGAAGTGGGAAATCAACAAGGTTGTTTTTAATTTATTAAAAAAAAATTTAATTTATCAAACTATTTTTTAATTTATTAAACTATTTTCTTTTTTTTTATTAAAAGGTCCCAAAGTCGATAAACAACACGGTCTGGACGGAGTTGTGTGCGCATTGGGATAATGAAGAGACGAAATAAACTTCTTCCACCAACTCCACCAACCGCAGGAGCGACCGTAAAGGGAAGGGCATCTTCAAGCATAACTTGAGTGCTCAATCTTTTGCCACTCTGGGGGATTGCATGGTAAGTTCAGCCGTTTTTTTCTTCAATTATTTAAGTTTTGAAGTTTTATTTTTTGTGCATTTCTTCTAATTTCTAATGTTTGTTTAATTTATGTTTTTTTCATGGCAGAAGAAAATGATGGCTAGCCGGTTGATGATCTCGCCCTAATGAAGAGGGCGTATACCAACAAGAAGACCGGTTAGATTGATGACGGTCTTGTGAGGGAAGTGGTCACCCTGGTCCAAACTCAGGTGCAAGACGAAGTGTCTCAGCTTCAAACCGAGGATGACGATTCGACGGCTTCGTCCAACTTGTCCCGGTTTCGAATCAACGAAATCGTTGAATCGGTAAGTTCTTTTTTTAAAGTTCAATTCATTTAAATTTGGCTATTTTCTATTTCAGTCGGTTCCAAAGAAGAAGGGACGTTTGGTCGGTTTGGGTCGTCGCACCCGGTCGGTTCCTCCTTCTTCTGCACCACCGCCCTTTGTTGATCCAGAAGTACTTACGGCTCAGTTGAAGGACAAGGATGATCGCATATCTTTGTTGGAGACCCAGATGGCGGCTCAACAGGCGGGCTATGAGGCACAGAAGAGGCTGAACCAGCAAATTATGGAGATGATGCAGAGGATGTACCCGAACGAGGTGTTCCCGAATGTGCAAGACCCGTAGTTTTTTTTTTTCAAAAACTCGGAATGTTTTATTTTTATTTGTACAACTTCGAATATTATCTAATATGTTTTCAATTTTAATTTTAATTTTATATTTTCGAATTTAAATTTCAAAAATTTTATTTTTTTTTAAATTTTTTTTTTTTTTTTGAAATTCCGAGGAAATGAACCCTCGGAAATTTCCGATGAACATTTCCTCGGAATATACAGAGGGACTCCTTCCTCGGAATATACCGAGACTCATTCCTCGGAATTTTCCGAGGGCTCCGTTCCTCGGAAATTCCCGATGAAAATTCCGAGGAACATTTCGTCGGAACTTCCGAGGATTGGACCATCGGAAAGTCCATCGAAATATCCCGAGGAAGTTCTCCCTCGGTATATTCCGAGGACCTTACCGACGAACTGGTGGTCCTCGGAGTTTCCTCGGAAATTCATTTCCTCGGAATTCCGTCGGAAATTTCCGAGGGATTTCCGAGGAAAAATGAATTTCCGATGAGTTATTTCCGAGGACTTGTTTCGTCGGTATGTCATCGGAATAACGTTATTCCGACGACATACCGACGATTTTTTCCCTCGGTATGCCGCTGTTTTCTTGTAGTGACTCCTATTGCTATAAAGAAAGCAAATACATTTGAGATAAGGTTCTTAAGTCTGTTTAGAATATCCTAAGTCGGTTAGGATATCCCTAATTATCCCTTCCGCCTCAAGTTGGAGCGTATATATCAAGAACGCCCAACTTGTAGAGGAAAATGTCAAATTCTTTTCGTCCTAACGCCTTTGTTAGTATGTTCGCAGTTGTAAGTATCCGTTGATGATGTAAACGCGAATGAAATGGCACTCTACTTCTACATGTTTTGTTCTTTCGTGAAAGACGGTATTGGAGTTGAGATATATTGCTGATTGCTTGTCACACCGTAGTGTCATGGGAGTCGTATGTTTGATGCCGAAATATAGTAGCAATCCCTTAATCCACAAAAGTTCTTTTAGAACTTAAGTCATTGCTCTATATTCTGTTTTCGTTGAGGATAAAGAGACTGTCTCTTGTTTCTGGGATTTCCATGAGACCATGGAGGTGCCAATTTGTACGAGCCAACCCGTGACTGATCGGCGAGACACAGAGCAGCTAGCCCAGTCTGAGTCCGACCATCCAGTAATGTGTATAGGAGAAGCAGCGTGGAGCATGATTTCTTGTCCAAGTGTACCTTTCAAATATCGTAGTATGTACAGCAGCGTCCCAATGGTGAGTTCGTGGTGCATGCATGAATTGTGTAAGCACATAAGTGGAGTAAGCGAGATCATGTATTTTTATATGGTCTATAATTTTAACGTGAGATTTTTAATGCAAATTTCAAAATTAATATATTAAGATCACAATATTTTTTCAATGAAAAATTTTAAATTAACATATTTATGTATTTTTATATGGTCTATAATATAAATATCTATTAAATGAGACTTCTTATTCATATGATTTATGATCATTTGTATTTTGCTTAAACAAAAAAAGTTAAACCATTGATCACAAAATTTTCAATGTGAGACTTTTTTCATTTTTAATAATTTATTGTCATTTTAAAAAATTCAAAATATAACATATGGATTGAAGATTATTACAACATGTTTTTGGATCCAAATCGACTTTATGTATTTACAACATTTGATTACCAAAACATGTTATAATGTTCCTCAATTAATATATAAATGATTTTACATATTCATATTATAAACGTAAAAAAAATAAAAGACCAAGATTATTTCATTTGTTATACATAAAATCTATTTGGACCCAAAAGAAAACAATCGATTTTAATCTGGTCGGCATATTTTTTTAACTTTACGAACATAATAAAAAAAGGAAGGTCCATCAAATTTCAAATCAAAGCTCCGCTCCACTCATGATGTTCTTGTCTTGGACTCATCCACCTGTACTCTTTCTTACTTGGGTATCTTCACGTTTCTTCTTGTTTAATAATAACTTGATTAAGATATGCGCCTTGCGCGGAATAAACATTATATATAAATTATTTTATATATTATATGTTCTTACATATTATGAAATAATAAATATATTGAATAATTAAAAATCAGTAACTATTACATATATAATTAAATTGGTGAACATTTTTTTTTAAAAAAATTGATAGGATATGTAATTAAATTTAAATGATATTAACATACATAGTATATTTTTAATATTAATGTCTATTTTTTTAAAATGATGCTTTCTACTCATATGTTTTTTTTATCATATGTATTTTTAATAGCAAAAAATTTAAATTATTGATAACAAAATTTTCATTGTGGGATTAATAATTTTAGTAATTAATTATTTAAAAAAATTTATCAATGTTAGTTCAAAACTTTTATCAAAAAAAATTATTCAAAGTAAATTTTGAAGCTAAAATATTTATTTATTCAATATGGTTTATTGTTTAATTTAGAATGATATATATACATATATATTTTAAATCTTAATGATTAATTAAATTAGACTTTTATTTATATGTTTTTGTAATCATTTGTATTTTGTCATAACAAAAATTTTAAACCATGGATCGCAAAATTTGAATGTTAGACTTTTAAAAGTTTTAGTAATTTATAGTCATTTTTTTAAAATTCAAAATATAAAATATACAGAAAAATCTAAAATTTTATAATATAGTTATTGTGTTTTTTAAAAAATTATTTTAATAGTTTTAAATTAAACAAATTTGGTAGAAGATACATTTTTTATCAGATCTTTATTATTCAAAATCATTAATTGTCATATATATTTTACCCACATTAGGCAATTCCGTAATCTTTATTTAAGGAAATAATAAATGACATTAATAATGAATTTATGGTTAGTTTAATAAAAAGCTTATTATATAATTAGATAGATCAACCTAGTTCTCTAATAATTCTAAGAATCATCCTAATGATGACATGTGGCTACAAAAAGAAATTGTAATGTTTCACAAATAATATATAGGGGATAACAACGAATAACAAACATAAACAATATAAGCTAAGTACTAATATAATCAATCGTATTATTGCTAAAAAGTTTGAACTCTTACAAGAATTCTCTTCCCTTCAATTAGGTTTTAATTAGTTCATTTGGAAGAATATAACTTTTTTACGGAAAAAGATTCTCTGCTTCAAATCAGTTGAGATGATCAAAGAAATGTCCACATAGTTCCTAACCCAAAATGTGCAACGTAATTTGAAGTCTTCAATTTTAGTTAACGGAGAGAATAAAAAATCAAATAGAAGCAACCACCAGATCAGCTGTGGTTAAAATATAGCATTGACCATTGCTAGATAGGTCTGAACTCTTAGCAAAATTATCTTCACTCAGGTTTCGATAAAAGATCATTTTTGCTAGCTTTCAACAATTTGCTAGTCATGACATAAAGGTGTGGTATTTTGCTAGATTTAGGCTTCGAATGGTAAGGACAACTGCGGGATAAGTACGGTACGGTTTAAATAGTAACAAGTATGTATAGATATATAGGTATATGTAGAGATTTTTATTACTATTGAGGAGCGGTTGGTTACCATTCAGAGCCTTAGAGTTTCTGAAATGTTGTGGGTTTTGGACTATGGTTTGGATTAGAAAGTAGAGTTGGAACTACTCATTTCAAACAAAAAGATTTATCTTATTGTACAAAGTGTAACAGTGGAAGACAAAAATTAATCTATGTAACAGTAAATAATTTACGAGACTACAAGATCTCTTTGGTGTTGAGAGAATGTTTCCTTGGCTCTTTTACGATGCTACTAGTGGTTTGTTCGTGCTTCGCGCTAATGTGGTTTGACTGCGGGTTGTATTTTTATATATGGATACTTTAATTGTTAAGTAAATATGCTAAATGTGTTCTATTAGATTTATGGAAATTTGTATTTACATGAACGCATTTCAAAACTTAATTACATCATAACAACAAACATTAATAGCTTTTGTTGATGATATATAAAGACACTATCGAGTTGGTGCCACTGTTGAATATGCAGTTGAACATCTCAAAGTATAAACACGTGGCTATCGTTTTTACGATTTGCACTTAGATTTAATTAATAAACTAGAGATAGATCTGCGCTGTGCGCGGATATTGTTCTTCTAATTATTATATATATTTAGTGGTATATAATATATGTATATAATAATTTTATGATATTGACTTCTATATAATATATGTCCGTACATATATTGAATTGTGATGGTGTTATAAATATGTTGTACATGGTGGGTTTTTTTAAATGCAAAAGGTTAAAGTGCTGTACATGTACATGGTATTTTTTTTTCTTTTAGTTTTAGATGTTTTGTTTATAAATTATATTTTTAAAACTCGATAAATTTCAATTTTATTTTATTTAATATAAATTATTATTTTTTATTTATAGTATTTAATTAAACTATGTAAAGAAATACATATGACATATTCATAGTTATTTTAGTTGTTAAAAAGATCAAATATATATGACCCAAGATTTTATGGATTTACTTAGAAGATAAAAAGGATTGGGCTAACTCATTAGTTTATGGATTAAGCCCAATTCTTAACAGAATAAAATTTAACATATAAACATATAGTTTTAAGCCCAAAGTGTAACGGAATTTATTTCGGGAAAAAACGTGTAAAGTGAACAGCTTTTGTTTAACTAATTATTGTCAATGTAAAGTTTCAAATCTTCAATTTCTTCGTGTCTCTCTCTCTTCTTCGATGGTCCGATCTAAAATTTCTCTCATCTAGACAGATACAATCTACGAATAAATCCATCTTCTCATCTACAATTTATTTGTTTATAAAGACATGCATGAGGTTTAATCTATCAATTGGCAAAAAAACAAAGGTTATAATCTTCACCCTTACTTTTAAACTTAATTGGATATGAAACGTTTTAAGAGTAGGGTTTGTTCATCTTTTTGTGGATATAGATATACAAACCATGAGGTACACAAAAAAAAAGATATACAAACCGTGTAGATCAGAAGGAGAATTGATAGATCGAGTATGGGATATTAAAACGTTTGGATCAGAGGGAGAATTGAGAAAATGAGTTTTAGATAAGGAAAACTCATATTTCAAAAATACCAGAAGCAAAATCAATCTCATATATCCGCAACATGTTTATTTCAATTGTGGAAGAATCAAAGGCATTTGTAGTCTGAACTTGTCCTGAAAAAAAAAACAAATTATAAAGTGAATCAAAATTACATTATAATATATATATATACTAATCAATTAGTAGACAACATGCCCTTGTAAACTTGATCAACTTTGTATGCATACAACATTTGTTCAGCAAACCGATTCCAAAGACAACGTGTGCTAATTGATAATAGCTGTATAAAAAGATTAACATATTAAAACACACGCCTATATAATATATGAAATATATATTTGCAAAAGGTAATATATAACTTATTCCGTATCTGTCAAAGTTAGTTCAAGTTTCTTTGTTTCTTTACCTTGCACAGACACAACCTGGATATCCCCAATATTTATAGCTTAACCAATAACATCTACAACCATATTATTAAAAAATAATAAGATTAGTTCATATAACCCGAAGCATAAAACGTTATAAGGAAAACATTTATGAGTTACCAATCAAAAATTTTGAATCAATATTTCCGTTAATGATATCTGTGGAAGAGGTTAGTGATAAAAAAAGTTATCATCAGTTTTCAGGGAGGAATTGGTGATGTTGGAGTTACTTATGATGGCCATTTTATACTTATGACTCGTCGGTTGGTACTTTCCGGCAGCTGCGGTCAGTGTGAAATTTTCAATGAACCTCCATTGTCCAACCTGAAGTTTCTGAACACGAGCTAAGAAAAGTCTCTTGCAGGTACAATGTATGATCTTAACACCCTAAATTCACAGAGGATATAAATCTCAGTTTAGATATTCATTTAAACCAGTACCGAAATGATAAAATAGAAAAACTTACTGTCTTATTTGTGATTATGAACGGTCTTATCTTCGAGTATGAACTGCAGCTAAGAAGAGTATCCATGAATGCAAGAATTTTACTTCAACCTTCCAAGTTGGTTTGTATGGTTTGACATCGTTTAGCAAAGTGATCGTGTCTGAGGTAACCATAGCCATATGAGTCTAAGTTTTTTTGTATCGCGGGTGTAGAAAGAATAAATTGATGGAAGCTTATTTATAGTGATGTGCAAACGATTAGGTATAATGAATGTTCTGAGTATATTACAATTTCCATTTTTAAAAGAATGGATATCATACTCTGATTTTCATATTTTGTTGGGGTTGTTATACGGAGTTAAGATATGCAAGATTATGAATGTATATATGGAAAATTGAGTAATAGGGAGTAGTCATGGGCATTCGGGCGGTTCGGGTCGGTTCGGTTTATTCGGTTTTTGGGTTATTCGGGTTGGGAACCGTTTAGGAACCGGTCATTTTTTGGATCGGTTTGGTTCGCATAATGTCGGGTTCGGGTCGGATTTCTATTTTCTTATAAAATTCGAAGTGGGACCGCATTAAAAATAATTTGGGTTTGGTTTGGGTTTAAAGCCCAAAAATCCCGAAACCCCGAGTTAAACCCGAAAAAATACTCAGGTTATTCGGGTAGTTCATATTTTTTATATATATTTTATTTATAAATTAAATTTTATATATATTAAATTTTAAATTTTCAAAATATTCGGATGCCCGTTCGGTTCTCGGTTTGGTCTCGGTTCGGTTTCGGTTTTTTGGATTTAGAAATATAGGAACCATTTGGTTTTTTGTAACTTTCAGTCCGGTTTCGGTCTTGTTTTTTTTGGTTCGGTTTTCGGGTTTCAGATAATATGACCATGACTAATACGGAGGTCGTAATAAGGAGGTAAATCTTGTTGAAAATTTAATATTAAATTTTTTCGAATATACAGTTTGAATCAAATCCTATCAAGTTGTTATCGATTATTTGGTGTGAAAGTCAAGTTAGTGTAGATTTGATCAAATCTTTTCTCAATGATATATTTCAAATGTTCTTTAAGGTAAGGATTATATTTACAGAATTGGTAGATATGAATATTATATATTTAAATTCAAAAATACATATGATATCTAAGTTCTAATCTTATTAGAAGAAGACTTGTTAAAACGTAAAATAGTGAACATGAGATGATTGAAGTTTATATACTGACAATATTGTGTTCATAATGCCAGGTTTCTCTAAGTCTAAGAAAGAATCAGCCAACTTGGAGCCAACTATTATCTATACGAAAATGAGATCGAATAAGAGTTATTGCATTGATAATCTAATTATGAGGCAAAGAGAATAAAAAATATTTATGTCTTCGTATGATAATGATGTTCGTAAGATATCAGAATCAATCAACTTAGAAGCAAAGAGTATAAAAGGCGCCAAGTATCATCTATACGATAAGAGGTCCAATGAGAGTTATTGTATAGATACCTAAATTGTATATAACACTCGGTCTCGATTTAAATTAATTCGTGTCAATATATTGGTTTACTTTTAATAGATAACGGTTTAATTTTAGTTATCCGGTTTTATTTGTAATAGCAGCGTGTCATATAATAATTAAATTGTAACAAACTTGAAATGATCCATAAATAAAGCAGTTTTCTAACAGACTTCAAAGAGTCCAAAATTTAATGACAACTTTTGTGGTAGATAAATTTAGGACTCTATTTTAATAAAGTAGATACGAAAATTACTTATCTTTTAACTAGTTATCATAATAGATTCTAACGCTTTTCGATTGTGCCAAACTGTGTTTTGAAAAGTATTGTGATGACAGTCAGAGTAAAATATCATTTTCAATGTAGAACGGAGTTTGTCTTTCCTCTCTTTCTGCAGAGCCTGCACACATTTCCCATCCATATTTTCATGTCGAAAAGGTAAAAATTATTTCTTCTTTAAGCATTTGCTTTCTGATTTCAGGCTTTGTATAATTCAAAATCAGCTTCAATTCATGCCAAATAAGTAAGTGCAAGCTTCCCAACGTGTTCTTCAGACTTCGCTTCCGAAGAGTAAACCAATACAGTTGCACAATCAACCTTTGCATCCCTCAAAAACCAAAATTGAACCAGTTTAATCACTACATTCTGAACTGAAATGGTAGATAAAAATGTTGTAAAAAAAGACCAAAAGCTTGATGTTTAACACTTTTACCATAAGCTGTTTGCTCCGGGTTGCTCAAAACCTGAAAAATCTCTCCTAGCCCATTTCATCACAAAAGGAGACAAAATAATGCAAGAGAGAATCCTCAGCATTACATCCATGAGAGATTCAGTAAACAATAGAATAAACCTCAAGAAACAGTAGCGTTTTAACAAAAACACCTTCTCATCAGCTGAAAGTTTTTAACAGTTTAAGAATAGCCAAAGTTCTTGAGCCTGAATTAGATTCCAAGCAGGAAAAGTTTCAATTTTTTTTTAACTCATACTATATTTTTTAAGTAGCAATCTTTTTATTCTCAACTTCTAAAGCATCAAATTTGAGGTACACAATCTCACAGCGCATTCCACTCACAATTTGCAATCTTAAGTTTATAAGGTAAAAATGCAAAAGTGCTTAGAAGCTTTTCATATACTATTTTACATCTCGAGCTTCCTTCAGCTAAAAACTGATATCAAAACATGACTTTCATATGCTGTATACACAGAGAAAAGTTTACTGTTGTGTGGATGCCAATATATCTTTTGCCCATCTCTTCTAATATAATCCTACCTGATTAACCATCTTAAACATGGTAGCTGAGGACCTGCTCAATCGTGTTAGCTAAATTGCATTGAAATTTAGATAATCAAAAAATTAATCAAAGTAAGAGTCTTAAAAATGTAAGGGTTCATGAGACTAATAATTTGTCGATAGTGAACTATTAGGATATATTCTATATATCGGAAAGTAAATATTTGTATATCTTCCATTATAGATTTGGGATTGCCTAGCAACCGACTTTGTACGTGTATATAAACAAGGTCGTTGACCTAATGAATGATATCAGAAATTCCCTACTCTAATTTTTCATGGTATCAGAGCTCAAGATCTGAAGACCTAAAATTCATATAAACGGTTCTTGCTTCTCAAATAAGTAACCGCTTCTTTTAACCTTATCCTATACTCTGTTCTCTTTCAACTAGAAAACAGAGATGTCGATTGTTTCATCTGATCAAAACACAAGACAATTTCACCTTATGATCTCACATCGAACGATAACCCAGGAGCCGTAATCTCACAGCCCCAACTCAATGGTTTGAACTACGACGAATGGGCTATCAACTTCCGTATGGCTCTCAGCTCTCGGAAGAAGTTTGGGTTCCTTGATGGGAGTATTCCTAGACCAGAAACAGGATCTCCTCATCTCGAAGATTGGGTAGCGAATAATCATCTACTGGTCGGATGGATTAAACTGACGATCGAACCAAAGATACGTTCTACGATCTCCACACGAGAGATTGCTAAAGATTTGTGGGATATCATAAAGAAGCGGTTCTCGATCAAAAGTGGCGCTCGCCTACAACAACTTCGGAACTCGCTAGCAACCTGCAAGCAGAATGGGTCCACGGTAGATGACTATTTCGGACGTCTAACAAGGATTTGGGATGGCATTGCAGAGTGCATGGAAACAAAACAATGTGTATGTGGAAAGTGTGAATGTGACCTCAACACAGCACACGACAAGGAAAGAGAGACTTTGAAGGTTCATGACTTTCTGGCGGGTATGGACGATTCCGTTCATGGGGTTATTAGATCCCAACTGTGCGCTATCACACCTCTGCCAGACCTTGATAGTGTCTATCAGACGATAGTACAGAATGAAACAATACGTGCGGCTGTATCTCCTGATGTCCCTGTTATGGGATTTGCAGCTCAAGCGTCTGGAGCTAGAACCGCAGCTCCTGTTTGGACAAAAGACATCTCGCGACAGGGAGGAGCACATGGAGACTTCTCTCGTAGTGGACCGGGAAATCGTGATCTTGCGCGAACCTGCACGGTTTGTGGTAAGAAGGGACATGAAGCTAGCTCTTGCTTCAGAGTAATTGGTTATCCGGAGTGGTGGCCTGACAAACCTCGAAATCAAGTTGGTGGTAAGAATTCTCAAGTAACTTCAACAGGACGTGGTAGGGGTATGAATCCTCAAGCAAATATCACACAGATACCTGCCGCAAAATCAGCCGCGATGAGCTCGAATGTGGGGATTACAGACAGTGACAGACTGGGCTTGCTAGGCCTAACAGATGAGCAATGGAGTGTTGTTCAGAAGATGATCAACTCTGGCCAGTCAACTTTGCCGTTTGTGGGTAAGAAAAATGACGAATTATGGATTCTAGATACAGGTGCAACACACCATATGACGGGACGCATTGAGTTGATCGAGGATGCTAGAGATATTGCTCCTCTTTCAGTTCTCTTACCGGCCGGCAAAGATTCACATGCATCAAAGCAAGGGACAGTGAGACTGACATCGACATTGTCCCTGCAGAATGTTTTTTTCGTTGAGGGATTTCACAAGAATCTCATATCCTTTGGACAACTCATCACTGAAACTCTCTGGTTGGACAGGTCACTGATAAATTGATGATTTTGCAGGACCGCAATACGAGGATGCTGATTGGAGCGGGTGAACGAGAGAGAGAGAGACTGTACCGGTTTCGTGGGTTTGAGCAAATGACATCTTTTCAGGCGACTGTCCAAGCAGATTCAGTTTTGTGGCATCATCGATTGGGTCATCCATCATCTCAGATTACCGGGGTTGTCTCAGGAGTTAGTAGTAGTAGTAATGATTTTTTACTTAAAGATTGTGACGTATGTCTTCGAGCTAAACAGACTAGACAGTGTTTTCCTACCAGTTCTAATAATGCAAAAGAAGTTTTTGATTTGATACATATTGATTTATGGGGACCATATCGTACAACTGCTTTCTGTGGATCAAAATATTTTTTGACTATTGTTGACGATCACTCGCGGGCTGTCTGGCTTTATCTTCTGCCTGATAAGCAGCTTGTATCTCAGCAGATTCGTAACTTTCTGGTCATGATTGAGGACCAGTTCTCGAAGAAGGTTAAAATTATACGAAGTGATAATGGTACGGAATTTACATGTCTATCACGATTCTTTAGAGAAGAAGGAGTTATTCATGAGACATCGTGTGTATACACGCCGCAGCAGAACGGTAGGGTTGAGAGAAAGCATCGACACATTCTCAAGGTTGCTCGAGCACTCCGTTTTCAAGCTAATCTATTGATTGAGTACTGGGGTGAGTGCGTTCTTATAGCAGGCTATCTCATTAATAGGACGCCCTCAGCTTTACTTGGGAATAAGACCCCATTCGAGAAACTCTATGGTCATGCTCCAGGATACAAACACTTGAAGGTTTTTGGGTGTTTGGCGTATGCTCATAACCTAGATCATAAAGGTGACAAGTTTGAATCTAGAAGTCGGAGGTGCATCTTTCTAGGCTATCCATACGGGAAGAAAGGGTGGAAACTGTTTGATTTAGAACGACAACGTGTTTTCACATCTCGTGATGTTGTCTTTCACGAGAAGACATTTCCGTTTGCGAGTAATGTACACTCCCCATTGTTGAACGAACAACCTTTATTGCCTCCGGTGATGGCAGAGACTGAAGGTGTATTGGACTCTGCAGACGTTACCTATGACTCTGACTCAGCGAATGAGAATACTAAGACAGTTGAAGTAGATGTCACACATGATACGGAGCAGGTAGCTCCAGTTACTGAGACAAACATGCCCCCAATAACAGACAATGCTGAGAATGTGGAAGTAGCTCCCGCAGATGAATCACTTGGTCGTGGTCGTCGAACTAAGACTCGGAATGTGAAGCTCCGTGATTTTATTGTTGATACTATTCCATCTTCTCCTCCCTCTTCCTCTCTCGTCTCACTCTCACCTGCTCCTCAGCCTACCTCAGGTAAACCTTATCCCATATCGCTAACTATGTTTCTTGTGATAGATTCTCACACAACAGTTTTTGATGGCTTTATCGACCAATATTGAACCAAAGACGTTTTTCGAAGCCATGAAAGACAAGCGTTGGGTGAAGGCGGTTGATATAGAATACGACTCACTGGTTGTTAATCATACTTGGACTCTTGAGGATTTACCACCTAATAAACGAGCTCTCGGGTGCAAATGGGTGTTTACAATCAAATATCGAGCCGACGGTACAATCGAGAGATTTAAAGCTCGTTTGGTTGTGCTTGGAAATCATCAAAAGGAAGGGATCGACTATGAGGAAACTTTTGCTCCTGTGGCAAAGATGAAAACAGTGAGACTATTCTTGGATCTTGCTGCGAAAATGAATCATGAGGTTCACCAAATGGACGTTCATAACGCGTTCCTCCACGGTGATTTACATGAAGAGGTATACATGAAACTTCCACCAGGCTTCTGTCCTCCAGGCGAAACGCGTGTATGTCGTCTTCGAAAATCTCTCTATGGTTTGAAACAAGCTCCCCGGTGTTGGTTTGCCAAGCTGGAACAGTCTCTTCGTGCTTATGGTTTTCGCCAAACACGATCTGATTATTCGTTGTTTGTCTACGTAAAGAATGGCGTTACACTACGGATCTTGGTGTATGTTGATGACCTTATTATTTCTGGAAACTCCTCCGATGCGATTAAGACATTTAAGGATTATTTGTCTATGTGCTTTCATATGAAAGATCTGGGTGCAGTTAAATATTTTCTTGGTTTGGAAGTTGCTCGTAATCCCTCTGGTATTTATCTCTGCCAGAGAAAATATGCTACAGACATCGTTTCAGAATTGGGACTTCTTGGCTGTAAACCGGCTGGTTCACCTATTGATCAGAATCATAAGTTGAGTCTTGCAGATGGACCTTTACTAGCTGACCCTGAGAGATATCGCAGGCTGGTGGGGCGTCTTATCTACTTGGCAGCCACGAGACCTGATCTGACATATGCGATTCATGCATTATCTCAGTTTATGCAGAAACCACAGACGGATCATTGGCTTGCTGCATTAAAGGTCGTCCGCTATCTTAAAGGGACACTTGGGCAGGGAGTTCTTCTTCGTGCAGAGTCATCAACTCATGCGAGTGGATGGAGTGATTCAGACTGGGGCGCGTGCCCGGTAACACGGCGGTCACTTTCGGGATGGTTTGTTCAGCTTGGATCTTCCCCCATCGTGTGGAAAACAAAGAAGCAGGATACTGTTTCTAGGTCCTCCGCGGAGGCGGAATATAGGGCTATGGCTGAAGTTACCGCTGAACTTCGTTGGCTGCGAATGATACTTCGTGAGCTTGGGATCGAATACAAAGAACCTATGTCTTTGCTGTGTGATAGCAAGCCAGCTATACACATTAGCTCTAGTCCGGTGTTTCATGAACGTACAAAACATGTGGAACTTGATTGTCACTTTGTTCGGGATGACATTGTTCGTGGATTTACCAGACCTATTCATGTTTCAACCAAGAATCAGCTTGCAGACATTCTTACTAAAGCATTGGGAAAGAAGGAGTTTGATGCATTTTTAATCAAGTTGGGCATAGCAAATTTGTTTGCTCCAATTTAAGGGGGGTATTAGGATATATTCTATATATCGGAAAGTAAATATTTGTATATCTTCCATTATAGATTTGGGATTGCCTAGCAACCGACTTTGTACGTCTATATAAACAAGATCGTTGACCTAATGAATGATATCAGAAATTCCCTACTCTAATTTCAGAGTAATTTCTCATGAACCTTGTAGAAACAGACATTTTGCAAACACTATCTCAGCCAAATATATATATAGAAGTTTGTTGGTAAATATAAGCAATTTTAGATTTCACGGGTTTATATTGGGATAAATGAAGATGGTGTAAAATAGAAATCCATATTAACTTGATACAATTTTTACATCAAGGAGGCAGGAGCTCTAAAAGCCAATAACTATCATAAGTAACCTTTACATAAATAACCATTAATCATACATTTTACGGCAGTCATACCTATCATACTGAAGGTTCAAATAAATGAGTTATTCCATCCAAGGCACTGAAGAATAACCAAAGAAAGAAAAAGAAGAAAATTAAGCAGCTGAGTAGAGGGTACATTAGACCAGCTAACTTTATCCACTGACGTTCTTGGTGCTTTCTTATGCGTATAATACAATTTTCTTAGTGATCCAGACCACACCCCAAAAGTAAAATTGTGAGACCGAGTTTCATCCACAAGACTGACAGTAAAAGAAACAAACAATAGTAAGTTAAGAAGCACCTTATAGCAAATAGTTCACGGCTTGATAGAGGAAGAGCAACACTTCTCATTCTTTTCGAGGGTCCACTTGGTAGCACACCAAAACGACTTTCAATTATGGCATGCAAGGAGCTCCTACCTATACGGGTTATCAACTCATCCTCTCCATTGAGCTTAAAAAAAAACAATAGATTCAGATGCCGAATTGTTAGAAGAATTTATTACGGTCATTCACAATACCTTGTGAAAACAAAAACAAAAACACAAAACACAAAACACAAAACTAAACTAAACTTGTTAAAAATCTAATCCCAATTATAAGAAAAAACATGCGACATCAATCTACGACTAGATTGTGAGGCAGAGCGTCTTTCTCCGGGATTGTTCCCTCGATTTTAAATCAGGTTCACATCTCTAAAATCTTTTGCTGGACATCGCATGCGGAGGTTACGATTGAACTGAGGGATTTGTTCATCTATGATCACGAAGATTTGTCATCACCTATGAAGAGGAGCTCCAGTGAGACTTATTGTCCATAGACGCTGGAGAAACACCAAACTGTTTCGACGAAAGAGCGACTGGATGGAATCATCATCGTTGTCTTCTCGGTGGAGCTTGGCGGAAATATATGTAGAAGGCAGTAAAGATGAATTGAAGAGGAAGTAGTTGGATTGATTGCCATAATTAACATCAGTTACGTAATCGAACAAAGCGGAGCAGAAATGTTACCGCGACGGTTTCACATACGGCGGTCGTTGACGAAATCCATGGTAAGTGAAGATTTGTAACTAAATGGACACATGTCACCTTCAAGGTTTGAAACTGCTAAAATGTCAAAAGATGTGTCTTTCTATTTTATGAGTTTTTCATGCAATGGTTTTAAAATGTTTTTGAAAATGTGTAATAATGTGTCTTGTGATCCCTAAGAATGTATTTTTCAAAATATAAAATAAATATTTAGAGATGTGTCTTTTGATTCTGAAAGTTGAATAGTTTTTAAAAAGTTGTTAAAGTGTCTAATGATGTGTTTTTCATATTATTTTGCAAATATATATGTTAGAAAAATAATTAAACAATGTATATTTTCAGAATTTTAAAATATTTTTTAAATATGTATTAAAAATATATACGAAATAAACAAAAAGACAATTTCTTTAAAACCTATGCAATGTTTATGATGAAAGACGGATCATTATATATTCTCACAATCTCTTAAAAATCATGAAAAGACACTTTATTAGATGATAATATACTCTTTAAAAATGTTTGTATTTTTAGGATGAAAATTTACATCATTATAAAAATACATATCTATAGGTATCTTATAAACTCTTAAAAATAAATATAGTTTTTAGAACGAAAGACACATCTTTTAGATAATTTTTAGAATGAAACATTCTAAATGTCTGTGATACACCATTGCAATTTTTGGGGAGGAACTATTATTGTAACCGTCAGTGATTATAGCGTTTAGTGATGAACCATTGTAATTTTTAGTGTTAATCATTGAATGTTTGATTGTCAAACATTACAACCTTTAATCTTTTATATAAATAATTGTGACAAATGATAAATCACAACCAGAATAATAATAAAGAAAAACAAAACATCATAATACTCACTAATATATTAGAGAAAAAAAAGAAAGATTCTTTGTTCAAATATCAATAAATATGACTACTATTAATAGATTAGAAAGACACAAATTTAGTTGTTGTTTTGAAAATTTAGATGCAACTTTTGTTAATGCAAAAAACAAGAGCTTGATATGTATTTTAAGTGAGTAGCGAATGATTTTGTCCATAATTATATGTATATTATCTAATTTTGAGTAATAATCATTATTAATATAAATATTTTGAATAAAATGAGAGAAGTAAACTAGAAATATAGGGTTAAGTATACTTATGTTTGGTTATCTTCGGATATCCATTCGGGTTTGGATATTACCCGTTCGGATTCAGATATTACTTGAACTGGTCAAATAACTAATTTGTTTTGTTGTTCTTGAATTAGATGATTTTTATACCGAGCTGATGAATATATACTTGACAGACATTTATATTTCGAGTCTGCACTTATATTCAATAACAACTTGATATATTAGATTTGAACACTAATCTGTTAATATAGTTTTCCAGTGATTTTTTTTTCAAAATTTTAATTCTTAGATATGTATCTGGAATGAAACTAATTTTTACAGATGTCTATTTTTAAAATTGACATTTATGTAATTCACTGAATTTATAGAAGAAGTTAAAAAAACTTAACTCATATCAATGAAACAAAGACGGGAACGAAAACACAATTTTATAGAGATAGAAAATGAAATCACTTATGAAGAGTCAATAGTAAACAAATAGAGAGCAGAAAACCTAATCTCCTTTCGTCATTATATAATCGATGTTGCCTATTTGGTTTTGGGGATTTGTGTCAGCCGCAAAACTTAATTTTTTTTGTGTGCATGTGATGTCTTAAAAATAATTAAAATGACATGTAATACGTTAACTATTCAACAACGATGATATATTTAAGAGACCAACATTTGTATTCGTCATTATATAATCGATAAAAATTGTAGTATCGCAAAATGTTAAAACTATTTGATAAATAAACATTATTATAAAAATTCATCATGCGCATGCGAATGGATTATCACCTAGTAGGACTATTGTTATACTTGCAAAGTATTTATCAAATTAGATAATTTACATATAATTAAGGTCCATCTGCAACGCTGGTACGAGAAGATAGTATCTATAAAATTATAATGATAATAAGTTCAAAAAGTATGAGAGAAGCAAACATTTAGGAGACGATCGTTTCTAAACATAAGCGAACCTCTGAAGAACCCCACAAGCACTCCTGTTATTTTTTAACCTCTGAAGAACCCCACAAGCACTCCTGTTATTTTTTAAGTGGCTAATTTTGTTTAAAGAATTTAAATATAAATTTGTAAACAAACAGTATTAAAATTATTAATATTTTATTGCTAAAATACTGAGAGAGTATGTTTACCGTTGGGCATGCATGCTCTTATATATTGCAAAATTTTGTCCACAGCCTTATATTGTGTGTTGGGAAAAGATTGAAAACAAGTTCAATTGACATGAACCAAATGTTCAGTGTAAGATAAACATATTTTAATTATATATTATTCATTATAACTTGTCCAAAAAAATAAATTTATGATATACAATCCATTGTAACTTGTACACAAGCTTCTCCATGTGTTTTCCATCTATGTTTTCAGTCCTTGCCTTTTTCATCAATCCATGGCTACATTTTTCTATTCATGTATTTTCGATTACATGTCGATATTTGTCCTTTAACATTTTATGCCTATGTCCACACTTTTTGTATAAATACTAAAATATAATATATATATATATATATATATATATATATATATATATATTAAAATAGATTTTTATATAACTTATTGTAATAATTATATTTATTTTATACATCTTAAATTTTGAGAATAAATCAATTGAAAACAAAAGGTGAATAAACAATAATAGCATAAAATATAAAATAAGCAAAAACCTAAAACCATTCTGTTATATCACCACCCATATTCTGAGTCCTAGTTTTTTTTGTAGTGTTCCAAAAAAAAAAAAAAGCAAAAAACAAAAAACTAAATATATGATGTCAACGAAACCTTATTCATTAGTTACTTCCTAAGTATATTTCTCTATGCTCTTGTTTAAAGAAAGGACATTTTTACCAAGTAACCACATCGTTTTCTGTGAATGTGCTCTCCATGCGCATTGGGACTGAGTGTAAAGAAAGTGTAAAATGTGTCCTATTAGGTAAAGCACTCTATTATTAATAGATTACCACTACAACTAAATTGTCCATATCAAAACTATTATGTGGCTTTATCACATGAGCAGAGAGAGTCCCAGTTCCAAGTTCGACACCATCCCCGTGAATCCAGCTTTAACTCCAAATCTTCTGTTGTATGGAAAAAGTAAGCGTTTTGCTACCTGCAAATATAAAGTTAGAGCTGCATAGACAGAATTAACACCAAAACCAACAGAGGTGAAGTATATAGTTGTCTCCTCAACGTGCCCATTCGTCAAGGAAACCTTAATTGGTTGATAGGTCCTCTTGAGCAACACAGAGACATGATGCAATGCAAACAGAAGAAAATAGGTGCCATTTGAGACATGTTACATGGGCAAGTATCTAAAAAATGGGCAACAGATGTGATATGCTTTAAATTTAGGGCTTTTTGCTGAATTGACCTATAACTTAAAGTCAAACACAAAACTAACCTCTTTTTTTTTTTAATTGTTTTGCCCTATTCACCCCACAAGTTCATATAATTTACGAAAATGCCATCAATTTTTTTTTTTTTTTTTCGAAAATGACATTTTTACTCTCTCACCCTCATCATCTTCAAGTAATTACAAGATTGTCATTGTCATCAATACCACAACCACCATGAACAACCAATTTGAAGCTCTTAATGCTCCCAAAATCGATTTACCCTTCTTCTTTTTCCATTCTTGTGAACTAAACACAACATATCTCTCACTTTCTCTCCACAATGAGCTAAAAACCAAGATTTTGATTCTAAATTTTTTTATGGTTCATAGAGTCATAGAAGCTAACGATTCTGGGTGGGTTACTTTCGTTTGTGATTCTGTGTGCTTGGAGAAGCCTTATGTATGCTAAGGAACTTATCTCACCAATTTAAGGTATGACATCGAGTTTTTTTCCAGATCTGTTCGTCAGACGACTTACTTGGGAAGTCGTCTGGCTGTAGACAACTTACCTGGAAGTCGTCTGGTCAATGCAGAGGTTATTTTTGCAATTGACTTTGAAATCTGTAACCTGAGACGACTGAAAGTTAAGTCGTCTGTTTTTGTTTGGTTTCAAAAAAATTTCCAAAGAACCTAGACGACTTACATTTCAGTCGTCATAGGTTAGTTTTGCATTTGACTGGATAATTTCAGAAGTTTGACTTCCCCAGACGACTTACATTTCAGTCGTCTGGCGAAAATTAAAATAATAATATTTTTTTAAAAGTAGACGACTTACAGTTAAGTCGTCATAGGTTAGTTTTGCAATTGAAAAAAAAAACTTCAAAATTTAATTATACACAGACGACTTATACTTCGGTCGTCCACGAGACGACTTACTTGTAAGTCGTCCACGAGACGACTTACTTGTAAGTCGTCCAGGATTTTTTTCTGAGATTCTGGTCAAACCTCGTAAATCCTGGACGACTTACATTTCAGTCGTCTCGTGGACGACTGAATTATAAGTCGTCTGTATATAATTAAATCTTGAAGTTTTTTTTTCAATTGCAAAACTGACCTATGACGACTTAACTGTAAGTCGTCTACTTTTAAAAAAAATATTATTATTTTAATTTTCACTAGACGACTGAAATGTAAGTCGTCCAGAAAAGTCAAACTTCTGAAATTATCCAGTCAAATGCAAAACTAACCTATGACGACTGAAATGTAAGTCGTCTAGCTTTTTTGGAGTTTTTTTTTTAGCCAAACAATAGTAGACGACTTATTTTTCAGTCGTCCGAAATAACAGATTTCAAAGTCAATTGCAAAAATAACCTCTGTGTTGACCAGACGACGTATAGTTTAGTCGTCTGGACAACTTAGATTGAAGTCGTCCGCGTCTTCTCCGCTAGTTTTTAAGTCTTCTACGTTAGTTTTTGAATAACTTGTATTTTTAAGAGTGATAAGTAACTTCAAGATATGTAAACCTCATATTTACAAAATATGTTCTCTCCCTTAGTTTTACTAAATTTGACTAAGTTTTTCAACGCAAACTTATAATAAAATATGATATGCTTTGACTAGTTACTATTGTTTGTTTCCATCTCTTAAGTATTATTGTTATAGACAATAATGATGACTATTGTTATGAGTTGGAAGAAGGGTTAAAATACTTCTTAAAATGTTGTATCAATATAAAGCTACCAACATTCTTGTTTATTAAGATGAGAAAAAGGTCATTGGAGTTTATTATTGCATATGAGAGATCCAAAGATAAGAAAAAGGCTACTGAAGTCTATTATTTCATTGATTTGTAAATGTGTAAACACATTGTTAGCACATTTAATACATCTTGGAAAACATTATTACTGATTTTACAAAAAATTCACAACTAAAAGAGTAGACATGCAATTCACAAAACAGACCACAAACAAAACTATTATAGATCATTCCTCTACAAAGACAAGCTTGGATTCCACTTGAGTAGAGAAGACCACACGACTTTTAAGAAGTCCAGACGACTTCTAAGAAGTCCAGACGACTTCCAAGAAGTTCAGACGACTTTGTCAGAAGACTTTTAGGAAGTTCAGACGACTTCCAGACGACTTTACAGGAAGTCCAGACGACTTTACAGGAAGTCCAGACGACTTTACAGGAAGTCCAGATGACTTTGTCAGAAGACTTCCAAGAAGTCCAGACGACTTCCAGACGACTTCCAGACGACTAACAGGTAAGTCGTCCCAGAAGTCTTCCAGATCTGAAAAACCTGCATATTAAATCCAGATCTGAAAAACCTGCATATCCAAAAACGTTCAAATGGCTTAAAAACAGAAAAAATGGGTGAAAGATTAGATAAATCTACCTTTACAGAACACACAAAAATACATATCTAAAAATAATAGATCTACCTTTAAATTAGTGGAAGATGAGTATCATCTAATTAAAAACCTGCAAAAAAGATAGATTAGTAAGAAAGACATGAGACAAAACTGGAAAATTCATATAAAGTTTGGTGTTTTCAAGTCAAAGAGATTAGAGTGGGTTTGGAGAGTTTTAGTTTGGGAAAAAAGTAAGAACTTTATACAACAAGAAGTTACCAAATGAAGAAAAATCAGACATAAAAACTTACCAAAACGCTCAAATCTATTATGAAAGGGAGACTTCGTCAGAAGACTTCCATGAAGTTCAGACGACTTCCTGGAAGTCCAGACGACTTCCCTGAAGTCCAGACGACTTCCCTGAAGTCCAGACGACTTCCTGGAAGTCCAGACGACTTCCTGGAAGTCCAGACGACTTCCTGGAAGTCCAGACGACTTCCTGGAAGTCCAGACGACTTCCTGGAAGTCCAGACGACTTTGTCAGAAGACTTCCAAGAAGTCCAGACGACTTCCAGACGACTTCCAGACGACTAACAGGTAAGTCGTCCAAGAAGTCTTCCAGATCTGAAAAACATGCATATCAGATCCAGATCTGAAAAACCTGCATATCCAAAAACGTTCAAATGACTTAAAAATAGAGAAAATGAGTGGAAGATTAGATAAATCTACATTTATAGAACACACAAAAATACATATCTAAAATTAATAGATTTACCTTTAAATTAATGGAAGATGAGTACCATTTGATTAAAAACCTGTAAAAGAGATAGATTAGTAAGAAATACATGAGACAAAA
The DNA here is from genome assembly GCF_020379485.1 of Brassica napus. Classification (NCBI taxonomy): domain Eukaryota; kingdom Viridiplantae; phylum Streptophyta; class Magnoliopsida; order Brassicales; family Brassicaceae; genus Brassica; species Brassica napus. Next base: position 24,914,126 of record NC_063449.1, read on the forward strand.
CAGAAAAATTCATATAAAGTTTGGTGTTTTCAAGTCAAAGAGATTAGAGAGAGGTTGGAGAGTTTTAGAATGATGAACATTACATTTTTGTTGCAGCCATTTGAGAGGGGGAGAGAGAATGTGTAAATTTTTCTTTATATAGGGAGACAAAAAATCCAATTAGATTAAATATTTTTTACTCAGACGACTTCCTGGACGACTTACATTTCAGTCGTCTGGTGAAGAAATTAAAACAGACGACTTACATGTAAGTCGTCCAGAAGGGTTTAATATTTTTAGCGGGAAATTAAATATTTTTAGCGGGAAACTAAAATAGAAGACTTTCCAGACGACTTACAAGTAAGTCGTCTGGTTTAAATTATTTAAGCGGGAAAATAATTTTTTTAAAAAAATTTAGGCGGGAATATTTGGACGACTTACATGTAAGTCATCTGTTTTAATTTCTTCACCAGACGACTGAAATGTAAGTCGTCCGAGTAAATTATTCAACAGACGACTAAAATATACGTCGTCCGAGTAAATTATTCAACAGACGACTGAAATATAAGTCGTCCACACCCTAAACATAACCCCTAAACTTAATTATCTAATTAAAGACTTCATAAAATCAAATCAAACTTGAAAAGTGTTTACTATACACATAAATAAACACATATAGGTGAAAACTAATTTTTGAAAAAAACATTTTAGTTTTCTAAAATCTAACCCTAACAATACATACAATACTACAACATATGTTTGCCAAACTCCTAAACCAAAGTATTTCATGATTCACTACTTCCACTCATCTATCTTCAAAACAAATCAATTTTATCATATCTTAATTTATATCACTTAAAACTGTTTATAATTACTTGATTTTTATTTTTCACGCATCAAAATATTTTTTTACAAGATTTATAAATTATTTTTAAAATAAACCGGTACCAGACGACTTACACTTTAGTCGTCCAGACGACTTCCAACATCTCAGACGACTCAGACGATTTACTACGGCTATATTCGTAAAAATGGCTTCTGTTTTTTTGTTTGGTCACAAGGGGCTGAGCTGTAATTTCACTAGGCTTTTAGGTTAGTTTTGCATTTGATTCAAGTTTGGGTATAAGTTTAGGGTTAAAATCAAGTTGTGGGTTAGTTTTGGCAAAAACCCATTAAATTTAAGTTCCTTTATTAAACTAGAATTTATATTTCTTGATTTAGGAAAATATTTAGCATTTAACTCTTTCCTTAGCGCTCTATATGTAGCATGATCAATCAAGTTTGTGGGACTCATCCACGCCAGAGAGATCGTTGGATGAGTTTCAGTTCTCTTTTGGTGTTAGAATTCTGATTTGCCTAAAGACATGACTACTAATCAAACAGAGGGATGTCTGGGTGAAAAGTTAGATGGTGTTCAAGCTGGTTTGAAGGGTGTTTTAGATCGAATTTTGAAGCAAACAGAAATGGTTGCTGCAACTCATGTGGAAGTAACTCAAGAAACGCCTACAGATTTTGTTGTGATTCCTATAAAAAGAAGCCATTGTTTCATAGAGAAGGTTGACGAATTCAAGGATCAAGAAACGGAGTTTCAAGACTTAGATACAGAGGGAGAAGTTGTCATTTTTAAGTTCCAATCCCAAGTTTCTGAGAAACAACAGCCCAAACTTGATTGTGCAAACCAACATGTTTTGACTGATACTCCACCTCATCTGGATTCGGACGAGGATGAGGATGATTTCATTGTTTTTGAAGGGCGTGCTTTGAAGTGAACTCCTTGTTTTATTTGGTCACCTTCCGAGTCCAGCATCGAGGTGTGTTTTAGTTTTATGTTCCTCAGGATATCTATATCTTTTATTAGTTTACTAGAGTGCTTTGCTTTAGTATCAGGATGGGATCTTGGCATCTTGCTTGGTTCTCATCCAAGCTTAGAGAGAAAAGGAGATCTGGAGGGATATTGGCAAGGTTATATTAAAGCCTACGGTTGTCATTTGTAACTTTATTATATTATTGAGATTTGAGATCAAGTGACAAATAACCAGACATGAGTTTTAAAATCCACCCTCGCACACAGCTTCCACAAACTTATAGCATCACAACACAAAAAAAGTCAACAACCTCTCAGGCTTTAACCTATTGAGAGCATTTCTCCAGGTATGCTTTCCAGCCTTCAAGTCGGTACTCGTGAGCCGTCTCTGCTGGGTTTTCCGCCTTTATGATTCCCCTTCCCACGATTATAATATCACTTCCCCTCTCATTAATCACCTGAAACAAGACAACAAGAGCAACCTCACTTTATATTCCCGAGATCACCACCTAAGCTACTAACAAAGGTTAGGGGGAGGGGAGAGACTCACAGAGTGTGGAGTGTTATACTGTTGACCAAGTGCATCACCACCTTTCACCATCTGAACACCAGGCGTTGCATGAATCATAGACGGATACACATACCCGCATTTCCAAGACGCAGGATTAACCGAGATGAATCCCATCACGAAATCCGAATGAGCCTCTGCGATCTTCACGGCTGCTGCAGTGTAGTCTCCTGTAGCAAGGTTACCAGCAGAGCTCATCTCAGCTAGCAAAAGTAGACCCTTACCACGAGGCATACCCTGAATGCCCCCAAAATGTTAGTAAAAACGAAATAATCAAATGAGAATCCAGTAACAAATGAATACATACATACATACTTACCTTTAACTTGAGGCCATCCACGATTCCTGGCCCTGATATTATGTGAGCGTTTATAATATCTGCCCACTCTAATATTTTAAAGACGCCTCTGCAAACAACCCGCAGCAGATAAACTATATGAAAATCATCAATGAAGAACAATAAGTGACATAACGTAGAAAACTTACCCTTCATACTGCATCGTGACGGTGTTACCAATGTCTGCAAACTTGCGATCCTCAAATATGAGAAACTTATGCTTGTCTGCGATCTGAAGTAACATCAACAATCGATCAACAACAGCCAAATCATAGCTAGTTGGATGATCTAGGGGAACTTAAAGAACTTCAGTAGTACTATAGCATACGACTTATGTTTCTATCGTAGAGAGAGATTACATCGGACTACTGTTTTAAGTAGTACTATCCCTCATATAACTTCACTATAGCATATGACTCATGCTTCTATCGTAGATAGATACAACATACTTTGTGCAAACAAACCTATCAAATAATCAAGATGTAACTAAACTTACCGCACGGAGTTTAGAGCCAAAGTCAGAGGTGAAATCAGGCAAAATGTCAACATGAGTCTTCAACATACATATCTCTGGTCCCACCTTCATCAACACAAACATTTCAAAGATCACTAACACATAAACCATATGATGCACATTCAGATAAAAAGAGTCAAAAGAAGAGAGATTCTTTACCTTGTCTGCAATGTCAAGCAACTCAGCAGCAGTTCCAACATCAGCAGCTAAGCAGAGATTAGTCTCTTTCTTCATCATAACCTCAAACAGCTTCTTCCCCATGGGATTCTTACAAAGCTCCGACCTTTCCTTAAACCCTAAAACCCTAGCCTCCTTCTCCACACTAACCCTACGATTCTCCTCCAAAAACTTAATCAAATTCGCCTCCACCCCTTCTTCAATCTTCCCCTTCTCCCTCAAAACCCTAACCATATCCGTCAACCTAATCATCGAATGAAGCTTAATCCCATTCTCCTCCAGATTCTCCCTCCCGCCCTGCTGCCTATCGATCAACACCACCGCGTCGCTAACCCTAAGCCCAACCCCGCGAAGAGGCGCCGCCGTCTCCAGCACGGACCCACCGCTCGTCACCAAATCCTCGATGATGAGGCAAGTCTGATCCTTCTCGAAGACTCCTTCGATGGCTTTGGAAGTGCCGTAGTCTTTGATCTCCTTGCGGCGCATGAGCATGGGGATGTTGTTGGAGACGGAGACGACGGTGGCGATGGGGAGGGCGGTGTAGGGGACGCCGCAGACGACGTCGAAGGAGGTGGTGGGAGGGAGGGAGGAGATTAGGGTTTGGGAGATTTGGGTGAGGAGGGAAGGGTAGGAGACGATGAGACGGAGGTCGATGTAGACGGGGGAGTAGATTCCGGATTTGAGTTTGAAGTTGCCGAATTTGACGGCGCCGATCTCGTGGAGCTGGAGGATTAGGGATTCCATGGCTGACATTGTTGTTGTTATCGGAGGGATTCTCTGAGGTTTTGAGAAATGAGAGGGGGACTTGGCAGTGACTGACTGCACAGTGGAGAGTCTGTGCGCTTTTTATACTTTCGGTTTTGTTTTTTTTTATGGGAATTTTTATCAATAATCACAAATTCTTTTTAACAAAATTTAAAATAATAATAAAAATCAAATTATAGAAAAAGATGAAATTCATACAATTAATTAAAAAAATTATATAAATTTGGAAAAACAAATTTTTATGCTTAAAACTATAAAAATATAAATTTTGTTTTTTTTTTGTTGAGTTTAACCTTTTTAAGCATGGATTTATGACATATCTGGTTCACATTTACATTTGATTTTATATGTTATTATAGAATAACTTATTTTCCAACTTACTTCTATTTCATACTCCGAAATATTAACTATTGTTTTTTTTCTTTAGATTTTAAAGAAATAACATATTTCTATTTTTTAAAGGCATAAGAAAATTCAAATCTCTATTAGAATTCTTCTATTTTGGAAACAAAACTGAAAAATACATTAAAAATGGTATAAAACAAGTAGGTCTGCTTCGACTATGCACAAAGCTTCCCACCTTTTGTATTCTTTGACTAACATTTTTGGTGTTCAGATTCCTTATCTGCAGGAGAACACGATGGGTTGAAAAAGAAACAGGTTGTGAAAGATCACATACAGTAAAGAGCCTCTTGGGTCTTTTGTCCCATGCATACCTGAAGAAAATATATTCTTGCAGTGTGAGACATTTTTACTTCTCCTGAAAATAGACTGATTGTTATGAGTCTAGTAGTTATGTTTGTCCTTGGTGATTTGCTTACAGAATACATATGTTATAAGAGATCAAATCTGGTTTTAAAAAGAAAATTGTAAGAGCAAACTACATGAGTTTTCCAAAATGTTTTCTCATGGAAATACGTGTAATAAGAAAGGATATTCAACAATTCAAAACAAAACAAAAAAACATCTAATTACATGAAAGGAGTAAACAGGAGATTGTTTCTAGCAATGCAGAGAGATGTTGCCTACGCTGCAGATTTCCTCAGGCTCCTCTCTAACACCGCAAACCTAAACTGATAGTTGACAAAAGCAACACCTGAACATTAGTTACCAATAAATCTGTATACAAGCCCATATATGAACGAATATGAAATGGCATGGGACAATATTATATACTTCACAACTTTCTTTTGTTTCCTTGGGATGCTTCAACAACCCTCTCAGCAACAGTGCTACTGGATCCTGAGTTGGATGCATACCCTAAAGCAAGTGAAACTGCAGGTACATCTTCCTCTTTTGCCTTCTGCTTAATCATGCGACTCTCTCTTGTGCTAGGAAAACTCCCTTTTACTTCAGCTCCCATCTTCGAAGAAGATGGTGATTCTAGTCCTTCCGTATGCTTTGCCGCATACATATCAAAAGGCCTATGAAAGAGCAAATAAGCCACAGTTCTGTCTGTGGGATTGGTTACTGTTTCTGTGTCTAGCATCCCTGCATATCTGTAAGAACAAAAACCAAGAGCTAGCTATGTAAACCGCATACTGTATTGGTTTTGATGATGAAGTTTTATCTAAAACGCAATCACCTAACAAAAAACTGTGACAGCACATGAAAAGAGTATTAATGCATATGCTTCCAGCATTCAGATGGTCTTTACTGCGTAAATTGATTCATTCAGAACAATGGACAATATGCTGCTAATAATGGATAAATAGTTTTTCCTATCTCACACTTTATCATACATAAAAGGCTACCCCACATTCACAAAACTGTATGTGTGTATGATCTAACTAAGAACCATATATATATATACCATATTGATTAATATGCATAGATTTGCTTACCTATATCTGGATTTTTCTTGAGGAATAACCTCCCGGTCATCTTGGCTAGTCTTATTACTGTGGGGTGTATCACTAGTGTGATGTCTCTGACCTGCGCTATCAGCCAAACGGAATAAGCTATCCCTTATACAAGTCCTTGTTTCCATATCTAACTGCAGGTCAATAAGTAGTATTAGTTACTACCAACATAAAGGCCAACTACAAAGTACTGTAGGATTATGGCTTCATCTTTTTATAATATAACAAACCAGTTGAGTACCTTTGCTACAACATCTTGAAGTCGATAAAGAACCGAGAATTCTGATGGATTATCAACAGCAGCAGCAAAGTTTCCAGAATCATCTAATTCCAGAGATGAATTGGGATCAAAGGAAGGTATTGCAGTTAGCCCTTGAAGACTAGTTTTGTCGACAAGCTGAGTAATGGACTGATCTGCTACAGGAACCTGGTGACGAAATTGCTGTTGTTGTCTCTGAATAGCAAGCATCGCCTGCATTTGCTGTCTGCGCCTAAGTTTTTCTAGTTTTTCCTGCGGCGTCATTGTTGAAGGTGGTGCACAGTCATCTGTTACCGTGTTTGCAGAGATAGCAGAAGCAGGGTTGTAGGAAGGATGCATCAGCTGATTCTTGTTAACATCAGGACATTGGAAGGCTGAAACTACATGCACAGCAGAATATGGATTACCAAAACCAGAAGTAGCCATGTATTGGTTTGGCATCTGTGGATAATGTGATGTCCCAGACCCTTGAGACTCACTCCGCAGATTGACACCCATCAAAGTTGATCGTGACGGTGCCAACTGGTTTACAAATTTTCCCCTTGACCTCTGACCGTATGGATCTTGAAACGATCCTGCCTCACAAGTCCCCAACATTTCCGAAAGCTTCATCATTTTGTGTTGTTGATATGGCTGAACAGAAAAGAAAATGAAAAGAGGTAAGACTTAATGGAACTGTAAAAATCACTATGCATAAATAAGAATCTAAGGGCATCCGCATTTGTGAGTTTCTCACCAATTATATTAATATTTAATTGGTGAGTCTCGTAGAAAAGCTGAGAGACTCATGTGAAAGTCTCTCATTACTATGCAATGAATCTCTCAGTTTTTTCTACGATACTCTCTAATTAAATATTAATATAATTAGTGAGAGACTCACTAATACAGATGGCCTTAAAAACAAACCGCATTGATGGAAACTATGCAACAATACTTTCTTTGATTCAATTTATTATAAACGTGTGGGCAATATCTCGAAGTCTGCAGTGCATAGTACCTGGTCATCAACTGAGGATTGACTCTTATGCTCATGATATTGCTCAGCTTTTGGGGTTACACGAACTCTAGGCGCACTTTGGGATGATGGACCACCATTGGTTTCTCCAGTCAATGGAAACTGCTGGTTCTCTTGTTGCTCAAACTGAGTTCTAATGTCCAATCCTAGATCTTGAGAGTCCAAAATGGATGGTAACGGCTTGGATACATCTTTAGAAGAAGACCATAATTCATCTGCACCGCTGAGACTGCCATCGCCAAATATAGGGACATCACTACTGCAAAATCACCACTTGTGAGGATATTGTGTTAGACAGAGAACCCATTAGTAGGCAATCCAGAGGTTGGTTACACCGCATAGCTCAAGCAGGATGAGAAAAAGACATACCTGAACATTCGATCAAGATCATCAAAGCTACCAATGTTAGCCCATCCATACTCATCAAAATCACCATGCTCTTTACTCTCATCAGTGCTATGAAAAATATCAGGGCCTTTCCCAAGTTCAGACGTTTTCTCTGGTAAAAAACAAGGCGACCACACACACAACTTTAAACATGATTAGAATTTGAAAGAAACGTACCCAAGTAAAAACAGCACTGTTTCAAGAAACGCACCACTTCTTGTTGAATCATATCTAGCTGGCTCACTCGAACCTGGTCCTGGATCAGCTTTTCTAGCATTAGATACTGATGAGTCAGGCCATGAGCTCATACACTCAATATTTTGCCCTGAACTGCTCCCCCCCAGCTTACTATCATGAAGGTGAGTTGTCTTCTGCTCAGCTGGCTTAACTGCCTTATTAGATTCATCGCCCTGTTCCTTCCTGTTTCTTACTTTAAAAGGCACAATATGGTCGCCTGTCTCTCCGTCGTCACCCCATATCATATTAGTAAGCTGAAAAAAACAGGTTAAACAACAAGGGATCAGAGACAAGCAAGTAATGACATCTACATGAATGTAGAACATGATGTAAGAACTCGAGACCAAGCTCAGATAACTTGTAAATATTCAGATCCTCCTTATTCAAAGCCTAAACCTTGCTCTTGCCTGTGAAATGGGGATATAAGGCTACATAGCCATGAAAGGTTTCATCTACATGCGACCAAAACTAAAACAGAGAGGAGAAGCGTGAAAATAGAATTTACCTCTTCGTCGTCCCAATCAAACATGACTAGAGAAACAGAGTCCAATCACAGACCCCAAATCACTCTCCTCTCTGATTCCTCCACACATCGCCGACTCCACCACGATAATAAAAAAAAAAAAACACCCACAAAAGAAAAAAAGTCGCTTAACGTAATTCTCAAGAGTTAAAAACCGATAAAAAATTAAATTAAAATTAAAATTAAACCGAAAAAGAGTAAGCCTGCAAAAACCTGGATTCAGAATCCTTCATGCTGTTGCTTCATCTAGATAATGGGAAAAAAATAAAAGGAAAAGGAGAGTTACTACATAAAGAGTTTTGGGAAAGTGTGGCCCATTTAGGAAGTGTGTCACGTGCCGAACGAGTGGCTGAGAGAGTATGGACGGAGTTAGGATGCCACGTCACACAAGAGTGCGTATCTAAACATGTGGCTGAGAGAGTGTGTCAATAACTACGACATTTCCACTACCCAGCTCACGACCACCACTCATTTTGACTTTCACTTGCTCAGGTCTATTTTATTTTCCCCGCTTTCAAAAATAATAGTAATATTAATAATAAGAGATATACACAAACTTATACTGTTATATTTTTCTTTAGTTTTTTAAATAATATATATTTTTCGTTAGTTAGTAAATAAAATAATTTCAGAACTTTTATTTTAAAGGCTGGAACCAGGGTTCGATTTTTTAGATTTGGTGGGGTAGAAGAAGTTAATAGAGACCACTAGTTTCGGTTCTCCTTTGTTGATATAGCCACGTTAATATTCTTTTAATAGAAACACTTTAATGTTTTTTAATAAACCGAAATATACTTGGATTGATTTACTTAGAAGAGAATGAATCAGAGAGAATTTGTAGAATATACAAAAGCTGAGTAAAATTAGGTGATTATGCATTATATAACCTAAAGGTATAAAGCTGTAAATGGTTGTGCGTAAAAGGATGATTTTGCCGTAGATATAGATTACTGTTTACTAACATGATTTTAATAATTTAAAGCACACAAAATCTCATCTATCTATGTAGAAAATTAGAATAAAGTACATCTATTTTATTTATAATGATTATGGTAATGTTCGTTTGGTGCTCCACAGCGTCAGCATCTAAACGTTGTTTGTTTTTCTGTTGCATGTTGCATGTTGCATGTCCTGCGACAGAGATCGCTGTGACCAGACACTAGTGTTCTACGTTTTAAAATTTTGAACGCCAAAAATTTCAGTGTTTCGATCTCTCCTCATGCCTCTCTTCGATCTCTCCTCACCGTTTCGTCAAAGTCATCATTCTCATCTCTCTTCGATTTGTTGCTTCACGGGAGTTAAGTTTTCTGGCAACAGAGAGTAAACTGAGTAACTGACCTCTCTCCCTCTCCCCTGCCTCTCTCTGTCTCTCTCCGTCTCTTTCTCTGATCAGCGTTTTGCATTAGGATTGTAGAACATCTAGATTAATTAAGTTGGCTGTTGGGTTTTATATTTTTTGACATGGCTTGTTTTTGGTTTATTTGCTTTTGAGTGATTGGAGTTTCACTTGCTTTAGCAGTGAGAGTGTTCTGTAATAAACGTATAAACATGAATGTCTTTTTTTTTTTTTTTTTTGAATGAATGTTAAATTTATTCATCAAAAAAACCCTTATTACATCAAGTGTAACCTCTATTCTCATAATTCATAAATCTAATTTTTAGACTTCAAAAAATTACATTCTAGTACTAAACCAAAATTGTAAACCTTCTTCCCAACCCTTCACTCCTTTAGTTCTTAACAGACTTAGTTTGTTCCTCATACATTTTTCTAGCAACTTCATCAGTATCTCAATATGCATTGGATTTTCCTCATGCTTGATTCTATTTCTCTCTCGCCACAGAGCATGCACTGTTGCTTGAAGAGCATATCTGAGACAAAACTTCTTCTTGTTCTCCATTCTCTCATCATTAATGAGTATCAATAACTCAGACCAAGCACTCGTATAATCATTACAAAGCACACCTTTCATGAGATACTCCCAAACCTGAGCCGAGTATGAGCATTCAAAAAACAAATGGCTTCTAGTCTCTGATGCATTCTTACAGAGCACACACATCTCCACAGCCCCCGGGTCCCACTTAACAATTCTGTCCATAGTAGACAATCTGTCCCTTACTGCTAGCCAAGTCACAAAAGCAAATTTAGGCGTTGCATTTGTGAACCAGATTCCACTTGACCAGTCACAAACCACCCCAGGAGAGCGTAATAACGACCAAGTTTCATAAGTAGAGAACTTTGGTTTGAACCCCGACTTCCTTCTCCAAATATTTGTATCAGAAACTTCACTTCTCAGCTTCTCTTTACCAAGATTAGATCAGCTTCAATATCATTTAGTAGAGAGGCTCTGTGTCTTCTTCTTCTCCTTACAATCTGTAATGCTTCCTCCACCGTAGCGCTTCTATTAATACCCATATCCACCATGCCACGCTCACCCAGAACATTAACAAGAACTCCTCGATCTAGCCAATTGTCAAACCAAAACGAGGTTTGTCTCCCATTACCCAAGTCTTTTTTATGAAAACTCCTTGCTACCTCTCTCATCTTTAACATCTTCTTCCACATCCAAGAACCAATCTGAGTCTTCTCATTTATTTCCCAGAAACTCTTTTGCTTCAGCAGGTTGCTAGTTACCCATTTCCCCCATAACGAAACTCCCGATAACGTTCTCCAAATAAGTTTTAACACATTGACTGCATTAACCTCCTTGAGATTCCTAATTCCCAGACCACCTTCCTTCTTTACTCGACAAACTTCTTTCCACGCAACCTTAGCGCCTGAACTTTTCAACTCTGGACCAGTCCATTTTCTTACTTGTTTCAGTTGATAGTCTTTGAGACTCCAAGGCTTTAAAATCATCATTAGGAATCTAAGTAGAGATTGAGTTTGTAGATGAAAGTGGAAACTGGGATTCAGTTTGTGGCTTTGATCGTTTATTGGAATCATCATAAAATTTGTTCCTTTACATACTCGTTTATGATTGGCTTAGATTTGTATTTATGTTTTCAGATTTGGACATAAATCACAAACGAATGTCAAAGAGGTATGGTGACTGAACCACTTAAATCCTTTTCATCAGTTTTTAACCTTTTCATCAGTTTTTATATATACTTTTACTAAGAGTTTTTCAGCATGTCCGTGCGGGTGTTAATTTTTTGTTTTTCAAGATTAGTATTTTTTTTATGTGTTATCATTTAATTAATTGTTTAGGTATTTGAATATTTTTAGGATCTTATTCATCAGAATCGAACCCGAATTAAATTTGGTAATATGGTTATTTTTGGTTATTTGATTATTTTTAGACTATTTTTAGTTTGGATTCAAAATACCCAAATCGAATTGGTTAATATTGTTATTTTTGGTGCAAATATCTGAATCTGTTTTAGATATATTGGTTTTGGATATTTTTAGGTTTCTACACATCAAAACTGAATCCATTCGGATTCGAGAGGACGTTATTTGAAATCCACCAAAAACTTATAATACGCGTATGTAGTTTAATTTCAAAACTCAAAAAACGATACTCAAAAGAAACAACTCGCAACTGAACGGATACCCGAATGTATATACTGATCTGTAAACAAATAAGAAATACTTTGTTAACCATTTTAAATTTTTGTCACAAATGGAGCAATTTCATTCAAACATGTCGAATTATTATGGTTAATATGTACATAAATGCTGTTGAAATATTATGGTAAGAAAATTAATGAAGTTGTTAAACAGAGTGAGAAAAGAAATGTAAAAATATAATAAAACACTTCAAAATAAGTAAGTTATGTTTAGTACTTCTGTAATAAACGATGTCAATTATTTAGAAAATGTAATAAATTAATTGATTAGAATAGTTAAAAATGAAATGAAAATATATAAGAAATCATTTTAAATAGATAAATATTAATTGTATTGTACTTCAGTTTTAATAGAATGGATAAAAACAAATATTAACAATACATAATTGCCTAATTAAGTTATAAATGTTCATTTTATTTAATAAAAATAATGTACAATATTATTAAAAATGGTATTACGAAATCTATATTAACTAACTGAATTTTCTGTTGTTACTAAATGTATTATAAATACCTTTAAAACATGTAATATATGTTTTAATATTTTCTTGTAAAAATTAATAACAATCATACAAAAACACAATTGAAAAGTTAATTATAACTTGGGCCATAGAAATACATAATTTAAGGTATAAGCCCATTAGGTTTCTGTAACTTTTTTGTAAGAGAATATACGTTTTGAATCATTTAATACACATTGTTATTCTGTGAACTATGAGTATGAGTTCAATTTTATGGTTACAGATTTTATGGTTATTGATATACAAATTAACTACACCTGGGCCAATAAAATGGGCTTTTCGAATTGGGTTGCAATATCGCGTGTCATGTTTAGTCAATATTCAGCGATTCTGTTTTTTTTTTTAAACCAGTGGCACTCAACCGTAAATAATGAGATAAAGTCAAAGTTATTTCTCATTCGTACTTCGCTTTTAATAGTTTAGATACAGTGATGGTGGCGTCTCATGTTTGCCTAAAGTCTAAGCACGTTGGATTCGAACCACAAGCCCACAATGAAGATAATAAACATAGAAAGAAAACATATATCTTTTGAAACATCTATGCTATTGCAAGATCATATCGTCCTTTTTACCTTAGTCTGCCTTTTTTTTTTCTAACATTACATGTTTCATTAAGGACAATCAAGTAATATTAATAACACATCTATATTGGGCCATTTTTTTCGGATTCAGCCCACTGTCCACATCAGATCTCTCTTAGACCATTTGGGCCGATTAAGAAATCAGATCCGATTCTCACTTTTTTTTCTTTTGGGCCTTTGAATCCAAGTTCAAATAATTTTTTTTTCAACCATTCTTAATTATTATTTTTTCTTTTTTTAATATAATTTAAGCATTCATAAAAAAATTAATTTTTTTCATTGAAAAGTATAAATCTTTATTAAAAGTATATAATTATTTTATTAAAAATATTAACCACATAATAAAATTAATTTATCAGAGTTATACCAACTTAATTCATTAAAAAATAAAGTTTAATTTTTTAAACATAAATAGTCATTTAAAATGAAATACAGTAAAAAACGATAAAAAGTTTAAGTCTTTTATAAAATAAAACACAAATATATGAAATATGTCATTTATTAAATATTTGTCAATTGAAAAAAAAAAAATGAACCCGCGCTTTCAAAGCGCGGATCAAAATCTAGTCTATACTATTAAAGGAGAATCCTATTGTGCTTTTTACCTTAGCCTACACTTTCTTTACTAACATTGCATGTTTCATTAAGGGTAATCAAGTAATATTAATAACACATCTATATTGAGCCATTTTTTTGGATCAACCCCACTGTCCACATCAGATCTCTCTTGGGCCATTTGGGCCGATTAAGAAATCAGATCCAATTCTCACATTTTTTTTTCCTTTGGGCCATTGAGTCTAAGTTCAAATAATTTTTTTCCAACCATTCTTAATTATTATTTTTTTTTTCTTAATATAATTTAAGCATTCATAAAAAAAATTTGATTTTTTCATTGAAAAGTATAAATCTTTATTAAAAGTATATAATTATTTTTATTAAAAATATTAACCACATAATAAAATTAATTTATCAGAGTTATACCAACTTAATTCATTAAAGAAATACAGTTTAATTTTTTAAACATAAATAGTCATTTAAAATGAAACACGATAAAGAAAGATAAAAAGTTTAAACATGACATTTACTAAATATTGTGACCATTGAAAAAATAAAAATAAAGGGCAATCAAGTAATATTAATAACACATCTATATTGGGCCATTTTTTTGGATCAAGCCCACTGTCCACATCAGATCTCTCTTGGGCCATTTGGGCCGATTAAGAAATCAGATCCAATTCTCACATTTTTTTTTTCCTTTGGGCCATTGAGTTCAAGTTCAAATAATTTTTTTCCAACCATTCTTAATTATTTTTTTTTCTTTTCTTAATATAATTTAAGCATTCATAAAAAAAATTGATTTTTTCATTGAAAAGTATAAATCTTTATTAAAAGTATATAATTATTTTTATTAAAAAATTAACCACATAATAAAATTAATTTATCAGAGTTATACTAACTTAATTCACTAAAGAAATACAGTTTAATTTTTTAAACATAAATAGTCATTTAAAATGAAACACGATAAAGAAAGATAAAAAGTTTAAACATGACATTTACTAAATATTTTGACCATTGAAAAAAAATAAAATTAAATCCGCGCTTTGAAAGCGCGGATCAAAATCTAGTAACTATTAAATGTTGAGTTTTATGAACTTATAAGATAAAGTTATTAATGAATAAACGTCTCATCAATTAATTATGCTTCCGCAAATCATCATGTTCATTGCCCTATAGAATCATCTCTCGTCCATTGATACCAATCAAACATCTACTATTATCAAAAGCAAATATGGCAAAGTTTCTTTACATAGCAATGTCTGTATTCATAGTATTGTTCTTCACGTTACATCAAACTTCTTCCCAAGAAATTGATCAATATTCACAAGAGGTACCAGAAGATGTGAAGATATCTCCCACATCTGATTTTGATATTTATGTCGAATCTCCTGATGAATCTTCATTTGAAGAAGCCGATTCACCCGGTATGCACTATGAGAAGTAGTTTGGACATCATTACATGGACAAACAGTTCGGTTTTCTTGAAGTTTGCGCTCAAAAGCTTAACTCATCACACTGTGGAGATGATTTGTTCACGAACATGGTAGGTGAGGGAAAGCCAGTATTGTTAGCTGAATGTTGTGGTGAGCTACTAAAGATTGGAAAAGATTGTTATCTAGGAATAGCTCAAATCATTTTATCGAGTTACGAGTATATAAATATTGCATCTAAGGCTATTCCAAAAAGCAAACAGACATGGAACGATTGTATTCATGTAATTGAGAATTGGAACTCTGGTGGGGATTTTGATCGTTATTGAGGAACTAGACTAATTGATATTTCATTGTGCTGATGTTTTATATATGTGATTATGTAACTCACGCGTTGGAGTAACATGCAAGAATCAACGATCAACATGGATGGTATTACAGTCTCTTATCCGCAATGGCTATACTTGTTACTTGTCTCCGGTAACTTCATGTTCCTCAGCAGCAAAAAACCATTTGCGTCGTGCCGCAGCTCAGTCTCTCACACAACCATTGAACACATCTACCAAAGCCAACGTAGTGGCATTCTTGGGAAGGAAAACTTTGATACAGTTACATGTCGGTGTCGTGCTAATGTGACAGTAAACCTTTTATTATCAGAATACTAATGAGGCATGGTTTGATTTTAATTTGCATAGTTTTTCTCTTGATCCTAATCTCCTAGATTATATATAGTTTTCAGAAGACAAGAAAATGTTATTTCCACATTCTATGACTTTTCACTTTTCAGCGTTTCATCAATTCATTTCAACAAACTATTGTTATTGGTATCAACCACGTAAATTTTACCAAAAGAAAAGAACTTAACGACGAAAGTTTAATTTCTCATGCAATGTTATGATGGTGCTAGTAAATGCATTCTTGATACTCTTTTTAGAAAGAAATGCATTTCTGATACGTTACCTTGAATGTCTTATGTCTTACAAAACTTTATAAGAATAAATAATAATAATAAACTATAAAATAAATATTTTAAATTCCAGAAATATTTATCAAATCACTCGATAAGAAACTCAAAATTATCTGCCTAGAAAAAAATAAACTCAAAAACTATATTCTTATTTTTTGTATCTATATTATCCCCTATATATTAATCATGGAGCATTACAACATGTTTTCATAGCCACATGTCATCACTAAAATGATTCTTAGAATCCTTAGAAAAATAAGTTTGTCCATATAAATATATATTATAATTTTTATTAAACTAACTATCAAATTGATTAGTAGTTTAGAAAAGAATGTTCTCAATTCTTTTCTTAAATAAAAACTACAAAATTACCTAATATGATTAACATATATGTCAATTAATGATTATGAATAATACATATTTGATAACAATTTTTGTATCCTCTCTCTCTTTTTTGTTTAATTTTATATTAATAAAAAAAATTAAACAATCACATTAAGCATATAATACAAAAAAAATATATTTTTTCTTATATGTTGTATTGTAAATATTTTAAAACGACTATAAATTACTAAAAATGGTAAAAGTTTCACACTGAAATTTTGTGATTAATGGTTTAACTCTTTTTGTTTAAACAAGATACAAATGATTATAAATCGTATGAATATAGTCTCATTAATACATATTCATATATATATATATAATTTAAATTAAATTATATACTATATAAAATATAAAAATATATTAATTTCAAAATTTGTATTAAATTTGCAATACCTTTTCAAAACTTAAATTAAATTTATTTTTTAATTTTATTTTATTTTGAGAATTTTTTCTTTACTTTGAATCTCTAACGAAACATAAACCAAATGAATATTATTTAAAAGGGTTTTTAGTGATAAATCCCCTCAACTAAAGATTTTTCCTAAAACATTCCCCCAACTTATTTTCTTATAATTTAACCCCTCAAGTTCTATTCCGTTAGATTTTGTTACACTCCGTCTATTGTTCTGTTATTTATGAACGGATACCGTTTACACACAAACGCAGAGTTTCATTTTAGTGATAAATCTCCCCAACTAAAGATTTTTCGTAGAAAATCCCCTCAACTTGCTATCTTGTAATTAACCCCTCAAGTTCTATTCTGTTAGATTTTGTGACCTCTGTCTATTGTTCTGTTATTTATGAACGGATACCGTTTACACACAGACGCACAGTTTCATTTAAACTATAAAACATGTTTTCTTTATTAAATGAAATAGAGCAGACAATGAAGCTCAAAATCCCAAATCAAAAGTTAGGTGTTCCAAAATAGCAATGAAAAGACCATAAAAGACCATAAAACATTGAAAAAGACCATAAAACAGAGCATTGAAAAAGACAACGCTAATTTAGACAAAAATCAGCGTTGTCTGCTCTTTATTTTTGGTCTTTTTCAATGCTCTGTTTTATTAGGGGTGGACAAAAAAAACCCGAACAGAACCGAATCAAGTCGAACGAACCAAAACGAAAACGGTTCAAACCAAACTAACTAAATATGGTTTACTTTGGTTGAAAAAAAATCTAGAAAAGAATTAACCAAACCAAACCGAATCTATAAAATAACCGAAGTGCCACTCCTACAACTTATAATATTTATATTAGGTCCAAAGATAATAATCTAAAATAAGAAAATTACATCTTTATGTTTGGTTTTACATTTAAATACAAAAAAAAAATGATTTAGTGTCAAACGATGATTTCTTCTATGTTTTACAAATTAAATTTTCATAACTTAACTAGAACAAAAATAAAAATCAACTCGACTAAACACATTTAAAAAAGAAAACATGTTTTTTAGGTTTAAATGAAACTTTGCGTTTGTGTGTAAACGGCAATGTTCTAAAAATCACTAGGCGGTAACTAGGCGCTTTATAGAGGACTAGCGACTAGGCGGATTATTTGGGGCCTAGGCGAGGCCTAGGCGTTAGAAAATTGTTGATTTATTTTATATATTTTATACATTTGTATAACATATTTTAGTTTTTAAGTTTAATTATAAAATTATTGTGATGAGTTATCAAAATTAGATATACAAAACAGAAGAATGTAGACAAATTTGTAGATTTGTAATAATATTATTGCTTTATTTAACATATATAGACAATTTTAGATCGATTTTAACCAATTTTAACTGATTTAGAACAGTTTAAACCCATTTGAATCATATAAATCGGTATAAATCGGATTTTAAGAAAATCGTTTCGAATAGGACCGAGTTGCTGCCTAGGCGGGGGCCTAGGCGCCGCCTAGACCGATTTTTAGAACCCTGGTAAACGGTATCCATTCATAAATAACGGAACAATAGACCGAGGTAACAAAATCTAACAAAATAGAACTTAAAGGGTTAAATTACAAGATCACAAGTTGAGGGGATTTTCTTCAAAAAAATCTTTAGTTGGGGGGATTTATCACTAAAATGAAACTCTGTGTAAACGATATCCGTCCATAAATAACGGAACAATAGACAGAGGATAACAAAATCTAACGGAATAGAACTTGAGGGGTTAAATTACAAGATAACAAGTTGAGGGGATTTTTTACGAAAAATCTTTAGTTGAGGGGATTTATCACTAAAAACCCAATTTAAAAATATAATCAGATATATAAGTGATCTAATATCTATACTATTATTTGAGAAGTGAATTTGCTGATTTGTCATCTTATCCATAATTTTAGGCAATTTTATTTATTTATCATGTTTTTATTAGGTTTTAGCTAAATCATTGATTTATTATTAGTTTTTAGTTGAGTTACTAATTTATTAATTTAAAAAATACCCTTATTGAATCTTATATATAATTTAAACGAATTTTATTTTAATAATATTAATTTATATGTTATATTAAATATTTAGTTAATTTTTCTTATTTGACATATTTTTATTAGGTTTTATACTTTTAGCTGGGTTATTGATTTATTATTAATTTCTAACTTATTCACTAATTTATTAATTTAAACAGTACCGTTAATGAGTTTTATATATAAGTAAAAGAGAAATACCCTAGGATAGCATTAAAAAAGTTTATGTCACAAATATATACTCTAAGGGTCAAAATGACCAAAATATATACTCTAAGGGTCAAAATGACCAAACCTTAAGGTTTAGAGTTAAGGGGTAGAGATTTGAGATTGAGATT
Organism: Brassica napus; assembly: GCF_020379485.1. Classification (NCBI taxonomy): domain Eukaryota; kingdom Viridiplantae; phylum Streptophyta; class Magnoliopsida; order Brassicales; family Brassicaceae; genus Brassica; species Brassica napus. The sequence goes on from NC_063449.1 coordinate 24,933,359, forward strand.
TAAATTTTTATAAAATAAAAAATAAATATTAAAAATTTGAAAATAAAAATTTGAAAATAGTTTCAAAAAGTATTTTCGAATTACAAAAAATTTGAAAAAATATATTTATAAAAAGTTCAAATTTGAAAACATATAATCTAAAACTATAAAAAAAAAAAATTAATTTTTTTATATATCAAATGTATTAGGGTCTTTTTACCTATTAAATGAAACATTTTGGTCATTTTTCTCTTTGTGGTCTATTTTTGTGATCAAATTTTGAAAATGGTCTATTTAGGAGAATTGCCCTAGTTAAAAATGACTTTTATTTAATAATATTAAATTTATATGTTATATTAAATATTTTATTATAAAATAATATAATACAATTATAAAAAAATATTAAAAATAAGATAATTTATATATATATATTGTGTTTTTGTCTGGAAACAATATTTTTATAATAACAGTTACAAGATTAAGATACCAAATAATTTATAATTAAATACAGTATTAGTCAAGAAAACACATTTATATAAAAATATTTTCTAAAGTATTTCTAAGATATAAGTATTTTTTTAACATATATTTTGATGTTTGATCTATGATAAAATATTTAGCATATATCAATATTTTGATGTTTGATTTAACTATTTGAAAACATACATAAAAACTTATTATGTTGGTTTTAAATTAGTAAGACAAAAACTAATAAGAAGATTATGTCCGCATGTGCGGGCAAAACACCTAATACTTTAATATTAGTGCAACGGATGCGTTATAATCTAGAACATATAGTATAAAGCATTCTGTTGTGTTTGGACTGTGGTTGCCTTTCTCCATTGTTGTTACATGACGGTTCAACCGAAGCATCTTCCAAGACTTACACACATTGGCTAATTTCACAATAATCTTTGACACTGTGTAGTTCCAGAAGCCACTTGAGAGACCATCCCGGATGCTCCATGATAGAGCCTCCATCGTTTACAAATATATCAATCTCCTACCCTGTTCATTTTAATATAAATTGGTGACTGCAGCTGATCCATTGATACATTTTTCTGTATTGAATCTTCCTTTACTTAATTCTTCCTTTACTTAATTCTTCCTCCTTAATACCTTTTTCAAGTGATTCAACTGTTTCCAAAGCTTATGGTAAAGGGCATCACAAAGCTTCCATTGGAATAATCTCAGGAATTTGTTCCTTCTTATCAAGGGTTCTGATGAAGAAAAAATTCTGATGAGTGCCTCTTATTCAACATCCACAATAAATAAAACGCAGTGGACAAAGTTCTCATAAACAATCGTAGGAACTGGTGCATTCTTCAGGCTCTCTTCCGAAACAGATTGACTCTTGACCCGTTGCAAATCAAGTAAGGAATCTTCCCTTAATTCCAAAAAGTATAATTCACGGTTAGCCAATTCCACCTTTATACCAATTGAAACCATCTTCAGGCTCAACGATACCTAATTTGTCCTCTTAGGTGGATTTAGTAATTCAAAACCGCGTTAAGTCTCATTTAAATCTCATGTCTATGGAGTATTATTCATCACAGACTATGTGGACTTACACCTCTCACATAATTCTACATTCACGCACATATAGAAGAATTAGATACTTCACATCAATGAAACAAAACATGCTCCATACACTCTGAAGCAAATGACTTTGTGGCTCATCTGGCAATAAAAAATCAAAAATATCAACCATCATAGAATGTTTATGACATAAAAGATTCATAGAACAGAAATAAAAGAAGACACTCAATAAATTGTTTCCTATACCTTGGAAACGTCACTCATTTGCATGCAAAACCTTTGCAACCAACTCTTGATAGGGAGATTGACCGGAGATCCTGAGAGAAGAATCAAAAGGGTGAATTAAAGACCATTTAAGAACAAAATTCAGGAAAATAAGTTTTGATATATATAAACACCAGTCTATGTACATAAAACCGAACATGTGTACTTGTGTCTGTAAGGTCAAGGTTTTGCAGAAGAAATGCACCCGGAACCTTGGGAGCGGAGAAGGAGGCGCCTTTTTCTCAATTGCATTCTCATCCTGCTGCAAGAGAAACAGAAACATATATCAGTTTCTTGAATAATAAGATCATCATCTTATACTTGGCTAATACAAAAAAAGTTGGAAACAAATTCTATAAAATTGGTTCGGTCGGTGTATGACTCTGCATGTAAAATCATAGACAAACCTATTGTTAGCTAACAATCCAAGACTCATACAACAAAATTTTCCAAAGAAGTGAGAGAAGTATACCTTTAAATATACATTAATAACTCGCCAAAGCTTGATGAAAGATCATAGAGGACGTACGTTGTTCTGTTGACTGGTTGTCGTTGCCGTAACCTAATCATCAGAGAACGATAAAATTAAACAAAAATAGAACACACACAAACAAAAATAGCACAAGAAATTATCTCAGCAAGTTAAATGCGAATATAGAGTGAAAAACAAAGATGATATCTCATTTGCTCGACGGGACTCCCTGAGGGAAATAGAAGACTCAGTCAACTTGTCTAGGGAAATACCTATAAATTTTCAATTGGCACACTGCACCATCATCATCATCATCCTCACAATCTCATAATCATCATTTACACTGCATTATCATCATCATTAGGTAAACACATATTTTCTGAAAAATCCTTAATCGATATTCTATTGACCTAATGTGATGATCTCAACGATAACTTATGAACTCAAAGATTATAACTCACACTTTATTAGCTTAAGAAAATTTCTCAAAACTTAAACTCTCACAATAATCTCTAAACTCATAAGTTCATGGCACACCTCACCATCTTCTTATATAGAGACTTGTTTCCTAAACTCATTAGGAAACATTATTATTCTAAACATAATATAACTAGGATAAGGATAACTTGGATCCTAAGCTATCTTCAAGTTTATCTCCAACAATCACCCCCTTAAACTTGAAATCGTAACTTCTCAAATCTTTCACTCCAATCAGTTCTCTCATCTCCTTAAACTTGATGCGTCCCAAGGCTTTTGTCAAAATGTCAGCCTTTTGAAGTGTCCCTGCGACATGCTCTACCTCCATCTGATCATTGTCTATGCATTCCCTTACAAAGTGATATCGTTTATGGATATGCTTACTTCGTCCATGAAAAACCGGGTTCTTGGTTAACGCTATTGCTGATTTATTGTCGATCCGAACCACAACCTTTTCACACGGCTTCTCTACTATCTCAGCTAACAACTCTTTCAACCAAATTGCTTGTTTCGCTGCTTCAGTGGCCGCCATGAATTCAGCTTTACAGGATGAGAGTGCAACAGTTTCTTGCTTTTGGGAACACCAAGTGATGAGACAATCATTCAAATAGAACATATGGCCTGTTGTACTTCTTCCATCATCGACATCCACATTGTGACTACTATCACTGTATCCTATCAGCGTTGCATTCTCTTATCTCTTGAAGTCAAGCCCGTAAGAGTAAGTTCCTTTCACGTACCGGAGGACTTGTTTTAGCGCCGCAAAGTGTGACTCCTTAGGTGAATGCATATACCTGCTCAGCACACCAACAGAATAGGATAGGTCAGGTCTAGTGTGCAGCAAGTAACGCAAGCATCCTATAATCCTTCGGTAGTTCTTTTCTTCAACGCTTGATTCTTCTCCTGATTTCGAAAGAACCAGACCGGCATCCATGGGAAATTGCGTTGCGTTACACTCGATCATGTTTGTCTCTTCTAATATCTTTTTTGTATAACACTCTTGTCTTAGAGAGATTCCTCCATCATATTATAGTACCTCAATACCAAGATAATAAGTCAAAAGACCAAGGTCACTCATCTCAAATTTTGCTGACATATTCTTCTTGAAATCATTGATTAACTCGACCTGAGATCCTGTTATAAGCAAACCGTCGACATAGACTGCCACAAGCAAGAGGTTCCCGTCCTTCCTCAACTGGTAAAGTGATTAGTACACTTTTCGAATCTTAACTATCCAAGAGCTTTGTTTAACTTCCCATTCCACGCCCTTGGAGCTTGCTTCAAACCGTATAGAGCCTTCTTCAACTTATATACCTTACTCTCACTTCCTTTAACTTCATATCCTTCTGGTTGGCTTACATAAACGTTCTCCTTCAAATCCCCATGCAAGAAAGCGGTTTTGACATCAAGGTGATCCACTTGCCATCCATTAGAAGCTGCCAAAGATATGATTAGACGTACGGTTTCAATACGAGCTACAGGAGCGAAAACTTCTTCATAATCTATACCGTGACGTTAAATATAGCCTTTTGCTACTAGTCTTGACTTATGTTTGTTGATGGTTCCATCTGAGTTCCTTTTGATTTTGAAAATCCACTTCAAACCAATTGCCTTTTCTCCTGGTGGTAAGTCTACTAAATCCCATGTATTATTCTTAACTATACTCGATATCTCATCATCACATGCCTCTCTCCATACTTTCTCTTCTACGGCTTCAAGAAACTCGCTTGGTTCTTCATTCAGCAACAAAAGTAGTCTCTCACCTTCTATCTCTGCTAGTAACACATAATCTTCTAGATAATCAGGTCTTTTACTTACACGAGTTAATCTTCTCACTTTGGGCAGAGTATGCTCTGTATTAAAAGGCACCGTAGGTTCGTGTTGTTCCCTTTCATCATCGTCTGTCATTATATCATCATCATGAGTACTCTCTGCATCTTCATCTTCTTCTATGCCATTGTTTCCATATTCGCTAAACTGTATTTTGAAAGTACCCGAATCACTCATACCATCCTTCGCTGAAATGTTCCAGTTCCAGGTTTTGCTCTCATCAAACACGACGTTTCTGCTTACAACTATAGTTCGGTTCAGAGGATCAAATAACCTATAGGCTTTAGAGCCTGGTTCTGTTCCCAAGTGAACTAGAACTCTTGTTCTGTCATCAAGCTTTCGTAGATGTGGTGTGTCTGTTTTGGTATAACCTATGCAACCAAACACTCTAAGATGCTCAATGTTAGGCTTTCGTCCTCTTAGAGCTTCATAAGGTGTTTGCATTTTCAAAAATCTCGTTGCAACTCTATTAATAAGATAAGTCGCATGCCTTACTCCTTCACCCCATAAATAATTTGGAACTTTTGTATGCTTGAGAATACTCCTTGTCATCTCTAATAGGGTTTTGTTTCGTCGCTCCACTACCCCGTTTTGCTGAGGTGAGTACGGAGCAGTCAGATGTCTATTAATGCCTGCGGTTTCACAGAATGATCTGAACTCATTTGATGTGAATCCACCTCCTCTGTCTGTTCTCAGAGTTCTGATCGTCTCTTTTGTTTCTCTTTCAACCATAGTCTTGAATGTTTTGAACTTCTCAAATGCCTCGCTTTTCTCTTTCAAAAGTATTGACCACATGTATCTAGAATAATCATCAATAAGTACAAATATGTACCGATTTTGGCCGGCTGTTGGAGGTGAGATAGGTCCGCATAGGTCACCATGAATAAGCTCCAATGCTTTTTCTGCTCGGAATGAAGTTGAATTTGGGAAGGGTCGTCTGGCTTGTTTCCCTAACAGACACGATGAACATGTTCCATTTGCGATAGTTAGCTTTGGTAGTCCCAACACCAGTTGATCTTTAACCATTAATTTCATTGAGTTCTCTCCAATATGCCCTAAACGAGCATGCCATCTGATAGATTCGGTTTGAGCGGTCGAGAGAAAACACTTTGTCTCAACTATATCCACTAATACTTTATAGAGTCGATTCATTGATCTTTTGGCTTGTACAATGAGCTTTCGTTCTTTGTCATGGAGTGTAAGATACTCTTCTTTCATTCTGACTTCACACCCGGACTCGGTAGCTTGTCCTAGACTTATGATGTTGCTTTTGAGATCTGGTATGTAGTAGACATCGGCTAGTACCTTTTCTGCTCCATTCTGGCTTATGAATAGTATTGATCCTTTGCCTTTAATGTCTATCTTTGAGTCATCGCCAAATCTAACCTTCCCTGTTATCGTCTCATCAATAGTCTTGAAGTAACTTCGCTTTCCCGTCATATGGTTGCTCGCGCCATTATCTAAGTACCATATCCTATCGTTGTTGGATCCTGTCTCAAAATCCTTTGGTTTACGTTCTTCTCATTGAGATAAACGATTTCATTCATCAAGAGCCCATCTTCTTCCTGTGTGTCGTCGATCTTGTTGTTTTCATACGTCTCTTGCAGCTTAAGTAATCTATCGGGACACCCTGAAGCAAAGTGGCCATTCTTGTCGCAACGAAAACACGTTATCTTCGACATGTCAAACTTACGATAGTATCTTCCACGTCCTCGTCCTCTTCCATATGACCTTCCTCCGCGTCCTCTGTTTCGGTAATCTCCATTATAATCACGATTTGACTGAGAGCTTTGATTCTCCGAGTGAGCATACATTAGCTTGTTTTGCTCATCATTACCTTCTCCCTCATCTTCATTGATCCGTTCCTTATACGCCTTTAAACAACCGATTATATCCTCAAAGCTAGTGACGTTTAGATCAAGAACTTGCTCTAGAGATGCCACTATATGTATATACTTCTTCCTTGGCAAACTTGACAAGAACTTCTTAACAAGCTTGGGCTCTTCTAAAGTCACTCCCAACGCCGCAGATTTTGACGATATTTCTGATAGCTTGCCGACGAAGTCATCGATTGATTTGGTTTCTTTCATCTTCAAGCGATCGAATTCCGCCATTAGAGTTTGCAATCGAGCTTCTCTAACCCTATCTGCACCAAGATGGCGTGCCTTTATAGCGTCCCATACTTTCTTCGCGGTGTCTAATTCCCCAACTTGTAGTATAAGTGCTTCTGGAATGGATTGAAAGATAAGAGCTATAGCAAAATTATTCTTGTCGATCTCGTTTGTCTCAGTCTCCACAATCTCCCATACCTTATGAACCTTAAGAAGTATCTTCATCCGGATTGACCATACTGTGTAATTTGTCGTGCTTAACATCGGGCAATTTATGGATGAGAATCCCTCCTTGGGTTTTGTAACCACGGTCGTCGTTATATCACCCATAGCTCGAAGAATTTGATTTCAGAATTTGATTTAGCTCTGATACCAATTATTGACCTAATGTGATGATCTCAACGATAACTTATGAACTCAAAGATTATAACTCACACTTTATTAGCTTAAGAAAATCTCTCAAAACTTAAACTCTCACAATAATCTCTAAACTCATAAGTTCATGGCACACCTCACCATCTTCTTATATAGAGACTTGATTCCTAAACTCATTAGGAAACATTATTACTCTAAACATAATATAATTAGGATAAGGATGACTTGGATCCTAAGCTATCTTCAAGTTTATCTCCAACATATTCCACCTTGATTTAAAAACCAGACAAGAAGAATGATCTAGAAAGTCGTCTTGGAAACGTTTCAGAGACTTTACACAATAGGTGTCCCTGTGCTTTATAGTGCGTCACAACTGTCAGTCAAGAATGACCGGACTTCAACTCATAAAGTAAGAGCTGGGAATTGGCCATTACCATAGCTTGTGTTTGAAACGTAAAGAAAGGAAAGGAAAGGGAGTGGAGCAAGCGATGAAATTCATAATAATCTGCATCCATCCATATATAGGTTCAGTAAATCGGAATAACAGAAGAGGTGAGAGGAGGAGAATCAATAATCATCAAATCATGGAGTGGGTGGCATGAATGAATGACATAATTGAAAGAGTTATTATTTTGGTGTTAAAGCTGAGAGGGAGCGTTTGAGAAATCATCTGTATTGCCCCTCGATCTATTTTTTAAAGCTAGGATCTCCTCTTTCGAGTGGGCGAGGAGAGCCAGAGAAGGCGTGTCGAAAGCTCACGTCGTCGGGTTCCAAACGCAAACTGAAAGAGATTCAACCTCAACCTACACACACAATACTTTTATTTTTTTTTAAATTTATTTTCTTTTACATGAGGCTAATTTTGTAATTGTAAGTGTTTTAATGAATAAAAAAGATATGAAGATTTGTGAAGGATATAAGTGATTCATTTTTTTTTGTATAAGGGCAATAGAAATGATGTCTCGGAGCGTTTCCTTGGAGGTTTAGCAAATCAATAAGTTTATGGTAGATGATACGACAACACAATCTAAAAGTAAAAGTAAAAGTTGTTAGGCCTAGAAATTAAGGGTTCAGTATTATTTAAATTAAGAATCCTATGTGTATTTGAAAAGCCCATACGATGCACACATGTAAAATTCAATAGCTTAGCATAAGAAAAAAGAAATAGTTGATGGAAAGAATGCCGCATGTCAAGTTTTGGAGTAGCCTTAGTTGAGATGGCATAAAAAAAAGTGACAAAATGCAATTTTATTATAATAGATAGATAATCTTTTAGGCTTCCGGTCCAAAATATTTCAAGGCCGGGCCTATTACCAAATCACTCGTAAAGGAATTGAAAATGTTACAAAATAACATACGGAATGGAAGAGAAGCTGAAGCTTAGCATACTAACAATATATTCATTTTTATTTTCGTCTTTTATTTGGTTTTTAATCATTATTTCCCTTACATGTTTCCAACTATTTCTAGATATTTAGTTTTATTTATTTATTTCTATGAAAATTTGGATATTTTCATTACTCAGTTATTCATATATCTGTTTGTTTTACTTTGGTAAAATGATTATTTTCTTTATATATATATATATATATATATATATATATATATATATATATATATATTATCATATGAGTTTCTTTTCTTTCGGAATCAACATAAAAGATATTTAAGAACAATTTTTTCACTTGTGTTCTTCATGGATCATTTAAAGGTTACACTTGCATGGTTATAAATATAAAATTACATAATCAATTATGGAATCAAAAATAAAAGTAAATTATGGAATCAACACTGTTACTAAATTTGTTCAGATAAAATTTCATTTACTAATACACCTCCGTTCTATAAAGATATAAATTTTGAGCTTTTCACATATTTTAATAACAAACTAGATGATAACCCGCGCGCATGCGCGGAGTTAATTTTTTATATTAATGTTTGTTTATTAAATGGTTTTAACATTTTGCAATACTACAATCTTTATAGATTGTAAAATGACGAATACAAATGTTAGTTTCTTAAATGTATCATCGTTGTTGAAGAATTAACATATTACAGCTCATTTTAATTATTGTTAAGACTTCATATGCACAAAAAAAAATTAAGTTTTGCGGATGACACAAATCACCAAAACCAGATAGGCAACATCAATTGTAAAATGATGAAAGGGGATTAGGTTTTCTGCTCTCGATTTTTTTACTATTAACTCTCCATAAGTAATTTTATTTTCTACATCTATACAATTGTGCTTCCGTTCTCGTTTTTGCTTCACTGATATGAGTTTTTTTAACTTCTTATGTGAATTCGGTGAATTACATAAGTGTCAATTTAAAAAGATGGACTTCTGTAAAAATTAGTTTCACTCCAGATACATATTTAAGAATCAAAATTTTGAAGAAAATCACTGGAAAACTCTATTCACAGGTTAGTGTTCAAATCTAATAAATCAAGTTGTTATAGAATATAAGTGCAGACTCGAAATATAAATGCATGTCTAGTATATATTCACTATTTCTTTCTAAAAATCGTATAATTCTAGAACAACAAAACAAATTACTTAATTTATTAATCTACGCTTTTGAGGTTTAATTACTTAAGAGTATACCGATAAAACATATATTTAAAACATATAATATATGTAAACTATGTATAAACTATGAACTGTTTGATTTATTAAATGATAAACCAGAAAAAATATAATAAATAGTTCAAATATCTGATTCTTACAAATAATAGCTAGATAGGGTATTAGGGAGAAACAAATATTAGACGAATGTTCACATTTCTCATTCTTTGAACAAACTCAAAAGAAGGTGACTGAATCTTGTCATGATATTTCATTAAAAGCTTTTTAGAAATAAAAATGAAGACTAAAATATTTATTCTGAATGAAATAATATATATATATATAGTGCTTCCATTATTAAAAATCACTTCGATTTGAATTAGTGTATTTCTGGGATGGTCATGATCAAATAACATATTAGAAACCATCTATTTAATAAATAATAATTTGTATATATAAAAGTATATACATTAGAGTAAACACATAAATAAAAACCAATACCTTTTTGTTTATTCACAATCATGTTTTTGGTAAATAAATCAAAATAATCATTTTATTTACTTAATATGGTATATAATTAAACTTTAGTGATATTAACACACATATATATATATATAGTGTATTTTAATATAAATAGTTATTATTGACACTTCCTATTTATATGATTTTATTAACATTTGTATATTTGTTGTAACAAAAATTTAAACTTTTAATCACAAAACTTTTAAAGTAAGATTTATAAATACAGATTTCAAAATTAATATATTAAGATCTCAATATTTTTCCAATGCAAATTTTGAAATTACCATATTTTTATATTTTTATATAGTATATAATTTAATTTAAGTGTTATTAATATATATATATATATATATATATATGAATATCTATTAATGTAACTTCATATTCACACGATTTATGATCATTTGTATCTTGCTTGAAAAAAAAAGGTAAACCATTGATCACAAAATTTTCAATGTGGGACTTTTACTATTTTAAGTAATTTGTAGTCATTTTAAATAATTCAAAATATAAAATATAATAAAAATCTAATTTTTTTTATTATGTGCTTAATGTGCTTGTTTAATTTATTTTAATAATATAAAATTAAAAAAAAAAGAGGATACAAAAATTGTTATCAAATATTTATTATTCATAATCATTAACTGTTATATATATGTTAATCATATTAGGTAATTTCGTAAATTTTTTAAGGAAATAATTGAAATATTCTTTTGTACAATACTAATCAATTTGATAGTTAGTTTAATAAAAAATATAATATATATTTATATGGACCAACTTATTTTTCCAAGGATTCTAAGAATCATCCTAGTAATGACACACATATTTAATAATATAAAATTAAAAAAAAGATACAAAAATTGTTATCAAATATGTATTGTTCATAATCATTAACTGTCATATATATGTTAATCATATTAGGTAATTATGTAGCTTTTATTTAAGAAAACAATTGAGAATATTCTTCTGTACACTACTAATCAATTTGATAGTTAGTTTAATAAAAAATATAATATATATTTATATGAACCAAATTATTTTTCAAAGGATTCTAAAAATCATCATCGTGATGACACGTGGCTACGAAAACATGTTGTAATGCTCCATGATTAATTTATGGGGGATTTGCATTGTCAAGAATAACTTTCATTACAATAATGACACAAAGTTCAATCATTTTTTTAATAATTATCTTGATTAATATAGATAAAGTTAGTAAATAAGCTTAAAATTGTATTGAAAACACAAAACTTCAATATATGTAAAATGAATAATTTTTGTGGAAGGGATGGAGTAGAGCAACATTATTGCAAACTTCTTAAATTTAGGTTCTTAGCATATTTTATTAATATTGAGGATTAAGAGACAAAGTTAAGAGACATGTGTAAATGTGTAGATTATTGGTAGAAATTTTTCTTGTCTCTTAGGAATTTTTTTTTTTAAAAATAAGTAATAACATATAAAGATGTATTTCAAATAAAACATATAACATTTTAATAGAAACATTATTTATTAGACAAAGTTGAAAAGAAAATTACAATTAAAACATAAAAAAAAAACATAAAACATAAAACATAGAACATTATAAATAAAAGCAAACTTCAATTTATAGAAACTTAAACATTATATGTTAATTTTGATTCCCAAATTTATCCCAATTTTTTTTTTTTTTTGGCATTCAACAGAAACAACAACACTTGTTATACAAACAACTACATATTACTCAATTAAGCATAAAAGAACTGTCCAATTCAAGTATCACAACCACAAGAGTCAGATTGAAGTAATTATGATTCTCAATTTTTTTTTGGGCATTCAACAGAAACAGCAACACTTGTTATACAAACAACTACATATTACTCAATTAAGCATAAAAGAACAGTTGAATTCAAGAATCACAACCACAAGAGTCAGATTGAAGTAATTATGATTGGCAAAAAATTTTTTTGGGCATTCAACTAAAACCGCAACACTTGTTATACAAACCAACTATATATTACTCAATCACGCATAAACTTATTAAGAATCAATTTTTTTTGGGCATTCACAATCGGCAATCTAAATCTCGTTTTATTTACTCTAACCAAGCATGCAATCACAATCGCCAATCATTTCATCACAAAAAATAGCAACCAAACCCAGATATGTTCGAGATAGATCGACAATGACGATTTACTCTTAACGGAGGAAAGAGGAAGAACACATACCTGGTTTGGTAATGAATCGGCGGAGAAGCTTGGATGACAGGAAAGAACGGTGTGGAGTGAGCGAGAACAGATCGGTATGCTGTCTTGGTTCAAATCACCGAGAGATCGCCGTGAAGAGAGAATAGGGAAACGATGAATTTTTTTTTCGAGACCGACGCGTGAGTTACCCGACTCCTTCCCTCTTTCTATTGCTGATGACACGTGCCCTTAAGGATGCGGTATGAAAACTTCTTAATTAACAAACTTCATCCGCGTTTTTAAGCTATTTAGTTTTAAGTTTTTGTTTCCCCTAGGCTTACTAAGTTAAAAAACAATATTTTGTAGACAAATAATGAGAGCCTTTAAAAGTTTGCTAAGAGATGGAGGGTAAAATGGCAAAATGTGGAAAACTTTCTAAAAAGCCCCAAGCAAAAATTTGTAACCGCCAAGTTCTAATAAGGTTCCCCCCCCCCCCCAAGATTTTTAAAAATATTTAAAAAAGCCCACCAAACTTTTAATTTTAAAACGCACATTCAATTCAACTCATCTAGGTTTCATTTCATCGCCTTTCTCGTCGTCGTCTTCTCAGGTATTTCTCTCTTCCCTCTAATCCACCAAACCCTTCAGATCTTGTCTTGTTTGTTGTAGTATTCTCTTAGATTCTCCGATTCTTCATCAGTTTTTTCAGCAGATCTTGTTTTGTCTCTTGTTTTTGGTTGGATCCGGAAGTGAGCGAACATGGCAGGCAAGGGAGGTAAAGGACTCGTAGCTGCAAAGACGATGGCTGCTAACAAGGACAAAGACAAAGACAAGGACAAGAAGAAACCCATGTCTCGCTCTGCTCGTGCCGGTATTCAGGTGATCACCTTCAAACTCTAGCTTCTTGGGCTCGTTGAAAGTTGACTTCTTTGACTCTTATTCTTGTCCAAAAGTAGTTTGGAGTCGAGAAGAGTTATGTTATGCAGTTGCAGGATTTTATAGTCTTTTCTCTTGTGGTTGGAGAGTAAAAATGTTTTGCTTTACCATGCCTTGTGTAGATGTGTTCCTGATGTTTTGTCATACGTCATATGTTAGGAGCCCCCCAAGTTGTCTAGCTAGTTGTGTCTTTAAAGGCCCATTGCTCTGAAGTTTGCTTTGTGTTCTCGTGAGGTCGGTTTTGTAAGTTTCGTTTGGGAAGTGCCCTTTTGATGATAATGGCACATAAGGCTGTGATTAGTCTATAGAACAAGTAGGCAGGTGAAGCTCTTTAGCAAGATAAAGGATGTGCTTGACTTTGTTTAATTTTACTTTGTCTGTATATAAATCAGTGTGTAGACCTTTTTATTTATTTATCATGTATGTTCTGCTTTCCTTGTCACTTATTCCTGCTCTGTTTTGATATCTAATGTAGAAAGATCAGTCGTATGATGGGGGAGGCTCACTTTGCATTGTATTTGCATGAAATCTCACTTGGATGCTGTTTCTCTTTCTTTGATTATTTCAGTTTCCAGTGGGTCGTATTCATAGGCAACTCAAGACCAGGGTTTCAGCACATGGGAGAGTTGGTGCCACTGCTGCTGTTTACACGGCTTCAATTCTGGAGTATTTGACTGCAGAAGTTCTTGAGTTAGCTGGGAACGCAAGCAAAGATCTGAAAGTGAAGAGGATAACTCCAAGGCATCTGCAGTTGGCAATCAGAGGTGATGAGGAGCTTGACACGCTCATCAAAGGAACCATTGCTGGAGGAGGTGTGATCCCTCACATCCACAAGTCTCTTATCAACAAAACCACTAACGAGTGATTTTGTTTCTTAAGCGCTGAGGTTATAGGATCTACTAATTAGTAGCTTATGGTGTTTGTGTTGGACTGCTTTTCTTTCCTTAGTTCTCTGACTAGTGTGTTGCTCTTTTCTGGACATCATCATGTGTACGTTTAATTTTAACTCTTAGGCTTCTTGTTTAGCGTATGCGATCCATATACAAAAAAAACTCAAGTTAAAAGGATTACGTGGTTATCCAAAGCTGCCTAGTCAAGAATAGGCAATACATAATCATTGGCTCATTGCAAAGAATGACAAACAGACCGCAAGAAATCTTTGTAGTAATTAAATAAAAGAGAACATATGAAACCATATAAAGGTATTGTAGCCATGTTATTAGTCCACACTCTCAAGAAAATTGAAATTGATTGCACACATGTAACAAGAAGAAAATATTTGAAATCAAATAATGCTGGAAAGCTTAGTTAAGACCCGCATTTACTGGTTTTCAGTAATGCGAAGCTGGTGGTGGAGATTTGTATTCAACTTTTGGAGAAGGTGAGACGTATGGTGGTGGTGGAGAACTGTAGACGTATGGTGGTGGAGGGGATTTGTAGTCTACTTTAGGAGATGGTGAATAGTATGGTGGTGGTGGTGGAGAGCTGTAGACATATGGGGGTGGTGGAGATTTGTACTCAACTTTTGGGGAAGGTGAGTAGTATGGTGGTGGTGGAGAACTGTAGACGTATGGAGGTGGAGGAGACTTGTACTCTACTTTAGGAGATGGTGAGTAGTATGGTGGTGGTGGTGGTGAGCTGTAGACATATGGTGGTGGTGGAGAACTGTAAACGTATGGTGGTGGAGGAGACTTGTAGTACACTTTAGGGGAAGGTGAGTAATATGGTGGTGGAGGAGAGCTGTAAACGTACGGTGGTGGAGGAGACTTGTAGTAAGCCTTAGGGGAAGGTGAGTAGTACGGTGGTGGTGGAGAGCTGTAGACGTAAGGTGGTGGAGGAGATTTGTAGTCTACCTTAGGCGATGGTGAGTAGTATGGTGGTGGTGGAGAACTGTAGACATATGGTGGTGGAGGAGACTTATAATCAACCTTTGGAGAAGGTGAGTAGTATGGTGGTGGTGGTGGAGAACTGTAGACATATGGTGGTGGAGGAGATTTGTAGTTTACTTTAGGAGATGGTGAGTAGTATGGTGGTGGTGGTGAGCTGTAAACATACGGTGGTGGAGGGGACTTGTACTCTACCTTAGGAGATGGTGAGTAGTATGGTGGTGGTGGTGGAGACTTGTAGTACACTTTAGGGGAAGGTGAGTAATACGGTGGTGGTGGAGAACTGTAGACATACGGTGGTGGAGGAGATTTGTAGTATACTTTAGGGGATGGAGAATAGTATGGTGGTGGTGGAGAACTGTAGACATATGGTGGTGGTGGAGATTTGTATACTGTCTTTGGTGATGGACTATAACATGGAGGAGGTGGTGGACAAACACATACATGAGGGTGTTTTGGCGCTTTGTATGGTACTTTAGGGGATGGTGAATAATATGGTGGTGGTGGAGAGCTGTAGACATATGGTGGTGGTGGAGACTTGTAGTGAACCTTAGGGGAAGGTGAGTAGTACGGTGGTGGTGGGGAACTGTAAACATAAGGTGGTGGAGGAGATTTGTAGTGTACCTTCGGAGAAGGTGAATAGTATGGTGGTGGAGGAGAACTATAGACATATGGAGGTGGAGGAGATTTGTATACAACCTTTGGAGATGGTGAGTAATATGGTGGTGGTGGGGAACTGTAAACATATGGTGGTGGAGGAGACTTGTAGTATACTTTTGGAGATGGAGCGTAGTATGGTGGTGGTGGAGAGCTGTAGACATATGGTGGTGGTGGAGACTTGTAGTGTACCTTAGGGGAAGGTGAGTAGTATGGTGGTGGTGGGGAACTGTAAACATAAGGTGGTGGTGGAGATTTATAGTGAACCTTTGGAGAAGGTGAATAGTATGGTGGTGGAGGCGAACTATAGACATATGGGGGTGGAGGAGATTTGTATACAACCTTAGGCGATGGTGAGTAATATGGTGGTGGTGGGGAACTGTAAACATATGGTGGTGGAGGAGACTTGTAGTATACTTTTGGAGATGGAGCATAGTATGGTGGTGGTGGAGAACTGTAGACATATGGTGGAGGAGGAGATTTATAGTCAACCTTCGGTGATGGGGAGTAGTATGGAGGTGGTGGTGGGGAACTGTAGACATATGGTGGTGGTGGAGAACTGTAAACATATGGTGGTGGTGGAGACTTGTAGTCTACTTTGGGAGATGGAGAATAATATGGTGGTGGTGGTGGAGAACTGTAAACATATGGTGGTGGTGGAGACTTGTAGTCTACTTTAGGTGATGGAGAGTAATAAGGTGGTGGAGGGGAGTTGTAGACATATGGTGGTGGAGGAGACTTATAGTCTACCTTAGGAGATGGAGAATAGTATGGTGGTGGTGGAGAACTGTAGACATATGGTGGAGGAGGAGATTTGTAATCTACCTTCGGTGATGGAGAATAATACGGAGGTGGTGGTGGAGAACTATAGACATATGGTGGTGGAGGAGACTTGTACTCAACCTTGGGAGATGGTGAGTAATATGGTGGTGGTGGTGGAGAACTGTAGACATATGGTGGTGGAGGAGACTTGTAATCTACTTTTGGTGATGGAGAGTAGTAAGGAGGTGGTGGAGGAGAACTATAAACATATGGTGGTGGTGGAGACTTGTACTCAACCTTGGGAGATGGTGAGTAATATGGTGGTGGTGGTGGAGAACTGTAGACATATGGTGGTGGAGGAGACTTGTAATCAACCTTTGGAGATGGTGAATAATATGGTGGTGGTGGCGGAGAACTGTAGACATATGGTGGTGGTGGAGATTTGTAATCAACCTTTGGTGATGGAGAATAGTATGTTGGTGGTGGTGGAGAATTGCTAATGTACGGTAGGGGAGGAGTGTTGTATTCTACCTTTGGAGATGGTGAATATGACGGGAGTGGTGGCAATGTCACTGGTTCATACGCAGCAACCATTGTTGCCATGATGATCACGCCTAGAGCGGAGATGAGATGGGTTGAAGACCCCATCCTTGAAGAAGATCTCATTGTGATTTGCCTTTTCTCTACCAACGCTTTTACGTTGGTTTATTTTTCTTGTTTTGGTTTGTGTTGTAAGAATTATGGTCATGGGTTTATATAGCAAAGCATTTCTCTACATCCAGCTATACAGTTTCTTATCCCTGTTTTGGACTCCTTCTAACTAATCGTGGAGGCATGTCTACGCGATGCTTGTATGAGACGTGCAGGAACGTTTAGAGAGAGTCAACGAGCCATTTTCCATTTTGTATGACAAGTTCAAGAAGAACTTCTTACATCATGGGCGCATAATTTGGTTCATTGAGCTAATTTGTTTATCTTTCTTTGATTATGATTATTAGATTAATTGCCCCTTTTTATTCAATTATCTGGTCATTTTTCTTTTGGGAGTCGGGACCATTATTCCTCTTTTTTTTTTGTCAACCCGTCTCATTATTCATTAACTACAATTACAAATTCATCACAAACCAATTGGAAACAAAGAATTATAAGTTTATTATATTTATTGATTTATCGAATATTAGATTATAAAATTTTAATGTTTTCATAAACTCTATACTTGGATCAGTGCACGTACATTTTTCTTAACTGACTATCATGTAAATGTTCATCTTCACATGCGTGCTCTCTTTTTACGTGAATATATATATACAATATATATTAGGGATATAGGTACGTTATAATGTATACCAAAAGGCTAAGTTATATTCAAAATGGATTAGTTAAACTACAATATGCTGAGATATTTCAGATTCACCGGTGAGGGGAAGGAAGACAATTTCCACCTAGATAGCGAACCCGGCTGTCAAATACAACACAAGTAGTTAAGCAAAGAAACAAAATATACAACAAATCCCTGTTGGAAAATGCGGCCAGCTCGGTTGATAAATCGCTGGAAAAACGTGGAACAGTTAGGAACCATGGCAAGTCGGAGTTACTCGGAGAATAAATCGGAAAACTGAAATAATTTGTAGCTTTTGTAAATTTTAAGCTTAGAATCACATGTATACCTTTTTAACACCAATTTTTATATGAGTTTAAAGGCCCAATGAGTTTAGAGGAATCCGACGGTAAGACAATAGCTGAAAAACACTACGATATATAACGAAAATTGGTAATCGCCAAGGAGAGAGAAGACCCTTAGAAAAGGTTCACTTGTGCCGGTGATCGGAAGAGCATATTGAAATGCCTAACTGGTGGGGTTTGAAAGAGATACGAGCCTCCAGAACCGTAGACAAAAGTGACGTAATAAGGCTTTTGCTGCCTGGATTGGAAATTAAATTTCTTGTTGAAAATAGTATTGGATATGGGTAAGAGACCCAAAAACAATATACCCGAATGAAGCTGAAAATAGGGTTAAAACCTATTTCTACAGCCTAACTTTCAGAAGCATGTTTACGTTTGACCTCTTTTTGTTTGGAGATGGCGCTTCTAGATTTGATGGCGGCGGATCCGGTTGGAGATGATACAGTGGTGCTAACCGGAGAAGGAGAGGGGCGTAGCGGAAGGGGCGGAGATGCAGCGGAGAAGTAGGGCCGAATGGGTCTTGAAGTCCTGATGTAATGGGGTTTGATGGTGAAGCGTAGAGGACGGATTATGCCGGCGGTGGAAGGTCTACGACTATGGCTTGACGCAACTGTGTAGAGGAGAGGCGATGGAAACACGAGGTGATTATTGAGAAGAAGAGCCAACTCATCCTCGGTAGCGCATCCACGGTGACCGTTGAGGAGCCAACCCGGCAATGCATCCACGGCACCATTTAGAAACTATTTGAATTAGAATTAAAAGAGCTGCTGAGGACTTGTCACGTCAGTCTTATTTGTTTATTTTATTTTTATGTGTAGTCCTCCGTATATATTCAGTTGTAGACTACAAAAAAAATAATTAAGGAAATTATTCTCTCATTCTCTCTCCACTACAAGAAATAAACCTCTAAGCCGACGACGAGAACCCTCGCAGAACCGTCGGAATCGATGATATCCGGTGATTTTCCGATAACGTGCAAATCGTCGGAGTTTGGTTCTCGCTAATTCGGATTTGTCGTTAAGTCATCGGAAAATTACTGACGAAACATATGATCGAAAGTTTCTCGGAAATATTCCTCGGGAACTTATCGGCTAACTCCGACGAGTTTCATTCCGGCAATCAGATTTGTTATAACGATGTCAGTAACTTCCGACAAATTTGGTGGTCGGTAACAGTTCTCGTCGAGAAACCATCGGACCATATCGATATGTTTCCGAGGAGTAATTACGTATAAAAGAATTTTGGAAAAATATCTTCATCAATAATTACCATATATATCGTTTTAAATTTTATTCTAAATTATACTACATATATTAAAGCGGCTATTTAGGTGATGATTGTTTCAATGGTTTTTGGATTTTAGTTTTTAGTTTTTGGATTTTGGTTTTTAGATTTTATAGATTTTGTTTTTAGTTTTTGGTTTTTGATTTTGTAGTAGCTTTTAGCTTTTTGAAAATCATGAATGGTTGCTTTAGATTTTGGTTTTTGGTTTTTTATTTAACATAAAAATATTATTAACACTTTACTCCAAAATAATAAAATATAAAATATTATCATCAAAATACACATAAACTTATTTAATAAAATTATTTCAAACAAAAACTATAAATACAAATAAAACTATCATAAATCTATATAAATGCAAAATTTTGATATCACAAACATCATTGTAGAATTTAGATTTATAAAACCCTAAATGGTAAAATTTTTTTTTTGAATTTAGTATATAATTATTATTATTAAAAATAATTGATTTTCTACATATTTTTTATTTATTTATATGTTTAATATAATTTTAACACATTTCATGTAATATATAGGGATAATTAGGAAAATCCTATATTAATAATTTTATGAAATTTAAATATTACAAAATAAATATTCAATAACTAGATTTTAAAGTACATTTAATTCTAGATAATTAATAATTATATTTTATAAATAAAAAAGTATATGTTTTTGAAAATGGTAAAATAAATAAATTTATGTAATTCAAATATTTTAATCGAAATAAAATATCATTTAATTAATAAAGTAGTCTTACTACATTAAAGATTTTTTTTATGATTAGAAAAAATGTACTATAAATTTTGGCAAATAATACCCATAGATTATTAAAAAACATGTAAACTTTACATAAAGTAAATTTCAATAATTAATTTTATTTTGTTGAAAAGTTTTAAGATGTTATTGATGTGTATTATATTAAACAAATGCTTTTTACTTAGGTGATGATTGTTTGGATGATTTTTATTTTGTAATTTTAGAATTTAAATTTAAATAATAGACAAAAATTTTTTGTTGATTCTTAGTAATTTGGAATAGTTACTATTTTTTTCTTAGTGATTCTTACTATTTTTTGGAATAGTTATCACTAATGTATTTTTGTTGTTTATACTATATTAATGCATAGATGTAGATATATTAATAATTCAGCAAAAAGAAAAAAAAAAAAGAAAACAAATCACGTACATTGCTCAAGGAATCCAAGAAAATGTAGTTTTTAGTTTTTGCTAAGAACCAGGTAGTTATTTCAAAATCTAGTTTTCCTAAATTTTATAAAATCTATTTTTCAAAAATCTTGATTGACAAAAAAGTAGTTTTTAGAAAATCAAAAACCAAAAACCATTTTAGAAACTACAAACAATCAGCCTCTTAGTTCCTAAAGTTGACAAAAAAAACTAATAAAAAGTAAAAACCATTTGTGCAGACAGATATTTAGCACAAACATTAAAAGGCTACTAATCATTCAACTAAACACGTCAAAATTTTGTTAAACATAAGCTTTGTCCACGGGTCGGCTTTGAATGAACCATCGTCCTTAACCTTGTGGACTCCACCGTGAACAATTTCCATCATCGGAGAGCAAACTTTCTCGGCCGGATCCATCATCGTCAACTCAGGTTCATGTCTCCATCACTTCCTCGATGCTTCAACTGAGTACCATAAATATACGCTTTCCTATTCTAATAATATTTGAGAGAAGTGACGAGATGAAAAAAATTGTGAAAAGAGTTAATGGAGATTCGAGTACGCTAAGAGTCATCAGACGTGTATATAGAAGATGGTTCCGACAGAACAGAGTACTCGGTTTTTACTCAGAAATCAAAGTACTGAATTTTAACCGGGAAAATCGATGAATTTCAATTTACAGGCGGGAAAGTGAATTAACGGATAAGAGAAATTTCCGACGAGCCATTCCTCGGAAACTTCCAACAGTTGTTTTCCTCTGTAACTTTCGATTAAACTCCGAGAACTCTCATCCGTCAGTGCAAACCGTGAAGCTTCCGACAACATTTTCGAGAAGTTTTCGAGGAAACCCATTTCTCGAAAAATATCGACATTATTTTCTGAGAAATTTACGAGGATATTCATTTGTCGGAAAATTCTGACATGCTTCCAACAAAACTATCTTGTTATCGTTATGGTCTCGTTCAATCGTTGGTAACTTTCCGAGAACTGTGATTGTCACAAAAATTAGTCGGAATTTATGATGTTTTCTTGTAGTGCTCTTGCACTTTGAAATCTCTATCTCTCTCATTTTCTCTCTCTCTTTCCTATTCTTCGTATTCTTCATTCTTCAGAAACTAAACTTCTACTACATCTCATATTCTTTCATGGTATCAGAGCCTTAAGCTTATGAACCTCACAAAAACTTCCGCAAATCTATTTTTTTCTCAGATTATCTTCAAAATATGTTGCATACATCTTTTTATCCACTGGTCCAAAGGTCTCCCGATAGAGAAGAACCTCACCAGCACTCAAGATAAAGGAGTATATCTTATTCTTTGGAACTCAAGAAAGCTTCATCCATATCCGGGAAAAGCTTCATCAAGTCCAGTCTATCTCAAAACAAGTAGGAACAGTTTATTATCCACTAGTCCAAACCCTCCATGAGGGAGAAATCGATCATGGTGTTAGTTCCAAAGTACAAGAAGGCTAAGGAACAACATAAGAAGCGTAATATGCGAAGAAGAAGTGATTTGAATCTTGCCAGGAGTGTAATCAAGGAGTTTGTCGCCCGATGTCTACCATACTCATATGTATGAAAAGTAAAACCTCGTGTGAAATACATCGGTGATGTGGTGACTATTGCAACTGGATCTTGAATTAATTCATAAAACCATGTGGGGTAATCTGAATCGTTATAATCAACCTGCAAAAATAAAGAGAACGTTAAAATTAATTAATCATAAATTTCGACGCGAAGTAGACGTAAAATATTTCGTCGTAAATTCCTCGTTATATTTACGTCTACTTTACGACAAAATTTTGTTTCCTCGTAAAAACCACGTCAAATTGCGTCGTTTTTTACGACGAAACTTTATTGTCGTTATTTTACGACGAAATTACGTTGATTTTTTTTTCCTCGTAAGGTTCTTGTAAATAAAACGTACATTTACGAGGACTTATATTCCTCGTTACATTTCATCGCTAATTTTGTGTTTTCTTGTAGTGGACGTACATAATGCGGTAAGTGTTGGAGGAGAGACGTCGTTAGAACTTGTGTAATCGTCACCGAAGGTATAGTCACATGAACTTGCAATATTGTAGCTTGAGCTTGTGATATCATCGCTAGAGCATCAAATGTCACCGTACCAGAATTTGAGAATCCAAATTTGAACTTTATTGAAAATTACTACCGTTCAAAGATAACTATTTATTCTATCATGTTTTTTGTTCTTTCGTTATCTTTTTCATCTAATGGATAAATGAAAAAGTTGATACATTTGATAACTTCTAATAAACTATGCTATAAAAATTGTTCTATCTATTCATATTATATAACTATGCACATATCAAAAATTAAACTATTCTATGATAAAATGTGTATATTTTATTGTGTCAAGTAATAAGTTACTATTAAATGTTATTATGTGAGGTAAAGGACATGAGAGATAAGGGTAAAAAAAGATAGCTTAGTTAACCAACCTGGAAGGTAAAAGAGTAACTTTGCAAGAGACAAAGTGTGTCACATGACTTGAGTGTATTTGGAAATAGGCCTGAGCACGGATCGGATATTCGGGGTTTTGAAGGTATTTGTGATTTGCTTCGTACGCTATGGATATCTAATTTTTTTATTTGCTTTGCTTCGAAAAAATACGGATATTCAGAAAAATGGATATCCGAAAAATAAATAGATATTTGCGGATATTTACGAATACTTACAGATATCTCATATGTTTTGATTAATGCAAATAATCTTAAAAATTTGATACAAATTTGTTTTGTAAAATATTTTTTTGCATGATATATAAGATAAAAATTAAAAGAAATAGCGAATCTACATATTTTATAAAAATTTTAAACTTAGTTAATAATTATAATAAGACAAAACTTAAGAAGAAAATTATAATTGTCATAAAGTTATTCATTTCCTTTTATGTAATATTTTTATATAAGTAATAATGTGAATAGAATTTGTCAAATCATATGTTAGAATAAAAATTATATAATTTTATACATTTAAAACTTTAAATATAATCAAGATATACATGTATTTATATATTACCGGATAGGATCGGATATCCGCTTCCCAAAATTTTAATATTTATGATTTGCTTCGATTTTAGTGGATATTGATTTTTAGTATTAATTTTGCTTCGAAGATTTACGGATATCCGGAATTTTCGAATCAAATCGAAATAAAAAACAAATCGAATCAAATTTAATGGATAAAATGTCCAGCTCTATTTGGAATTTAATTGAAGACTTAAAAAGTGTGCCTAGATGTAATAATCTCAAGAGGAAATGGACCGAAAATGATTTTTGACTTTTCAATGGTGACGTACATATTGATCAAACTAGTCAAAGACGAGATCTTTGAGTTCGAGTTAAAATTTACTCTACTTTTCTCTGGTAGTTTTTGGAACTCAAATTTTGTAATTTTGGGCTGTATAAAATTTTGGATTAATGTGAAGAGAAATGTGGGTCAAATCTTTTTTGGATTCTAAATGAAAAGTTTTTACTTAAATGAAATGGAAAAGTAAAAAATTCCACATTATTTACGTCAAGAGAAATCTTATAGTATAAATATGACACTCCCTTATCAAAGGTTCAATAATTTGTAAAAACACTATGGAAAAGGAGTGAGAGGGGCCATAATCAAACCACACGCGCGCCGCTGGGCCATGCTAAGGTCTCGGGTCTTGGTGAGTGTAAGATGTTTTTCATACCAAGTGTTTTGCATAATTTCCTAGATTGTGTCAAGATAAATCTAAACAGTTTAGATTGTGTCAACATCCAGATAATTATTAGAATATTTCTGATACTAATCTCGCATGATAAGCAAGAATATTTCCGGAATATTCTTTCTTTTATCGTTATCCCTAGCTTGACGATCATGTTTCCATCCCATATAAATAAGCGCTTACCCTCTTCATTATTTCTCACGCTTAAACGCAATTAGAAACTAGTTCCAACAAAACCTTAGCCGTCTCCTTAAGCAAGTCTCGAGAGTATTCATAGTAGTTATAGTTTGTAGATTATGTTTCGGCTGCAGCGAAACAGTCTCATTGTGGTTGTACCCTGAGATTCGAAAATCGCATTCAAACCGTCTCACATTACGGGCGATTTATTGAGTTAAGAAAAGATATCAAATCTCGACTCCATATTTTTTGTATTTTCCTTAACGATTTCTTAAACGTTTTCTACATCTATAATATTGTTTCATTCAATTTCTGTTTCGTGATTTTTAATCAGAATTTTCATGGTCCTACAATTTTAAATAAATAAATCTGCTTCTTGCTTATCGCTTGAATCAGATTGAATATTGCGAACAATATTTCTATAAAACAATTTTATAAAACCTTTTTTAAAATTGATCTAAACGATTTGCGAACGCTCTTTAACTATTCACAAAACGTTTTGATCTATAATACGAATCATATCAGAAAATGATTTACGCAACAGTCTCTGACAGGTTCGCGATCTCGTTTTCCAAAATATAAAAACAATCTATTTTGATTAAAATAGCGTTTAAGAATTTTTTGTTGAAATGAATTCTCAATACTTACTACGGTTTCTGTTCTGTGAAAAGATTTAATTAGGACTGACGGTGATAACAACACGCAAGTCAATGGGGCAACCGGTGCAACCAGTGACAGTCAATCAATTGAAACACTACCAACAACAGCTCCGTCTGTGCCTAGCAACATAGACGGACCCGACAAGTTTGATGGAACAATGAGATTTGTCTTTCACGCTACCATTTTCTAAACATGTTATAATAATTAATATTTCGGGTTAATCCAAAACGTAGCTTCTAACACAAGTTTGTCTTAGTAGCAGTTACAATTATCAGTACCAATTATTTGTGGCCGCAGCAGTTACAGTTATCAATACCAGTTATTTGTGGCCGTAACAGTAGGCTGATACCATCCCTCAGATTTGTGAAGTGATTTTACACGTGTCATCTCCATAATCACTCTCATCAAAAAAAATGTGACAAGTCATACTAAAATTGATGACATGACTTATGTTTAAAAGTGACATGCACAACTACATTTAATGTTAATTTCAATTTTTGGTAACTTTTGATAATATGGTAATAACACATAAATCATCACTAAAATAAATCTATTCAAATATATCATTAAATAATATGACAAGGGAAATATAAAAGATTTTAAAATTTCGAAATAGTATTTAAATATATTTTTATAATCATTAAAATTTTATCATTAAAAAATATTTTCAAAATGTTATACAATTTTTTTTTTAAATTAAATTTTTAATCGCAATATCATTTGTTTATTTTTGATATCTACAAATTTTAGGAATTAATTTTAATTTTTAATTTTGATAATTATAAAAAAAATTATATCAATTTTACTCTTTTAAAGTAATAATATAAATAAATGAAAATCTATGTAAATTATAGTTTTAAATATAGCTTGAATATAATTTGAAATAAATCAAATTATTTATTTCAATTCTATTTTTAACTAAATTAGTATTTAATATTTTTATTAAAATATTATTTTAAAATAATAAAATCTAAAATATTAACAAATTTTTATTTTTAAATATAATTTAAAATTTTATCACTGCACATGATGCAGGAAAACACCTAGTTAATCTTTATTAAGAAAGTGAAGTTCAATTAATCTTATAAAAGATGTTTATCATATTCAACATTTTGTAATAGCTGCGATTTGTTTATCCTTAAAGACAACATCTCCAAAAATGATCTCGATATTAATGTTTTAATTAACGAATCAATCCACAAGATCTTACAATCATAGTTTACTTAACTTCCTTTGGTTGTTTCATTAAACATGTTAAAATATATAATATTTAGTATCTAAATGTGTTATACTTCCTCTCCGTTTCATTTTAGTTGTCGTTTTAGACTTGAGCACAAAGATTAAAAAAAAACATTTATTTTTTTATATTTACTACACAAAAACATCATTATAATACACATAACCACATTTCAACCAATAGAAAATAGTTTGGAATATAAAGTCAATAAATTTTGCATTAAAACTATAAAACGGCGCTTATTTTAAAACGAAAATTTACTCTACAACAACTAAACTAAAACAGAGGGGGTAATATTTACGAACATCAAAGAAATTTTATAGATGTCATGGAAAAGCACAAAACACAAGAGATATTATGTGGTGAGGAAGTACCCTACGTATAGACCTATTGTTGCAATAGCAATAGAAGCCTATCTCTTCAAACAGAAGCCTAGGTGTGTCACATTGTCGTACTTCACTGTTTCCTCTCTCTTCACTAAGGGAAATGCCATCATCTTATGGCCCAAAAGTATAGACAGTTGCTAATTAAAATTTAACGAGGACATTCTCGTAATTTATGCTTCATTTAGGGATATTCCCCTATAAGTCATAGCCTTAATATAACCTATATTAATAATTATGAATGATGAAAGAAATTTAAATAACGGTTTTGGGTTGGCTTTCATCACATGTTTTGCTTAACCTCTTCTATTATATATGATTTGGCTTACATATTTATTTTTACATTTACACTCAAACCATTGTTACAGTCAGACTATCTGCAATGGTTGATTTATTCAACACCATATTTTTTTCTCTTTTAACACTCAACATTATCTTCTCTCTCTTCCACCTAATTACTCAACATCCACTTCATTTTTAACCTCTACAATATTTTTGTTTAATAAAATTCAACATCATATCCCACCATTTTTAAATCTTCTTTTTATCTTTTACAATTTTATAGTTACATAAATAATAATTTCGAGTGCAATTAACATAAAGAATTAAAATGACATATTTTTTAAAAAAATTATTTATATTCTTAACTATTTAAAAAATACAATATTTTTTTGTTAAAAAAATAAAATTATGAAATTTAAAAATACACACGATATAATACACAAACAACAAATAAAACCACATAAATTAATTGGTACAATAAACTCAATTCAAAACAATAAAACTCTTAAATCACACACAACTTAAAGTTGTTTTAATTTTGGAACAT
This sequence comes from Brassica napus, assembly GCF_020379485.1. Lineage (NCBI taxonomy): Eukaryota > Viridiplantae > Streptophyta > Magnoliopsida > Brassicales > Brassicaceae > Brassica > Brassica napus. Next base: position 24,961,063 of record NC_063449.1, read on the forward strand.
TCCAAATTTTGCCCATATATGTTTGACTTAGATATGCTTGCAATTCGTAGTGTACATTTGAGTCATGTAATTCAGATCTAGCGCGCACATGATTTGCAAACCGATTAACGATATCTCTCTTCAATTTAAGACTGCTTTTTGTAAGCTTCAATATCAAAAGGAAATTCTGAAGGATCCATTGATATTTTTGTAAGCTATGGTTTGTGTTGTTGGTACATTTATGAAATAAAATATTCGCCATTTATAAAAAAAATTGAGTGGCTTAAAATTTTGGACTTCAAACCAATATTAAAATGAAATAATTAACAGATAAGATTAGATTTTCCCACAAAAGTCGAAATTCACGGATTTCATACAAACAAAATTATTAAAGTTGAAAGAGACATACACATTATTAAAGTAAAACGAGACTAACACATATTATTTAAGTAGAAAAAACAAGCACACATTATTAAAGTAGAAAACAAACACACATAAATAGGAAAAAATACAGATTATTAAATCATAAAGACTTAGACACACAAAAACTTGACATCGACTAATTTTCAAATAGATCGTGGCTCAACTTCTCCAACAGTTGTTTGTTCTTGTCGTCGAGATGCTCTTTTCACTTAGCTTGATGAACATCTTCATCTTCTTAGCTTGAGTCTTTTCTTTCATCAATTGGTTTGCCTCCTCTTATCTCTTGGCTATTTTTTTCAATCGTTTCAATTCCTGTTCTTTAAATTGTTTGAATTCATTCCACTCTTCGTTGACCATCTCCAAAGTTACACCGACGTTTTTTTCTTTTTACCTTTTTTGGCTGCGTCCCTCCCCATTGGACGAACACTAGATCCGACAGAGTTAGAGTCACTTGCATCATTCTCACGGGATCTCTTAGATCCACTACTTGAGCCACTATTTCTTCCTACCTGACTACCATAACGTGGTTGATCACGGACAGCAAGCCATTCTGACATTAAATTAAAATGTTCATTCTTACCTCTTGAATATATTTCATGTGCTTTTGCCAAGACATCATTCTCCGACCATCCACTTTGCGGAATACGCTTAGCATTATCGTATGCGCCAACCCATTTGTTCAACTTTTTGTTCATATAATTGTAATGGTTTCTGCACGAAGCTCCATCTCGCGGAGGATTAAATGAGCAATGCTCGTTAAGTACTCATCAATTTTATCCCAATATGCTTCACTTTTTTGGTTTCTTCCAAAAACATTGTATGTTCCATACTTAATCCACCCACTGGGTAGCACCAAATTTTGATCGGTAGTCCATTTTGGGCTTTTTCGGCGAGCATGAGTTGAATCCTCTACATTCTCACTTTGAGTGGCTTCATTTACACTGCTCATGCCACCAAAACCAATTTGTGTAAAAAAATCGGGCAATTATGTTGATCCAATATTTGGAACAATTTCATTACCCACTGAAGTAGAACAAAAATGAGATATTTGAGATAAATTTGGCATCATCGATCCATAATATGGAGAATATTTTGGAACAGATGATGATATAAGGAAATTTGGTGCAAAACAATAATTTGGTATATTTTGGAGTGTGTTTGAAGATTGATTTTGAAAATGATAGTTGTTGGGATTTGGATTTAAAAGAAAATTTAGACGAATTTTGAGTGTCAAATGGATTATTATTGTGATCCATTAACCAAAAAAAGAGTTTAAACATAATTTTTTTAACTGAAAGCTAATACAAAAACTATAGTGAAAATTGACGTTTATTTTATGTATCCAAATTAAGTGAGATTAGTTTCTATTTATAGATCATAAAAAATCATAAACTTTAAGATAATTTTTTATATATAAAAAACGATTACTATAAAATAATTCACTTTTAATAATTGGAGGAGATCAGAATCTCAAAAAAATTTGGTCGACCAATAAAAATATAGGAACAGATTTAAAGAAGATAAATGTGTGTGTGTTTTTTGTCGAATGGTGGCGTGGATTTAACTCGCTCAACTTTATATCCATTCACTTTTCGCCATGTGTCTCTGTGTCCCCACTTTTTTGAAATTCAACTGATTGAATTTATTCAAACGAATGTATTCCACATAACCATTTATTTCCATTCAACTGTCTCATTGCATGCCATAAACTGTTGAATCTAAAATTCAACTATCTCATTGAAGGTAGTCTCATGCATTTCAAAAGATTCTATAGCTGTTTTTTGAACCACCTATAGCCATCTTTAATGTGAAGCAAAGCTATGAAAATATAATATGATCAAGGCTGCGACGACGCTTTAAAGGGTCACAAATTACCGTTGAGTAGTGAAAGACAAAATGGTAAGTCGCATTAGTTAACAACCAAACATTATACATAACCACACAAGCGTGGTCGATTGGTACAACGGGTTTGAAAATATGATAAGAACTTCGGGTTTGAAACCTACCAAATTCAAATGTATCCATTTGTGTGATCAGATAGTATGAGTGTAACACTCGTCTCGTCCTCTCTTGAGAACGGGTTACTACTTATGGTAAAATATCAAATTAAACCAAATAATAAAACCGACTAAATTACCAAAAATTTAATATAATAAATCCAAAAGAAAATGATATAAAATTTAATAAAAAATAATTTGAATCGTGAAGTCGAGTAGAAAACCAAAATAAAACTGTTATCATTCAAAAACATCAAATTGTACAGATATCCAACTACTTGTCAATGCCCATATAAAAGGGGGAAAGGAAGGGTGAGTAACATGGGATCATTCAGTGAAGTATGAGATACTACGCAAATATAGAATTTTGACCATGGGAGTCCAACCCTAACATGAACAAACATGGCGTTTATACACTCCACAAAACAAACAATGCGCATATAATACATAGCTAGCATCTGCACCATGCATTCTCTTCATAAGAATATGCTTATGTAACTCTATGGACGCCGCTAGTACATGATTCTATCCATGTAACCCACAATCTCTATAACCAGGCGACAAGTATAACGTCTTTGTACTCCGCAATCTCCACAAACGAGCAACCAGTACAAACATCTTTGCAAGTACAATCATATTTGTACTCCACAATCTCATATCGAACTAACATTTATACATATATATTTACATAACACATCATTCAATACAAGCAAGAATCAATCTTTGAAATTCCTATACCCAGTTAATAAATAATAAATAATAACACACAAAACATCAATAAGACTCGATTCATAAATACACTAAACTAGCCACATTAGCACAGGATGTTACGAAATAATCCTCACCTTAACCAAAAGTGGAGAACCAAGTGGATCAAAAAAAAAGAACGAGATCACTTGATCACCAAATAAGCCTAGAGTTTTGCCTTATGGTCTCGGTTTGAGGCAGTGGCGCATCGAGAGAACAAATCGGAGACACATCACATGAGTAAAAAAAGAAAGAACGAGCATTAGATTTAGGATTTATGATACATGATTTCTTGATGAAAAAGAAACGTGGAACATGACACTCAAACCCAGGCTCGGCTCAAAATTGTAATGGACCATATTCAAAATATTAAAATGTACCCTTGTTTCATATGTATTTGACCTTTGTTTTATATGTATTTTCATATATTGACACAAAATAATAGAAGACCCCTTAAACCTAAACTAAATGTCTAAAAGATTATGGACCTTGTGCATGTTCACCCTGGGCACATGCCCAGAGCCAATGCTGCTCGAACCATGACATGGGCTCACGGTTGACGAAAATAAGAAGTCGTTTGTTCTTGTGCCTGCCTTTTAAATTTGGCTTTTTCCCTTGTTTATTTGGTGTACAGGTAGGTGAGGTAGCCAGGTAGGTAGGTGACTATGAAAGCTGCAATCATCACGTGTTTATTGAAACCTTGAGCTCTTAATTATTGCATTGGATTTTGAAAACTAGTTTATTTCTGGAGCGAAAGGGTAAAAAAACATTTTTTTGAGAAAAAGAAAACAATTTGTTGCAGTGTAATATATACTGCCACCAAGTTAAAATCCAGCTAATCTGTTTCATTTCATTATTTCCCTATAATGTAACAAGAGCAATTCCATCTTTAGTAGGAGAAAAAAATTCAAAAACAATAAAATTATATATTGATGGGGTTCTCAAAATCTTGAGATATGCATACAACAATTTCTCAAACGAGAAACAATTGCATATATATGTATCTCAGAATTTAAGAACTCCATCAATATTTAGTTTAATATATGTAAGTGTAATATAAATGGAAAATGAATCTTATATAATGATATGTGTACTATAAAAATAATATTAAAAGGGTATAATATATGTAATACTTTCATTGGAAGTAATATTCTAATTTAGTTGATTGTTTGTTATTATAGTGAAATACTTCCTCTGTTTCTAAATAATACATGTTTTAGCAGTTTTTTACTTAGCCTTGATTGGTAGAGCATTAGCATTAGCAGTATAAGTATGCTATAGAAGCAGTATGCTGCATGAGCTGTATGCTTTTGCTAAACTGTTTAATAAGATGATTGGTAGAGCAGTATGAGTATGTTATTTAAAATTATTATAAAAATTAGTATATAATATATAATATATTTATTTTTAATGAATATATTTCTAATATATATATAAATATATTAACATATAAAATTAAAAATATATATAATTAATTTATTTTATTTAATAATTTTAAAATTATGCTTATATCGAAAAATATTATTTTAAAATAAGTTTTATAATTAAAATATCTATTTTTAAATATAATATTTCACACTTAAAATAAATTAAATTATATAAATTAAATTATATTTTAAATGTGAAATACTATTTTTTAAAAATATTTTTTTATTGTAAATTAATTTTAGAAATAAAAATTTTATTTTCTAGATATAAAAATAATTTTATGATATTATTAAATAAAATAAATGAATTAATTATATATTTTCTTTAATTTTATAAATTTTAAATGCAAATGCTCCTCTAAAAACTTCTTATGAGAGCATTGGTCAGAGAGCATTTGGAGAGCATTAGCATTTAGTAAATGCTTCTTTAAATGATTTTCTAACAATTGTTGATTGGATAATGTATACCAATCAAGACCTAGTTTCTAAAAGATCAACGTTCTAGATTTTTTATGTATTTTTAATAATGAATTGTAAACTTTAAGAAAGGTTAATTGACAATTTTGAGTTTATTGAATTGCCATTGGTTTAAATTTATGGAAATTGTTATAATTTTGAAAATTAATGCATTGATAGTTAAATATTAAATTTTTCTTAATATTTGTGAAAAATCTAAAACATGCATTTTTTTAGAAACATATGGAGTATTATTTATAACAAAATATTAGTACTCATTAATAATAATACTGCAAATTCGAATATAGTTATATAATTAGAACGAATTGAATGCTTCACTCATTATGACATTATGATATGTAAAACACTTAGGTTATCTTTTTTTAATGATCTACTTACACCTATTTTACCATGTCCTAAAATAATCCATAATAGACAAATTTACTTCATAATCAATTATGCGCCGAACTGGGTTTAAAATGTTCATAAATTCTGATTCAATTCATTATTCGTTTTGATTTGAACCAAAAAAAATTCGTATATCCGTAATTTTAGGAAGCAAAAAAAATACTACTATGTAAGACCCGCAAGAAACAAAGAAAAATGCAAATACTAATAACTTTAGGAACGGATATTCGATCCAATCCGTTATATGCGTATATATATATTAATAATTATATATTACATATAAATATTATATTAAAATAATTTTATTTATTAAATTTATTGTATTAGCTATTAAAATTTAAAATTTAATTAAATTTTATTTTTTTAATAAAATATTATTATTAATATTAATAATATTTATAATATTTTAGATTTTTTATTTTATTTTATTTGTACCGATCGAATTGGATATTCAGTTAAAAGTCTAAAAAAATGGATATCTGGAACACATAATATTCATGTGTATATGGATCGAATCAAATCAGATAATTAATTATTCAAAGACATGAAACAAATTGTGAATACCTCCAAAATCCGGATATTTGATCCACACCTCTGGTTATGGGTCATTGTACAAAAGATGGATAAATAATAAATGCTCCAAATGGAGCCACGTTTCCACTTACATATATTGTATATTTTTCTGTTTTTTTTGGATAAAAAAGAATACATTGTGATTATTGGAACTTATATTTATATATATAATTAGTTGTGTGTTTGTGCTTGTCGTAAGAGATCGATCATTATGGGATCAATGGCTCAGAAGTCAGTTTTGATGTTATGCGGAGAGTTCATGGAAGCATATGAGACCATAGTACCTCTCTACTTCCTCCAAGCGTTTAGTGTTAGCGTCCACTGCGTTTCTCCTGGTCGCAAAACCGGCGACAAGTGCGTCATGGCGGCTCACGATCTCCTCGGCCTTGAGGCATGTTTCTGTTATAATCTTTCACTTTTTTTTGAACATTCTGTTATAATCTTTCACTTTCTCTTCATCTTGTTTTTGCCACTCGATATATTCTTTACCCCCCTCCCCCCAAATAATTACATTTACAATTAATAATCGAAGTATAGGTTAAATAAAACAAGGTAGAGGTTAAATGATTAAATGTACTGGTATTTCACAGGTTATATAATTATTTTTCGATTTTTCGTTAATTGTACTCTTACCCATTAATACAGGTGAATATATTGTTTTTATAATTAAATGTTCATGTAACTGCGATAGTGTAGGGTGATCCTACTCTAAATGTGCATTCAACCTTATATCTCACATCATTTATTTTTCATTTCATTTGATGTCTTAGAATTTATATGTATTTTTGTTTCAGATTAAATGACGTTTTTAAATTTCTATGCGAAAATACAATATAATGCTATTTGTGGCCGTTAATATCATGAAATATGATTTTTAATTGGTCAAGTTAAATATAAATAATGATGTTTTTATACTAAACGAGATAAAATGAAAATGTATAATTTTTTGATCGGTGTGTAAAAACTTGTATTTTAAAGACACATTTTTCCATCTTATTACAGATATACTCCGAGTTGGTGGTCGATCATCTAACACTGAACGCAAACTTCCATGAACTCATCCCGGAGCAATACGACGCCATCATCATTCCCGGTGGTCGTTTCACGGAACTTTTGAGCACTGACGAGAAATGCGTCAGCATGGTGGCTCGATTTGCTGAGCTTGGGAAGATTATTCTCACGAGCTGCCACAGCCAGCTGCTGTTGGCGGCGGCGGGTATACTCGCCCGTGGAATGAAGTGCACGGCGTTCGAAAGCATGAAGCCTTTTATCGAGCTCTCAGGCGGCTCGTGGTGGCAACAGTCCGGTGTCCAAACCGTTTTCGACATTACCGATTGTGTCATGGACGGAAAATTTATTTCAACTTTGGGGTGGCCAACGCTTGGAAACACTCTCAGGGTTTTGTTAGAATCAATTGGCTCTAAGATTACTTGCTCCAGGGAGACTCAGCCTTCTTTGCTATTCTTGATTGGGGTAAGCTTCTTCTTATCATATGACTATGGAACGAAGTTGACCCTGTTATTTTTGTTGGAATCTCAAAGTTGACCCTGTTTTTGCACAATATGGAATGGGAATATAAAAATTGATGAAATAAACAAATTTCTTGAGATATATAATTACAAGTTAAAAAACTCGGAAAGTCAGTAGTCAATAAATTATACTTTATCCATTTCAAATCAGATGTACTTTTAGTTTTTTTTTTCATTACAAATTAAAAAAAAAATGCTAAAAGTTCAGTTTGCCTTTACAACTATTAAAATATTTTGCATTTATTGTTTAAAAAAAATAAGTCGGTATGAAAGAGATAAATTAATGAAAAATTGCAATAAAATCATAAAACAACACTTATTTAATTTGAAACAAAATTTTTACCTTACAAGTTACAACATGTAATAAAAGTATACCTACTAAACTATCACGCCTTTGGTAACAAACATAAAACTTAAAAAGATGTTAATAACATAAATATATAATTATTTATTATTTTCAGATATTTATAATCATAGAGAAATATTTTGTGTATATATTCACACGTAAATTTGATTTAGAAACTCACGTTGAAATTATATGATACTATCAGTGGCACTAAATCATTGATTTTCTCATTCATATCTTCTTTTTGATGTAAATTAGGATTGTGTTGAAGATTACAGTATCAACGTACCATTTAAAGCGTTTCAAGCTCTGGGATGTAAAGTGGACGCAGTGTCACCTAACAAGAAGAAAGGTGATAAATGTGCTACCATCGTTCACGACCTCGAGGAGGGAAGGCAACTTCCTACCGAGAAGTCCAGCCACAACTTCTATGTGACTGTCGCCTGGGAAGATGTCTCTGTGGATGATTATGACTGCATTGTGGTTCCGGGAGGAAGGTCGCCGGAGCTCTTGGTGATGAACGACAAAGCCGTCGGATTAATCAAGAAGTTTGTCGAGAAGGGCAAGTTTGTTGCTGCCATTGGAATGGGAAACTGGCTACTTGCCGCTACCGGCGCTCTTAAGGTAACAAAATATCGTTTATATATGGCACCGCCTTCGTATAGCACACTCCAATTTATATTGCTCGCAACTCCGGACATAGCCGGATGAAATATTCATCTTCACTCAAATTTTAAAGAGCTGATTATGTGTTTCGTGGCTTCAAAATTACAAAAGGAATTTAAAAAAAATTTAGTCTCAGAAATCTCAAGACCGCTCGCAAATTCCATAATTGTGTCAATTAATTATTTATTTATTTTGCAGAAGAAGAGATGTGCAAGTGGCTATGGGACAAAGGTGGCTGTGAAGGTTGCTGGCGGGCAAATCTTGGAATCAGAGCAGTGCGTGACGGACGATAAGCTGGTCACAGCCGCAACAACTTCTGATCTGCCAGCCTTTGTGCATGCATTGTCGACTGCACTTGGTCTCTCTGTTGTATTCTAATGTAGAAGTGGAGGTTTTAAACGCACAATGAATCTCATTTTAACATCTAGGTGATGTTATAAGCGAATTCACCGGCAAACAAATAATAAACGTATTTTTAAAAATAATTGTACACCCAATATATAATGATGATATGTATATTTGCATTCGAATATGTTTAGGAATATTAATGTGGATGAGCAAGTCTTACAATAACACCGTAGTAGAGTGGCACAGTAACTAATATTTACAAGGAATTAAAAAGGCAAAGATAAAAGAGCTACCCCAAGAAAATCACAAAACCAATAAGTGACTGACTCAATGTTGTGGTTAATGCTTGTGACGCCAATGAGGCAGGGTTTCAAATATATTTGGATTAGTATCAATCTGATTCTGTATGCTTTCACGGTTCAACTGTTCGGGCAAGAAATCCGGTTTATCTACTCTCTGATATGGTCCCAAACCTGCATCAGCAGTACTTGGGATTGCCCGTTTCAATGGTATGTCCATGTTTGTTCTTGTCCAACGCGAAGGGTTCACTCTTGTCACTCTTTTCACCGTTTCTTCTGCCATCTTAACCTGCACAGGTTGTTTTTATCAGTGCAATAAATTAGATAGGATAATAGTCTTGAGTGTTGTATAATCTTTAAAACAATGATATGTACTTTTGTTCTCAAAGTTTCGATATCAGCTCTTAGAATTCTGTTGTCGACAGTAGCTGCATCACAATGGTTCATGTCACTAAGACCACCAAGTAAAGTTGAATGCTCAACTCTTTATTGGCCTACCTACGAAATGTAAAAACATTCCCCATTAATCAGTGGCCAAGAAAGCAAATAGAGAAATGTAAACGTATATGAGCAACAATTAGAAAGACGAGAACCTGTGTATCAAATTCACTCATTTGTTCTTGCTTTCTTCTCCTAGAACACCTAGCAGATTCTCGGTTTGAGAGCATCCTAACCAATTACCAAATACAGAATCAGGACACCTGACTTCCGGATGTCCAAAACTGACAGAAGCACTCCCCTTCTAAGACTCTATTCTCAAAGAGAGTAGAAACCCTCATCCACAAACCTTGAAGTATCTAAATATATATCAACTTGGAGATCCAAAATAAACAATTATCAGAAAGATTCGAGGATACCTCCTAGCACGCTTCACGTCAGTAAGATCTCCATTATCAGCACGTTTCTGTGTCTCCATCAAGATCATCGTCATCAGAATCATCTCGTGATGAAACACTGGTAGTTTGCCTGGCTGGAGCATTTGGTTTCTTTTGAATGCTTGTTGAGGGATCAAATCTAAATGAAGCAAACGGGTGAGGTTTGTGCAACAACGGAGCCTAGAACAGTAAAAAACAACCCCATCCATTATCCACAATCTGAAAAACAGTTCATCCATAGAGAATGCACTAGCAATTGTGGAGTTGCAAAACGATTATTCTCATCTAAACTCAATACTTATCAGATCGTCACTTTGGCTCAAAGTCTGAGTGACATACTTGGAAGGGTTAGAAGTTAATCAACGAACGAAGTCACCATTTTTCTAGTCAATCTCATGAAATCTTTGCTTTCTAAGTAACATTTCATCCATGAGTATATACATAATAGAATGGAAAGTGTGTAGCAATTCAATACCGGAATGCACTAGCAATTATTGAGTTGCAATAATCTAAGCTCATACTTATCTGAACCAAACCAATAAAGATCCAAACCGAACCATAGGACTTCCACTTATGTCTCCAGAAACCTCAACCCCGAAAAAAAAATCCAAATCAAACCTATGCCTAAAAAATTACATGTGATTGCAGCTACGACTATTTGAAACACAACTACACAAGCAACAACGTTTCTCACCATAAATATGCATACTACTCAACAATCTCTTGGGCTCTTGGCTCAGTTAATTGCCACATCTACTCTCTAGGCTACCACCAAGGTGCTTTATATATCTCCGAAACAGTAATGGCAGTATCCTCAACACGAGTTTTCACCTCCGAGATCTTCGAATCCATATACTCTTTATGTTTCGATATCGAATCAATAAGCGCAAAGAGCTTTGCAGCAGTAGCTTGAACCTCCGCTTCACTCTGCTTCGCCTCTTCTTCCAATCTAACCTCCGAAGCTTTCAACATCTCCGCAGCTTCTTTCTCCACATCTTCGAGATTCATCTCCTCAGTTTTCAAGCCCCCCGCCATTGTTTTCGCCTCCAAGTCGCATTTTGCAGCCAACTCCTGAGCTTCCTTCTTCACTATCCTCATCTTATCTTCCACTTCAGTGATCTGCAGCTGAATCGACCCGAGAAGTCTCTTTCTTGATTCGATCTTGGCAGCCATTTCAGATGCGTGTTCTTGTAATGTAACAAGCTCCTCCACCTTCTTCATCGACCCTTCTTTAATCCCATCACACAACGAACAAAGAGCCGGCTTCACTACAGCTTTATAGTCCACACCCATCACCTCTCCAGGCTCCACCCCTCTCTCATTCACAGCGAACTGAACATCCACCTTCAATCTCCTCATAGCTTGGTTACAATCAATAGTTAGCGTCTGAATCTGATGAAACTGATAACTAATCTTCGAGTTAAGCTCCCAAGCTTTCTGCTCCCAACCATCTCTAGCAGCCTCGGCCTCAGAAACATCTCTCTCCACAGCTAACAACTCTCGTTTCATCCTCTCCACATCTCTCACATTAAAACTCTGTTCCTCCACACTCTTCTTCAACTCCTTGTTCTCCTCAGAGATCCTCCCCGTCTCTTCCCCCTTGGCTATCACCTCCCTCTCTTTCTCCTCCAAAACCTTCTCCATCCCACGAGTCCTCTCACTACGCTCCGTAACCATCGTACAAAACTTGTTAAAATCTTTCTCGAAATCAGCTTTGACTCTCTCAAGAGCCTCTTTCTTCGAGGGGCCTTTCCTCAGGGCATCGAGTTTCGCCTCTAACTCGCCGGACACCTTCTCACAGTTAACGATCGTTTCGGCTATACTAGCCTTCTCACCTTCTAACTTCCCGAAGAAATCGGAATCAAGATCGGTAACCATGTCGTCCTCGTTGCGGATGAAGTGGCGGAAGCTTTGGAACCCGAAGCATTGCATGGAGTTAGCATCCGCCGAGGCGGGACTCGACGATAGATGTTGACGGTAACGAGCGTACTGAACCAACCAGTTAGCAACGGCGAGGACGTTAGGCCAGTTGTGAGGCGAGTTCGGAGCGCGGAGGGTTGATTTAGTGAGCTTGAGAGGGCGGGCAGTTCAGCGATTTGAGGAAGAAGACGACGTCCTCGTCCCATTTGAGAGCGTCGCAGGGGAAATCGACGGTGGAGAGGAGGAATTTTAGGGTTTCGGAGATGTCTTTGACGGGAGGGACGGGGCTGGCGCGGAGTGAGATCGGGAAGTTGTGTGAAGCGAGGAAGGTGTTGATTGATCGGATTGCTTGAGATCTGTCGGAGTATGGATCTCGGCTTAGGCCGACTGATGATGGACGGCTGCTCGCGAAACTGGCGTCGGAGTCTCTTGAATTTACGAGGTGGCGATGGTGTTCTACTGATGGTTGTTGTAGCGAAGGTGCTCCCCCGAAAATGTCAGTCGCTTTTCTCTTTCCGGTGGCTTTGCCTCTCATCTTTTTTGTGTGTTTTTTAGATAACTAACGTCGAGAAGAATGCGAAAGATTTTGTGAATTTATTTTGTATTTTGAAATTTGTATTTGGTAAAGTGTAACCTAAAAAAAGATGCATTTTGTCGTCAAACCTTATTTTTCCCTCTTCTTTTCAACCAGCATTATTTTTTGTCATGTCAAGCAACAACATTTTTTGTCGAACCTTATTATTTTTGGAAGGATTCACAAAGATTGGTATACGTTTCTTCAAGGTTTAATGCTTTAAGCAATGATGTTGTTAATATTACCTGCTAAACAGCCAAACAGCCATACATTATTGGTCGCAAAAGTTTAGATCTACTTCTTTTTCTTTAGGTAGTATATACAATTATGTTGCTCATATACTTGCTAAACCAGAGCCATTAGATGGATTTTTTTATTGCGATGGTATTTACCCACCTATATGATTAACTCCAAATTTATATTTGGATATTCAACTTTCGCTATAAATAAATTCTAAATGGTGACCGAGGAACAAAGAGGAATTATCCATTCCTTAATATTCCTGAAAAAAATCACCATTCACGAGGAATAATTTTTCCTTCTCATTCTCTACCATTCTTTTTTTTTGTAGAGAAATAAAAAACAAAATTGTTCCCTGTTAAATTTGAGATGGAACAACTATTTCCTTTCATTCCTACAATTTCATTCCTCTATGTTCCTTTCCTATTCGTTCCTCTTGTTTCCAAAATAGTCACCAGTCGAAGTTTGTCGGAGAAAAGATATAAAATCTCAGGAATTGATGAATTATGATTGAATTTAATTGATATCTTTTAGGTGGATCTCACATTCATGTTTTCAACTAGTCGAATCTATTTAACTACAATTAATCTACGTACTCTTTTTTTTCAACACTATTATTATAAGTATTCAACAGTCGAATAAATGTTTCAACTAGTCCATTATACATGGTCTAACAAAACTATATGAGTTATTCTGAACATCTAGGTTCACCAATCAATAGGATTTCATTATTTCAAATTTGATATCTTTTAAAAAAGGAAAAAAAATATTGTCAAAGTTATATTATGTTTTTAATATAAAAAAGTAAAAAAAAAGTCGTTACAGAAAAAAAGAATTAAAAAAATATGTTTTTAACGTCGTCAGCAAAACACTAAGTGGGGGTTATTGGTTCTAGTAGTTTAGTAAATTTAGAAATACATTTTGGATTTAGAAATTTTGATAAATCCATTGATTTTAAAATCAAACAAACAAATTTCAGAATCAAATATACAGATTTCAAAATCAAAATAAGTGGATTATTATAAATCAGTCAAATGGATTTTCAATAAGTTCAGATTTGTAACAAAATATATATATATATATATTTTTTTTTAAAAACTACAGAATGTGTTTTACCATGCTTTTGGTTTGGAGTTTTAAGTGTTTGTACTTGTGTAATTTTTCTTAATATGTAATAGAGATTATATATAAATTATGATGGACACATACAATAGAAAGTGGAAAATATTAAATTGTACAAATTGGATAATTGGAAAATTTTTAAATAGAAAACTTTCAAACGGGATCAAGCAAAAAAAAAAAAAAGAAATGTATATTGAACTGAACATAGTGGTTTTAAGTCAAAACGTGTTTATGTCAAATTTTCTCTTTTATGTGTTTTTCGTTTTAACATATATATATATTTTTTAACTCACGTAGCAAGCATCTCATATATTTGTTAAATAGTGCTTGTTTATAATTGTTAGAGGAACATGTTCAACACGTATGACTTGGGGCAAAAAAGATACCGAGAACATCAATAATACAAATCTATCGAAATATCAACACTCAACTCAACATTTGCTCCTTTGTATTTTTAACTTAAAATCATTCATAAATCCATTCAAATCCATTTTTAAATCAAATCTTTAAACAAATCATTATTATTGAATAACACCTGATTTTAAAATCTATTTTAAAATCATAGAACCAATAACAATGAATTTGAATATGGATTCTAAAATCATAGAACCAATAACACTAGATTTCATTTGTATTTTAAAATCCATTAAAATATATAAACCAATAACGCCCTCTAAACCCTAAATCTTAATCCCTAAACCTTAGATCCTAAACTCTAAACCCTTGGGTGAACCATAAATCCTTGGGTAAACCCTAAATCCTTGGGTAAACCCTAAACCCTTAGATAAATCCTAAACTCTAAATAAAAACACTAAACACTAAAACTCTAAACCCTAAACCCTAAATCATAAACCCTAAACCCTTGAGTGTGTTTAGTGTTTAGTGATTTTGATTTAGAGTTTAAGATTTATTCTAGAATTTAGAGTTTACCCAAGGGTTTAGAGTTTAGGATTTAGGGTTTAGGGATTAGGATTTAGGGTTTAATGTCTTGCTGACGACGTTAAAAATATTTTTTTTTGTAATTACTACTATTTTTTATTTATTTCTTTTTACCTTTTAATTTTATAAAGATAATATAATTTGACAATATTTTATTTCTTTTTTAAAAGATGTCGAATATAAAATAACACAATCCTATTGGTTGGTAAACCTAGAGGTTCACCCTAGGAGGTGAACCCAAGAATAAGTCAAACTATATTTATGTATATGTATGTAGTACTAAATGGTGATCAAGCTGCGTGTTGTTTTAACACTGTCTCTCTCGCAGTGATGGAAGGTACGTAATAGTGGTACTGGTATGGTGAAGGTTTTAGAGCACAAGGTTGTTGGGGGTTTTAACATAAATTTTCAAAATTTAAAATAATTAAAATATAAATAAAAATAGGAAGAGTGTCAGAAAAAGTCCTAACTCTTATGTTTTAAGAACCTAAGATAAAAGTTTACTTTTACATATATAGTAGGAATTTAAATTCTCTCTCTAGAACTTTCTCTACCTTCTCTCTAGAGACAGCTTAAGTAAACTTTGCGTTCGGTGGTCGGCGGCAACTTTCGTCGTCATCCATCATCGATCCCTTTTATTTTTTGTTTGTCTAGATGTGTTATATTCGATCTACTGATCGACTTCTCCTTCCGCATAAGTTGGATTTTCATCTTCGCATGGCGAGTGTTCATCTTTTGTTGTGCTTTCGATTCAAACAGAGCTGAGTTTCTATCAATTTATTTCTCTGTTTTAAATCGATTAATAAAGTTTTGTTTTTTGTAAAAACGGATTAAACTTTCATCATCTCTTTCGTGAGTTTATCCTAAATCCTGACTTGTCGATGTTTGATTTTCTTCTTTTGAGGTTAAAGTTCAGAGTCTCTTCTGAAAGAAATCAGTCTTGGCCTGATTATCTACTGATAATCTCGGTTCATGGGTCAAGCTTTCTAATTGGAAGTGATGATGAAGGTGATGTACTAATTTAAGTTGAGTCAAAGGGGGCTTAGCTAAGTTTGGCGTTCTAATGTGAGCGCTCCAACAAAAGTTCACTTTGGATCTACTTGAGTAGTACCAGTGATTAATAACCAAGGAAGAAAGATTCTCGATCTATCGGCAGCGGTGTAAAGTGGAAGAGGTTTGTTCAATTGGTATCAAAGTTTGGAGCATCGCAGTTTCTTTCGTGAAGCATAGATCGATGTTTCGGTGAATAGAAGATGGAGATAGAAGATGCAGTTGAATATCCTGGGGGAGCAAGTTCCCCGACGGCCAAGATTGCCGGTTCAGCATAGGTTCGGGAGAAGACACGTGCTACGGTGGAGACTATAGCAGCAACACGTGGATGCGTGACTCTTCATTAACCGCTTATTTCTATTGAGCTTAATGTAATATTTTTCTTCTATTGTAATATCTCGACCCAATTGTATCTTTGCCCAATGGGCTTTAAATGAATGAAAGTCGATAAAAAAAAACTCTTATGTTTTAAGAACCTTATAAAAAATCCAGACATGTCATTTTTATACTGACTCAATTTTTTTAAAACAAAAAAAATTAATTGCAATAAAATATTAACAATTTAGGTTTTAGATACTTAATAAGGTTCTAATGGTTGTGAATGCTCTTAGGATTTTTGTAGAAACTGTCCCTGTTTTATACGGTATCAGAAACTCTGGATCTTAATTTATTGATCTGGTTGGATGTATGATAGTATTCTAGTTTCTGTTACATGTTTGAAATACATATTGAATGTTTCTAGCTTAATGACACGTAATAACAAAGTTTTTTTTTTTTGAACACGATAACAAAGTATCTATCATCCGTTGATCCATTCACAATGTAGATCACATCAAATTTTAAACATCAGTATATTTTATCTGAAAGTGTTACAAAAAAAAAAAAAAAGTATATTTGATCTGAAAAATGGAAACGTGTCATGTGCCTAATAATGATGACCATCACTTGCGTCTCCCTTTTATCTTTCTCCTCCTTCGCAATCATTAAAGTACAATTATAATCTTAAATCTTTTATTTAAAATCCGAAAAGACAGATAAAGTAACGGGCGGAGGTAGACAAAAGAGAACGAAAAACAGAACATAGATTCGTTTCTTCGTCTTCCTTTGTAATTCTAGAATCTAAAAAGAGAAACTTTTTTAAATCTAAACAGAGAAGAAGGTAGAATGGCAAGACCCAACAACAAACACACTACCATTAACTACAGCCACATCCTCCAAAAGGATCCATCTTCTTCCTCCCCTGCTTCTTATTCCTCGGTTGCTCGTTCCAATGGCCGCATGCTCGTCCTCACCAAACCTTCCCCCAAGCCCCTCAAATCTTCCGTCACTACGCCTCCTCCGAAGACTCCGGATCAACCCATCTCTGATCCAGATCCGAATCAGATCTCTCTCCGTCCCTTAGGTCACACCGGACCTGGTTCCTCGCTTTCGTTTCCTGCTCGGACCTCGGAACCGGATAAAACCGTAGCTGCTCCGGCTCCGTTGTCCGTTTCCCCGAAGCCTGACCGGTTTGTCCCTCCGCATCTTAGGCCAGGGTTTGTTCGGAAAGTCGAGAAACCTGGACTCGCTTCTTCTTCGATTCCGGGATTGCCTCACCAGGAACAGCAACAGCCGTGGCAGGGGTATTCCGAGTATGGACACACCGGGCGACCCAAATCGGGCGGGTATATTCGATCCGATCCAGAATACTTGGGTCGACCAAGGTCTAGCGGGAACCGACCCGGCACCTCTGGATGATGATAGTATGTTTTATCATTCTCTGGCTGGCTCTCTGCTCTCGCTTTAGTTTACTTATGATCGTAACCTTAGGGTTCTTAGGTTTACCTCAACGCAACTATCTTTAAGATTGTCTTAGATTCGAAACGTGATTCTTCTGATGGTTTTGTCTTTTTGCCTTATCAAGATTGTGTCTTTGGACCTCTTGATTCGAACCCACAATGTGTCTGAACATGAGGACTCTAGTGTTCACTTCGTTTGACCAAAGAGAAGTTGTTCAATATAAATCTTACTTGTTTGTCCTTGACGGTTTTATTCCTTTCTTGGATTTGTGTGATTGCCTCTAAAAAGGTTATAGATATCTTGGAATCCATCTCTCTTTTCTACCCATTTGTTTTCTCATGTCTGTTCTGTTTTTTTTTTTTTTTTGAAAAGCTGTTACTAGAATTTTGATAATGTATTTATGCAGATGAGCTTGATGAGTTGATGTTTAGTTACTCGATGATGGAGATCGAAACTACCTCTATTTCCGTGTTAACATTCCACTCTCAAGGAGGATTTTAAACAGTGACTTTTAGTTTCTCAGCTCTTTTGATCATTTATCAAAGACCACCCAAGATTCAGTAGATTTGTAGAAGATGTTGTTTAGGAGAGTGATACTATCATAGACAAGGCCTGACACCATAACACTTATGTTACTTTTCTCACTTACAACACTTGTATTTCAAAACTTTGTTTATGTACCTATAATTCTATCTAGCACATGTTGTTTATTCTAAATTTCTGTTTCACGAATTGTCTCTAAATATGCACTAAAAACAGGAGGAAGACCAGAGAAATCTGAGGAAAATGAATTCTAGTTTTCAATCTTTCTATTTCTAACAGCTTAACATGCATTTTTAGGATTGGCAATTTCTTTCTTAGCAAAAAGTAAAACTACTCAGGCTAGCTGGTTTGGATTCTTCTTAGTTAGAATAGACTTTGGTTGAAAAAAGAAGGAAGAAAAACTATTAAGAGCATCTCCAAACTATTTTTATAATATAAATTTTTATTTTAAAGGAAAATATAAAGAAATGTTATTTTTTACCTCTATATTTAAAGGTGAAAATAGTACATCTCTATCGTAAAAGTTTTCTATTTTAGAGAAAAAATATAAAGATGAAAATAGAAGTGGTTTAGAGATGGTCTAATATATAACAACATTGAATTTAAACCCAAAAAATAGTAAACATATAATCGACATCATCTTATATGAAAAAAACTGCATCATGTTTCATTTGAATATTAATGACATAATATTTTTGTTTTGAGCAAAAAATATCTAATCATGTTGTAAAATGCTACTTTTACCTCTAATAATCCAATCACCGTAAGGGACCGATTAGTAATGTTTTTACTTGTAGTTCATTCTATCCACGTTGATAAAATTCTATTTTCACCGGAGAAAAAAATCCAATCACCGACGCCCCCTCAGAACTCACTATCCATCACCACGAAAAGATGCAAGGAGTCATTAATTTACCGTTTTGCCCCACCGTCTCCATTAATGCACCCTGTGCTTTTTTAAGATTGCTCTTCAAAGCAAAACATCTCTCTCAGATCAATCTAACAGAGATCTCTCCTTCTCAGATCAGCAATGGGATCTCTACCACCGTCACACCTCGACTTCTCCTCCGCCAATCACGGCAACGAACATCACCA
Source organism: Brassica napus (assembly GCF_020379485.1). Classification (NCBI taxonomy): domain Eukaryota; kingdom Viridiplantae; phylum Streptophyta; class Magnoliopsida; order Brassicales; family Brassicaceae; genus Brassica; species Brassica napus. The sequence goes on from NC_063449.1 coordinate 24,980,398, forward strand.
CCACCAAGAAATCTCCAAAGACAACCTCCTCGCCCTCTTCAAATCCCAACAAGATCTCCTAAACCACTTCTTCAAACACCTCGACCTCCCCCAAACCCTAGACTTCTCCCGCATCCTCCTCTCCACCTCCGGCACCGTCTTCTTCACCGGCGTCGGCAAATCCGCCTTCGTCGCCAACAAAATCTCCCAGACCCTCATCTCCCTCAGCTTCCGCTCCTCTTTCCTCTCCCCTCTCGACGCGCTTCACGGCGACATCGGCGCTCTCTCCTCCCGCGACGTTCTCGTCCTCTTCAGCAAATCCGGCTCCACCGAGGAGCTGCTCCGTCTCGTCCCCTGCGCTAAGGCTAGGGGAGCCTTCTTGGTGTCTCTTACCTCCGTTCCTGGGAATCCGCTCGCTGGAGTTTGCGATATGAATGTGCATTTGCCGTTACAGAGGGAGTTGTGTCCGTTTAATCTCGCTCCTGTGACGTCTACGGCGATCCAGATGGTGTTTGGGGATACGATTGCGGTTGCGCTCATGGCGGCTAGGAATCTAACGAAGGAGGAGTATGGAGCTAATCATCCTGCCGGTAGGATCGGCAAGAGCTTGATTTTCAAGGTTTGATCTCGAGATTGCTCACATGATTAGCTTAAGAATAGGCCTGGGCGGTTTGTAACTTAACCGGAATCGAATCCAATCCGATCTAAACCGGGTTTTAAAATTAAATACTCAGAAATAAATACCCTAAATTAAACCTATTAATTTTAAATATAGTTTATGATAATTTAGATATTTTATAAATATTTCGAAATTTTAGTAATTAACCAATTACAGAACTTTGAACTACTTAAGAACCTATAGAGTTGGGTGTGAATCTATTATTGGCCATTTCTTGCAGGTAAAGGATGTTATGAAGAAGAAAGAAGAGCTTCCGGTTTGTAAAGAAGGAGACTTGATAATGGATCAGTTAGTTGAGCTAACCAGCAAAGGATGTGGGTGTTTGCTTGTGGTTGACGAACATCATCGCTTGATCGGTACATTCACAGATGGAGATCTTCGCAGGACTCTTAAAGCAAGTGGAGAAGCAATCTTCAAACTCAGCGTTGGAGAAATGTGCAACAGGTTAGAGACTGCGTTAGACCGTATAAACGTTGACGTATGTTGAGATCTTACGTTGCGCATATTGTTTTAAAACAGGAATCCGAGGACGATTGGACCGGAGACAATGGCTGTTGAAGCCATGAAGAAGATGGAGTCACCGCCATCGCCCGTACAGTTTCTACCGGTGGTCAATGAAGAGAATACCTTGATTGGAATTGTAACATTGCATGGTTTGGTTTCAGCTGGTCTCTGAATACGAAGCTGCCTCTTATGTCCAGAGTTTTATACACATAAGTTCATTCTTTTTACGTTGGTGTATTGTTTGCTGATATTCACAGCTAGTGAATGATTTTATTGTGCCTATTAGTACACTCCCATGTAATGTACTCTCTTAAACGTTTACGTAAAATTTCTTATATTATTGTCCTCTCATCTCTTTAAGCTCTCCTTTGTACTCATCCTGTGGTTGCAGGTTATACAAAAATGGCTGAAGAAACAAAGACATCTAGTTGTTTCCTGCACCATGTGTAGTAAAAAAAAATTTAAAATATTTTTTAACAGATAAATATAAATTATATTTTAAAATAAAATTTTATTAATATTATAATTTTTTTTTTCGTATCAATATTTTAATATAAATTTGATCTAATTAAATATAAAAATTATATTTAAGAATATGCATGTATATATTTGAAATTATAATCTTAGATAGATTTTTCAATCTATTTATTTTAATTAAATATATCAAATAAATTTGTAAAAGTTGCAAATTACCAAAAATTAAAATTAAACAATATTTATAAAATTTGTAGATATATAAGAAAATAATGATTTACAATTAAATTTTTATAATTTTCTAAAAAAATTGTATTCATTTTTGAAAATTTTAGTAATAAAATCGTATAATTTAAAAATATATAATTATATTATATTTCAAAATTATAATGCCATATTTGAATATATTTATTTTAATAATGATTTATGAGTTATTCCCATATTCTAAAAATATAAATTGACATTAAATGTAATATATGAGTTATTACCATATTTTAAAAAGTTTACCAAAAATATAAATGAACATTAAATGCAATTGTCCATGTCATATTAAGATATAAGACATGTCATCAATTTTAATAATCATATCATATTTGTTTTGTGAAATTGATTGTATAAATGACATGTGGCAAAATCCCTTCGCAAATATAGTCTAGGGGATGCAGTCACTGTTTATGGCTTAACTTGCGTACCAATACATTCCTAGCTAATGACAACCACTGTATACACCATTTGCTTAGTGTTACTGTTTGATATTTGTTTCTATCACATCTTCTTTTGTTCAATGGTGACGATGAACACTAAAAACCAAAATTTCTTCATAATTGCTTTCCATCAACTCTCCACCCTCATTTGTTACAATGAATAATACCAAAAACCGATTCTAAGAAATCCAAAAACTAAACTTATACAGATATGCAAAAGAATCAGATCCTATTGCATTTAACAATCAGTGGAGAAATATGAATAAAGAATAACTTGAGCTGCTAGTAAGATAAAATCCAGAGATGTAGAGTTAACAAAGATACAAGTAATAAATAATACAAATATTTTAGAATTCTATGCCGTTGTTAACGAAGATGTATATTATGTATCAGTTCGTGAAGTATTACAGGAGGTGGTACATGCGTGTGTCATGAAGATGGGTATGGTTGGAGTTTGTGTTGTGTGATGTGTATGGGCTTGTTAAGCTTAGAGAAGAAGCAATATATTAATTGAGAGATTTACATTAAAAGTTGCTTAAGTTGCTTCCGGAAGAACTTGGAGAGCAAATTCTGGTTATGTATACATGGAAGACGTGCATCTATGAAGAGAGTTGTCTCTGCTAAAAGAAAAAAACGAGAGATCATTGTTTGGTGCTTGTGTGATCAAGCCTTTGGTGTTGCTGCTCTGCGCTAGGTGCTGAAGTAGTTGTTGAAGTACTTCCGAGTGTTGGAAGATTGAAGCCTAGACTCAGGGAGAGTTTTGCTCGGGATCAGGGTGATTCTGATAAACAAAAGTCTAGACTCTAGGGTGAGTTTTAGCTTAGAATTGGGGTAATCCTAAAGGATTCTTGTAATAGAAAAGATTGGTGTAAGACTTTCTTGTTCTAGTGAATTCAAAAAGAGAAAAACTTGTGTCTTGTTTATTTCTGCATTTTACTCTGACCTCACTGCACTAACAATTGGTATCAGAGCGGGTCACCTAAGTTACTGGTGTGATCTTGAAGGGTGAGGACTGTGGGAACCAAAATTCGCACTGTCGATTTCGGTTTAAATATGGAAAGTAGGAGAACCCTAATTTCCCAGAGGTCCCGGATATCTGCTAATACCACACGCCAAGCAATCAGAACACGAAACGAGAACAGTAATAAAATAAGAAATCAAAAAAAGAGAGCAAGATAGTTCTTATTCTGAATCTGCGTTTGAGCGTTCACAACAAGGTAAGTGCCTGGGCTACGAGAGCTGTCGGCGAGATTCCTAGTTTTAAAACCCTAAGACGGCAAAACCTAATTGAGTCGCAGCTCGAATAACAAAAACGGAAAATTGCCTAAAATCGCTCTAAGTGCTAAGTTTGCTTTGAAAAAGTCCTCCTCCATGCCTCTCGCCTAGGACACCTTATATACTGGCTCCAAGATCGGTTTACGCTTTTCCCCTTCTGCCCTTAAGCCGCCATAGCATAAAAATGGAGTTATTCCATTTTTTCCGATCTTCGTAATTATCTTCAAAATTTCGTATTTATCCGCGGAAACTTGACATTTATCTTTCCTTGCGAACCAAGCGTAAACCGTCATGCGGCTTACGGGCTATTGGTTAAGAAATTGTAAGTTGGGCCTCGAGTCATGTCTTAGGTCCCTTTGGGCCGTCTTCCGACTCGAAGCGTTTATTACAGCTTCTTTCGATAAATAATGACTTTCCGCGGTTTTTACGGTAAAGTTTGATCGATAACTTAGAGTGGCGGGGAATCGTGAAATGGGTTCGCTACAGTCTTCGGGAGATAGCATCGAAGGGTAGACGAGAACGCATGGACTAATGTCGTATCGACGTTCTGGCTCGAGCTCGGTTGCTATGCAACGACCAAACGGAACACGTGTTCGGGTTGCTGCGTAGCGACCCTTTTCGAGCTCTTGTCCGATGACTCGCGTTTCCTCCGCAAAACTTTTCGTAAAACAAAATCTATTTCGAAGAAGTATTTATCGAAGAAGGTTTTTACGTTTTTCTTCTTCGGGGATTTGGACGTTAACTTTGTCGTAACCGTTTTCGACCCCAACAGTTAGCCCCCCAGCTCGTTGGGAGCGTGGATTTCTAGCGAGATCCCAATGCGCGGTACGGCGAGTTCGGACGAGATTGGTATATTTGGGTGAAGTTCGTGTCCAAAAATCCGCAAGTAAATAGTAATTTCTCATGCCTATAAGAAGGGAGGTAATTTCTTCACAATCTTCACACTTACTCATTCTCATAGAGAGGTTTTCTTGAAAAGTTCTTTCTCTTTCTCTCTATCATTTCCTTCTTGATTAAAAAGAAAAACAAGAGATGTCGAGTAAGAAGAGGAGTTCGAAAAAAGGGTCCTTGCCCGCGAACGTTTCTGAAGAGGTTCGAGTGCCGAAGATGGAATTCGTTCCTCATTCGGTAGACCCAGCCAAGAACGAGGCATGGTGGGTGGCGTGTTACGGTTCGATCACGCCTCCCAAAGAAAAATCGTTCCCAGTCATGAACCATCGCCCGGTGGAGGCAGGTGCACCGAGTAGGAGTACTCGAGGTCATGCGGTCGTTCTACCATATTTCGGACGCGGTGGAATTCAGGGTTCCTTGTCAAGGAGAATGCGCTTGTAGTCCCCCAGAGAGCTACTTTACTTGTTACGAGGCATTCGTAGTGCGCTACCGTTTGTGGTTCCCGATCCCCAAGATTATCGTCCGTGTGTTGGGTCGTTTCGGGGTGGCGATAAGCCAACTGAATCCTCATAGGAATTCTGGTCCTGAGCTACGAGCATGGTCTCTCTCTCACCGTCGATCACTTCGAAACGATTCTTCGATTACAGATCATCAGGGACACAGACACATACAGGCTGGTTCCTCGGAACTTCATGTCAGTGGTAAAGGGGTTTACTTCTAACTTCAACTCGTGGAGGAAGTTTTTCTTCTTCGTTCGTGTAGACGCAACATCCGTTGAGGAGAGTTGTATCCCACTGTTTCGGAGGTTGCCGAACGATCGTCCCTTTATCAACCCTCTTGCTCCGTTTCTTGAGGACATTATTGCGATGAGGGATCTGCTCAGGAATGGTTCTTTTTTTTCTGGACTTCCTTTACGCCGAAGAGAGTTCGAAAGGCGCTGAGGTTTGTGCATCCTAGTCCTGCTTTGGGCGGAGAAACAAGGAGTGATTCTGAATCTGAAGACCAAAGTCCCAACGCCGCTCCCACGATTGTGATGGGGCTGAACTCTTCGAAGGGGAAAGACATTGATCTCGGTGACCTGGAGTTTTCGGTGGATGATTGCATGCTTCCAGGATGGGATCCGAACCTTGCTTTCGGCGATGGAAGCGGTACGAGCGAGGTCCCTATTCCGGACTTTGATGATTTCTTCGCTGGTCTTCCGTCGGGCTTTGATGCTCCTCCGGCCACGAGCGAGTCGGAGAGGCCAAAAGTCGTCGCGGAAGGATCTCGTATCATTAACGGGGTATGAACTTTAAGAATTTTGACGATCGTTATTATCATTTTTTGCTTATAACGTGTCAATCGGTTTTATAGGGTCTGAACTTGCTTGGATCGGCCATTGAGGCGAGCCATAGAGAGGCCATGATCTATCACTTTAAAGCGGAGAAGGCGGAAAAGGATCTTGCTCGCATGCGAGATGAGATGTTGGCGCGAGACGCTCAACTCGCTTGTGATCATGCCAGGGATGTTCGTAGGGCGGAACGGAAGGGCAAGAGGGAAATTGTCGAGGTGATGAAGACTCGCGCTTCTCAATTCCAGGTTGAGTACGGGAATCTTAAGGGCGCTTTCAACTCGCTGGGCAACTTCCGTGAGTGTCGCGGCTCCGTCGGGAGCCTTTGGAAGACGCAGGCGGATGACTACGTTTTCGAGAGGGAGATGGAGTTAATGAAGGGTGGCATGAAGGATCATGCTCACGCTGAGGCGATCATTCCTCCGATCGATGGGAAGATTCAGGGATTCAGGGATCCCATCCCAGTTTTTCCTGATACCGTAGAAATCGCGACTGATTTTGCCGGTGACGATGAGGAAGTGAACTTTCCCGCGGATGCATTCAGAGCTTCCTTGTCCGGGAATTTTAACTTTGATATGTGAGCGTTTTGACGGGAAGGAGTTTTTTTTTCCTTTATCTAGTATTTAGCGGCCGAGTGTGACCTTTGTTCATATATGTCTGGCCGAGTGTGGCCTTCGAACTTTGTATGAGCCTATTTTGGCCATTTTTGTCGAGACTGGCCGTTGGTGGCTTTGAACCCCTACCGCTATGCGGTTTATCTAATGGATGTTTGTTTGAGTTACTTTGTCTAGAGTGGGTTTGAAGTAAACATGAGTTGTCGTCTCATATTTGTCTTCGTTGAGGCGTTCAATCTGTTAGTTTGTTCGAGACGTGAGTTTTCGTAAAAATTATTTATGATCTTTCGGGAACGTTGAGATATGAACGAAGAGACATGTTTTAGGATCTCGTATCGTTTAGATATCATGGCTTTGAGATGTCTGAGACCAATGCAATGGGCTTAGGGAAAGACCTAGGTTTACTCTCGGTTTTAAGGTTTGTGCGGTGACTAGCCGGCTATCGGTTTTCCTGTTGCGATTTCTACCTGATTCATACCGATTTAAAGTCCACGATAGGTTCTTGGCTTATACGACTTGTATGGTACGAATCGAGCATCTTTCCAGAGACAATTTTTAAGCCAACTGGAAGTGCTAGACCAAAATTTCGGATTTTTTTGTAGCGCGCTTTCGTCCTTGTGTTGGACGTTTGAAGATCAAAAGAGTGATCAAGTTGCCTTTGTTTAAGACGGCTGATGTGTTAGTCGGGGCCAATCGACGAACGGAGTGTAAGATTTGTAGTGGTCGCATTTGGACAATTTGTTCGTATCATCTCGATTTTTAACTTGGCGACGTCTCGCAGTTATTTCGAAGACTATACGTATATTTTTGGTGCTGAAGTGAGATTGTTTTGCGATTTTGTCTTAAAAAGGAGCGATGCATATTGATCGTAAATTTTTTTCGAAATCTCTACAGAATTCGATTACAACAACGCATCTTTTCCTATGTGGGAGTATACGAGTATCCGCACTGACTCCCCCCCTCCTTTTTAGAGAGGGGGATAGCTGAACTCGTCTTTCGACGAGCTGCCTACGTACTCCTTTCGAGGATCAAGCCATCTCGTAGTTCTGTTTTATGCCGCAAGTGTTTTCACTCGGCGGTTGTTGTTGTGCTGACCGCCTTAATCGTGATGATCGTGGCTGGGTCAGTGTTCTCTTCCGGATGTTCCGGTTGAGTTGTAGTACCAGCTTCGGATTCATGTTGAGTTTCGACACCCGAAGCGCCTGCGTCAGTAGACGATGTTAAATCGTCTTTTCTTGAAACGTTGTCGGTCGAAGATTTATCCATCTTCGTGCGTTGGCGATTTACTGTTGCAGAGGTCGTCATATGTCCTAACTGGTGTTCCGCGAGGAAGCACAGTCGCGACTGTTTCTGACATCCCCAGATAGCTGCGACTCCGTTTGGGGTCGGGAATTTGACGCCCAGGTGGTACGTCGATGGAACGGCTTGCATAGCGTTGAGCCATGGGGTTCCCATGATTACGTTGTAGATGGCAGAATGATCGACTACCGCGAACTCAACGATTTTTGTGATCTCCTCGGCCATGACTGGTAGCTGAATCGATCCGAGGGTCATCGTTACTTCGCCTGAAAAGCCTATGAGCGGTTTCAGAGTTGGAGTTACTTCTCCTAGTTCGATGCTCATCCGATTGAGAGTGTCATGGAAGATTACATTGGCCGTGCTTCCCGTGTCAATGAGTACTCTTCCTACTTCCAGATCTCGCATGACGAGGTCTATGACGAGCGGATCGCAGTGAGGCTGATCGATCCCGCCGGCTTCCTCCTTCGTGAAGGTGATTGAGCAGTTTTGATCATCTCGGGTAGGAGACCATGTAGGCCAGTTTGCGCTTGACTCCGCCTTCCGCTGGTAAGCCTTGATGGCCGAAACCGTATCGTTGCAGAATTGCGATCCTCCGATGATCATGTTGACTCTACGACGACTGTTATCGTTCCCTTTGTTGTCTGGCCTCCTGCCGCGTTTATCCCCATATTGGTTTCTTTGAGGAGATCTCTCCGTGGGAATATTTCTGTCCGGCTTCGGGGGGGGGGGATCGGTCTCGAGGATGAGATCTTTCACGCTGGTCACTTCCGAGAGTTCTCCGTCTAGTAGCTTCGCGGCCAGCCTTGCTCCCAAGACCTTGCAGTTAGTCGTGGAGTGTCCTCGGGATTGGTGGAACTCGCAGAAGCTTTTTTCATCATATCTTTGATTGCGAGTCCACGTATTACCCGTGGTTCGGCCCTGGTCTGAGCCGATCACGTAATTGTGCGCTCCTTGGAGTTCTTCCCCCTCGTGATGGACATACTTGTCGTTACGAGGGTTCTTCTTCCTTGTTTTCGGGTCTACATCTTTCGAGGATGATCTCGCCGACTTATGTTTTTGCGATAAGATTTTCGTTTCTTCCTCGATCATGATTTAGTCTGTCGCCTTGTGGAGGGCGTCTTGGATTGTTCGCGGTTTTTCGAGGGATATCCATTTTCTGAATTTCGACTTGTACCAGAGCGCCTTTCTGAGCGCATCGATGGCCACTTTGTCGCTTATCCCACTGACCCTAGACATTACCAACTTGAATCGGCTGATGAACTCGCGGAGGGGTTCGTCTTCCCTCTGGGATAGACTCCAGAGAACGACATCGGAAGTTTCTCTATCTATGAACATAGAGTATTGCTTGAGGAATTCCGATGCGAGCTGTCGGAAACTTCCGATAGAGTTTCGCTTAAGGCGCGCGAACCATTCGAGGGCTGCTCCTTTTAGATTCTCGACGAACAGGCGACAGTAGCCGGCGTCTCTTTCGCCGTCCTTAAGCCTCGCTCTTCCCATCGTGATGTGGAAAGCCTGAAGGTGCGCTCTCGGATCGGTCGTACCATCATACTTCGGTTCTTTGATTTTTCCTAGATCGGATACCCTCGTATCCGAGATGCGAGAGGTGAAAGGGGTCTTCCGAACCCCTTCTAGCAGCATGTCGATCTCGGGGGCCGCACTGGTAGCGTGATGGATTTGGGATTTTACGGCTCTTACTTCTGCCGCAGTCTTGGTGATATAGTCGCGAAGATCGCGTATATCCGACGTCTCGTCAGCAGATTTCCGCGCTTGTCGGCGTTTACTGCGAGTGAGCTCGGTTTTCTTTTCAACCAGCTCTTCTTGTACGTTCCAATAGAGGATTTCCTCCTCTTCTGTCATTGGTTTGTCGAACAGAGAGCTTTCCCGAGTGAATCGGCTTCTGGTCCTCCTTGGATGTCTGTCGACGTCCTCATCAGTATTGTTGGAGACATCACTAGGATGCAGGTCGACTTTCTCGAATCCGTTGTCCTCCGAAACCTTCGCCGGAGGCGGAGGGCTTTCGGAGTTTCCCTTTTCAACCGGAGATTTCTCGCTAGGGTTTTGACCCTAAGGTCGTTCCTGCGCGGATCCTGGCCTGTTGAGTGGGGTTGCGAAGTCGAGTCTTTTCCCGCGGACTTTAGTAGTTTCGCGGGGGCGGATTGCTGGAGTCCTTGCCGTCAGTTATCCATGTCGTCAGTTGACATGTCTGCACGTTATCCGTGTCGTCAGTTGATATGTCTGGTTGAGCGTGATGTGGTTGAGAATTAGATTGATCCGTACCCCCCCTCCTTCTAGCGCCAAACTGTGGGAACCGTAATTCGCACTGTCGATTTCCATTTAAATAAGGAAAGTAGGAGAACCCTAATTTCTCAGAGGTCCCAGATATCTGCTAATACCACACGCCAAGCAATCAGAACACGAAACGAGAACCGTAATAAAATAAGAAATTGAAAAAAAAGAGCAAGATAGTTCTTATTCTAAATCTGCGTTTGAGCGTTTACAACAAGGTAAGTGCCTGGGCTACGAGAGCTGTCGGCGAGATTCCTAGTTCTAAAACCCTAAGACGGCAAAAACCTAATTGAGTCGCAGCTCGAATAACAAAAACGAAAAATTGCCTAAAATCGCTTTAATTGCTAAGTTTGCTGTGAAAAAGTCCTCCCCCATGCCTCTCGCCTAGGACTCCTTATATACTGGCTCCAAGGTCGATTTACGCTTTTCCCCTTCTGCCCTTAAGCCACCATAGCATAAAAATGGAGTTATTCCATTTTTTCCGATCTTCGTAATTATCTTCAAAATTTTGTATTTATCCGCGGAAACTTGACATTTATCTTTCCTTGCGAACCAAGCGTAAACCGTCATGCGGCTTACGGGCTATTGGTTAAGAAATCGTAAGTTGGGCCTCGAGTCATGTCTTAGGTCCCTTTGGGCCGTATTCCGACTCGAAGCGTTTATTACGGCTTATTTCGATAAAGAATGAACTTTCCGCGGTTTTTACGGTAAAGTTTGATCGATAACTTAGAGTGGCGGAGAATCGTGAAATGGGTTCGCTACGGTCTTCGGGAGATAGCATCGAAGGGTAGACGAGAACGCATGGACTAATATCGTATCGATGTTTCGGAAGAGCTCGGTCGCTACGTGCGCTCGATCGCTATGCAACGACCGAACTTCGGTTCGAGCTCGGTCGCTACGTAGCGACCGAGCTTTGGCTCGAGCTCGGTTGCTATGCAACGACCGAGCGGAACACGCGTTCGGTTGCTGTGTAGCGATCCTTTTCGAGCTCTTTTCCGATGACTCGCGTTTCCTCCGCAAAACCTTTAGTAAATCAAAATCTATTTCGAAGAAGTATTTGTCGAAGAAGGTTTTTACGTTTTTCTTCTTCGGGGATTTGGACGTTAACTTCGTCGTAACCGTTTTCGAGCCCAACAAGGACAGAAACTGGTTCAGGAAGAAGGACATAGTTTTTGATGGCGGCATATCAAGAGGGAACATCTATGACAAAACCCCCACGTCTTGATTCATCCAATTATGGGTATTGGAAGGTACGTATGCAAGCTTTCATCAGTGGTCTTGATGAGGACTGTTGGAGTTCTATTGAAGCTGGTTGGAGTCATCCGGTGATGCTTGATGATGAGAAGGTTGAAGTTCTTAAGCCAAGAGATCAGTGGACTGCTGCAGAGAAGAAGGCTTCAAGTTGCAACCCTAAGGCAAAGACTGCGATTTACAACGCTATTGATGCAAGCTATTTCAAGTTGATTTCTCAATGTGCTTCAGCTCAGAAAGCGCGGAAGACATTGGAGAATATGTTTGAAGGTACTACAAGTGTCAAACGTACCAAGCTGGATATGTTAGCATCAAGATTTGACAATCTGAAGATGGATGAAGAGGAAACCGTGGCTCAGTTTGTGCTAAGTTGTGTGACATTTCGAATGAACGCTTTGCACTTGGAAAGCAATACAAGGACGAGAAGCTGGTGAAGAAGCTGAAGGGATCATTGCCATCCAAGTTTGAGTCAAAGATCTCTGCTATAGAAGAAGCTCACAATCTGGATGAGATGGCTTTTGATGAGTTTGTTGGGATTCTTCAAGCTTTTGAGCTGAGCAGATCATATGGAAAAAAGGAGAAGGAGAAAGAAGATCCATATGTAATTGCTTTAAAGGGTTCAACTTCTGAAGATCATATGTCGATGTTGTCAAGAAATTTTGCTAGCTATCTGGAGGAAAGAGAAGGCATGATAAAGAATGGAAGAAGAAGTGATTTGGGTAGATCATCATCAAAGGTACAATGCTTTGAGTGCAATGGATTTGGGCATGTTCGGAAGGAGTGTGCAAATTTACTGAAGCAAAAGAAGAGGGACAACAAGAATGAGTCTGATACTGATTCAGATGATTGTGAGAAGCTAAAGAACTTTGTGGCGTTCACAACTTTTGTGTCTGGTTCTAAGACAAAATCTGCTACGGGATCTGCTTCAGCGTCTGTGTCAGGATATTCATGTGGAGGTGATGATGATACTGGTGGAACCTTTGATCTTGCTGGGAATTAAGAAAAGCTGTATGAGCATTGGCTCAAGCTGGTTGAGGTGAACTCAATTTTCGCTAAGGAGAAAGCCAAGCTAGAAGCTCAAGTTGCTGAAGCACTTAAGTATGCCTCAGAGAAAGAAGAAGAAGCACGACAGGATGGTGCTCAACTTGCAGAGACTCGGAAGGGTTTGAGGATGCTGAATAATGGGATGGATGAGCTAGATCATCTTCTCAGTATTGGGCAAAGTGATAAATGCGGCCTTGGATATCAAGGAGAATGTTCTAAAGCTGAAAGTGTTTTTGTATCAGCAGGAAAAACTAAGGATGTAGCTACGTCTGCTACAAAACCAGAAGTTAAAATGTCTGCATGGAATGCTGCATATGGAAAGACTGCAGTGAAGCCTGCAGCTGATGTGATGAATGTGTCTGCTCTGCGTACTGCTACGGCGACTGCTCTGGCAAATGCTACGGTGACTGCTCCAGAGAGAGTTTCTGGATTGAAGAGTGCATCTCAACGAAAGTTTCGGCATGTTTGTCATCACTGTGGTGTTGTTGGAGACATTAGGCCAAGGTGTTTCAAGTTATTGAGGGAGAAGAACCAGATGAAGCAAGCTTATGGTATGAGAGGTCATGGTCCTATGTGTTATTCTTGTGGAGTTCAAGGGAATATTAGACGTGACTGTTTCAGATTTGTTCAAGGAGCTAATCATGGAGGATTTGGGCTCAGGAATACGTGGTCTAGGAGATTGATCGCTATGGAGATGGTGGAATGGGATTTCCCCCTCACTTTGGAGGATATGGATCTTCATATTAGTTTTTGACCATGATGTGACTCATAGGAGGAGATTGAAGACGTGGTTTTTTATCCAGAGGTGATGAGTTCACATGCATAGTCAAAAAGGGGGAGATTAAAGATGTATATTTTGTATCAGTTTGTGAAGTGCTACAAGATGTAGTACATGCGTGTGTCATGAAGATGGGCTTGGTTGGAGTTCGCGTTGTGTGATGTCTGTGGGCTTGTTAAGATTAGAGAAGAAGCAATATATTAATTGGGAGATTTACATTAAGTGTAAAGGATATTACTTGAAAAGGAAAAGGCAAGAGAGTTTTTAAAGTGTGGGACTTTACCGAGATGATTGAGGTGTTATCTATACCAGGGACGCTGCAAGTGTTGGGTTCAGATAATAGACAGAAGTTAAAGGAGACAATTGTATATATGGTAGACAACAAAAAGAATGACTACTTTAATATACGGGGATGATGGTTTCTCTGTTCTAACTCAAACCTGTATGCAACTTTTGACACAAGAAAATATTTAACAAAAACTTAACTAACATAAACAAAATATTACTTGAAAAGGAAAAGGCAAGAGAGTTTTTAAAGTGTGGGACTTTACCGAGATGATTGAGGTGTTATCTATACCAGGGACGCTGCAAGTGTTGGGTTCAGATAATAGACAGAAGTTAAAGGAGACAATTGTATATATGGTAGACAACAAAAAAGAATGACTACTTTAATATATGGGGATGATGGTTTCTCTGTTCTAACTCAAACCTGTATGCAACTTTTGACACAAGAAAATATTTAACAAAAACTTAACTAACATAAACAAATATTTTTATACAATATCAACTTTTGATAAAAAAATATAGCTTTCAAACACTGAGTGGACATCCGATATAGCTTTGAAATAGCTTTGAAACACATTAGAGCAAATTATTATTCTTTATTTTGGAACTTTCAGCAAATTTTGCGAAGTCTAGTGTCCTATTCGGAACCAGTTAAGCGAATTTCTTGTTAAATTCTTCTTAAGGACAATTCTTCTAAATAGATCAATTTCAAGTTTTGATCACAAAAATAGACCACAAGAAGGAAAATGACCAAAATGTTTTATTTAATAGGTAAAAAGACCATAATACCCTAGATATATACAAAAATAAAAAAAAATAAAAAAAAATTAAATTTTTTTTTTATAGTTTTAGAATATATGTTTTAAATTCGAACTTTTTTATAAATTTTTTTTTCGAATTCTATTTTTTTTTATTTTTTTTTCAAATTTTCTTTTTGTAATTCGAAAATATTTTTTGAAACTATTTTTAAAATTTTTATTTTCAAATTTTTAATATTTATTTTTTATTTTATTAAATTTTAAATCTCAATCTAAAATCTCCACCCTTTAACTCTAAACCCCAAGGTTTGGATTAGTTAACCCTATGGATATAAGTGTATATTTACCTCTTTAATGAAATATTTTGGTTATTTTGATCTTTAGAGTCTATATCTGTGATAGAAACTTTTTAGTTCTATCCTAGACTATTTCTTAATTTTTAAAGCACTTCGAGCAAATTCCTATTGGAATCTGCTGATGTGATTCGAAACAGTTCAAACTATGGAGGATTCAAAATTTCATTTAATATATTTGTGCTTTAATTTCCCCTTAAACTATATGTAGGAAGAAGCCCTAGCCGCTCAGGAGGGGATGAGAATGGCGACTCCACGATCCAGATAGACTTGACGTCGATTCTGCACTCGGCGGTCTCTGCATCATCGCAGGGGAGACTATCCGACACTCCCTGTGTATCGAGGTGGTCCCACGGCGTTTCCTGGAGGTGTCGTAGCTGCTGTCTTGTTCACGCTTCCCGTTGCTGCTTCGTCGCTTCGCTTGGTGGAGAGAACCATTTCGGATCTGATCACCACGCTCTGACCACGCTAGATTGGAGCTTCCTTAGAAGCTTTGATCCCTCTGATCATCACGTTCTTTGACGTGGAGGTCACCAGAACTAGCCGCTGCGTTCACGTTCCCTGATCTGTTCGCATCCACTCTCATCTGATCACTCACGTGTCCCCAAGCTACAGCACGAATCTCTTTGATTTGGCTCGGCGAACCTATACGAGGATCACGTAGACGCTAAGTATTCATGGGGTCATCTTACAGATCACGTTCTAGCCACATGGCAGACATGAAAGGAAAAGGTATCCTTTACGAGGATGATGACGCGCCGATCATTCTGATGGATCAGGATGATTCACTGGTTGCTAGCGAGTTCAGTCTCTCGCTTATAGGCAAGGTTCTCAACCTGAAGAAACAAAACGTTGAGAAGCTACTTCAGAAGATGCCATCACAATGGGGCATGGAAGATCGCATTACGGCTAATGACCTGGGCAATGGGAAATTTCTCCTTAATTTCACTTCCGAAGAGGATCTCAGCTCTGTTCTTCGACAGGGTCCTTTCCATTTTAACTTCTGTATGTTTGTGCTGGTGCGATGGGAACCCATTGTTCATGATGATTACCCGTGGATCGTTCCTTTTAAGGTTCAAGTGATTGGCCTCCCTTTGCATCTTTGGACGGATACAAATCTTAGGAACATTGGGGCAAGATTAGGCCATGTTCATGTTGATTCTTTGGATGTGGCTGAGGGCAGTATGCTCATTGATGTGGACTCTAGGAAACCCCTCAAATTCTCAAGGAAAGTGGAGTCGAAGGACGGAGATGAGGTCACCATTGAAATCAAGTACGAGAAGCTTTTTAAGCACTGCTCTACATGTGGTATGCTTACCCATGAGAAGGATCATTGTCCTTCTTTGGATGTGCGATCGCGGCTTCAGTCTCAACCAGAGCGACCTGGTATTTTTACGAGGATGCAGGTTCCACAGGATAAGGCACAGCATCATAACTTTCACACTGAGCAGAGGCCAAATGTATACGACCGTCAGCCTTATGGGCAACGTATGGAACCTGCCAGACACGCAGCTCAGTCGAGGTATGGCGAGGATGACAGGAAGTATGCACAAAGGACGCATCAGCCTGGTAATCTCCGTGCTACGCATTCTGATAGGATCATGAGACGCCATAATGATCCTAATCGGAGCAATAGATATGGAGCTTCTAAGGGTCCGTATGACCGTAATCTGAAGCAGACTTGGCGCGAGAAAGCTGTGCCTATTAAGCGTCCAGTCTCAGCGCCAATGGCGCCAGCGTCAACACCAACAAGCTCTCGACAGATTGTTCCTTATGAACAACCTACTGGTACAAGTAAAAATGGTTCCCACGGTGTGATTGAGTATCAAAGCGGCAGGCCAGGAGAGTGTATCAGTGCTAGAGGTGCTAAGAGATTGGCCAGTGCTATTGTAACGCCATCACGTATTGACCATGACATGGAGGAGAATGTCACAAAGCGGGCAAAGGAGCTTACTCGCTCTCTTTCTTTCACGAGCCTTAGTGACCACGAGCCGGTAACCGTTCCTGCAGACAATCAGATTATTGGTGCTTTGAATGACATGGATATTGAGGACAATCAGGAGGATGGAATGATGGAATGTGAAGGGATAGATGAGGATTTACTTGGATTTGACCTCAAAGAGATGGAAGAGAGAGAAGGGCAGCAGGCTGTGAGCAGTGTTGTGAGGGGGCCTGCAACTTCAGAACCTGATAATAAAGGGTCGAAGCACAGCAGACAAAGTAATAAAATGAATGTCCCTTTGGGCCTTCAGAGCAAAAAATTTGAGATCCTTCGTCGAGGATCTCCTCGGAAGTCCTCTTCTTCGTCTCACGGAGCTCATATGGCTAGAGATTCGAGCAGGTCAAGGAAACATGACCATAGTTCAAAGAGGCAGAGAAGTGGTGTTTCCAATGGAGTGTCCAAAAGTGATGGATTGATGGGTTCCAAAAACTCATCACATGAGTATAAATGAGGACACTCAGTTGGAACTGTCGAGGGATTGGAAACGACCTCACAGTTCGACGCCTTACGGAGATGTGTGAGAAGCATCGCCCAGGACTTGTGTTTCTTTCTGAGACGAAGAATAGGAGGCCGCTGCTGCAAAACATTCAGGCCGATTTAGGATTTGATCATTTATTTACCGTTGAGCCACTTGGCCTTAGCGGAGGTTTAGCTTTATTTTTTATGGATGATTTTCGAGTTAATGTTTTATTTTCGAATAACAGAATGATTGACATTGAGGCAATCATTGATGGAATAAAAGTTTTCATGACGTTTGTTTATGGTGACCCTGTTTTGGAACGACGAGATGAGGTTTGGGAACGTCTTACGCGTTTCTCAACAACTAAAAATGGACCTTGGTTCATGATAGGAGACTTTAATGAGATAACATGTCATAACGAGAAAACAGGAGGAAGACAACGCCCTGATAGCTCTTTTCTTCCTTTTAAGCAGATGCTTAATGATTGTGGCATGTTAGAATTTCCTTTTACGGGTGATATGCTTTCTTGGGTGGGGAAGAGAGCAGGAGGATCAACAGTTCGATGTCGCTTAGACAGAGCAGTGGGAAATGCGGACTGGCATGAGAAGTTTCCCCACTCGACTGTTAAGTATATGAGGCTATGGGGATCGGATCATCGTCCGATTCTTGCAGACATACTCATAAAGCCAACGAGAAGATCCAGGAAGTTTAAATTTGATAAAAGATGGTTGGATAATGAGGATCTACGGCAAGTTATCCTTGATGGATGGAAATCTCCTGATCTTCCTCCAAACGCGAATATTATGGAACATATTGCCAGCTGCAGGAGAGCCTTGAGTGAGTGGCGGAAGCAAAATAATGTCAATTCGGCAAAATTAGTGGAGGAACTTAAAGAAAAGGTGGAAGGCTTGTATGCAGATGATAATGCCACAACTGAAGAAATTGCTGCAGCTCTGAAGGAACTCTCACATGCTCTTAAAGCGGAAGAGATGTTCTGGAAGCAAAAGAGTCGGGTGTTTTGGCTGAGAGAGGGAGATAGAAATACAAAATTTTTCCATGCCTTGACGAAGCAAAGAAGAGCAAGAAATAAGATCACGCAGCTCTTAGATGAGAATGGGAATATTATTGAGGATGAGGAAGGACTTGTAGCCATTGCTACTAGTTACTTCAGGCAGATTTTTGAATCATCGATCCCGGAGGAGATCGCGGAGGCGCTGGCTCAGGTGCCAACAACGATAACTGGTGCTATGAATGACGACCTTACAGCTCCGGTCTCTGAATGGGAGGTCAAATTGGCACTTTTTGCTATGCACCCAGAGAAAGCTCCAGGACCAGATGGGATGACTGCACTTTTCTACCAGAAATTTTGGGATATAGTAAAGGAGGATTTAACTCTTATGGTTAATAAATTTCTTTTCGAGGGGACGATGGCGAACGGACTGAATGACACAAATATATGTCTCATCCCGAAGATATCAAAACCTAATGCAATGACTCAATTCAGACCCATTAGCCTGTGCAATGTCAGCTACAAGATAATCTCTAAAGTCTTATGCCAGAGGTTGAAAAAAGTGCTACCAGGTTTGATATCGGAGACCCAGTCAGCCTTTGTTGCTGGGAGACAGATTTCAGATAATGTTATGATCGCTCAGGAGTTGTTCCACGCATTGCGAACGAAACCAAGTGGACGAAATAAAAGGATGGCCATCAAGACAGACATGAGCAAAGCATATGATAGGATGGAGTGGTCGTTTATTGAAGCTGTCCTGCGTAAAATGGGATTCTCAGAAACTTGGACTAGCTGGGTCATGCGATGCATTACATCGGTGAAATACAAGGTTCTCATGAATGGAGAGCCAAGAGGGAATATTATTCCAGGTAGAGGACTAAGACAAGGAGATCCTTTGTCTCCTTTCATTTTTATTCTATGCACGGAAGCGCTCGCTAGCCTTCTTAATCATGCAGAGATACAAGGGAAGATAACAGGGATGCGTGTTACACGCACGTGTCCGTCGGTATCCCACCTTCTCTTTGCTGATGATAGCCTTTTCTTCTGTAAGGCGGAGCCCCGTGAATGTGAAGAAGTAATGAAAGTAGTCAGGAAATATGGTCAAGCATCTGGTCAATGCATCAACTTCGACAAATCCTCCTTACTCTTTGGTAAGCGGATTAATGCAAATACGAGACAAGAGATTAAAGACGCACTTGGGATACAGAATGAAGGAGGAATGGGAACATACTTAGGCATCCCCGAAGACATAAGCGGGTCTAAATGCAAACTTTTTGCATTTCTGAAAGATAAGCTGATGCATAGAGTGAATGGATGGACAGGTAGATGGCTCTCAAAAGGTGGAAAGGAAGTACTGATTAAATCCATTCTGCTCGCTCTTCCGACATACGTCATGTCAACTTTCCTGCTCCCATTGGAGATATGTGAAAATTTGGCAAGTGCCATTGCTCAGTTCTGGTGGAGCTCGAATCCCCCAAAAAGGGGAATACATTGGGCGAAATGGGAGAAGGTCTGTCGATCCAGAGAGGAGGGTGGAATTGGCTTCCGACTGATTCATGAGTTTAATCTGGCGCTTCTGGCGAAACAACTATGGAGATTAGTACAGTTTCCTGATTCCCTGGTCGCCAGAGTTTTACGGGGAAGGTACTATAGATTGAGCTCACCACTGAGAGTAGGCCCGGTTAGCAGCCCATCCTATGTGTGGACTAGCATTTCTGCTGCAAGAAAATTGCTGTTACTTGGGATTAGACAGAAGATTCACTCAGGCTATGAGGTTAAGGTATGGGAGGATCCATGGATTCCATCGAATCCCGCTAGGCCAGCTGCCCCCATAGCTCCTGTGATGAATCCTAACATGAGAGTAAGCGATCTTATTGATCAGGGATTGAAGGATTGGGATGTGGGACTATTGGAGAGCTATGTTCATCCTGAGGATATACCACTCATAAGGAGTTTGGCCATAAGCTCAACTCACCGTCGTGATTCTTTCTGCTGGAACTTTACAAGGAGTGGCCAATACACGGTTAAATCTGGATATTGGGTGGCGCAGAATTTATTAAAGTTAACAGAGGAGAAGGAAGTTTTGGAGCCAAGTATTACAAAGCTCCAGGCCTTTGCGTGGAAATTAAAGGCCCCTACGAAGATGTGCCATCTTATGTGGCAGTTGTTAACTGGTCATGTGGCAGTAACGAGGAATTTAGTTAGACGCAATATGAGGTGTGATAATTACTGCCCAAGATGTGGAGAAGCAGAGGAGACTGTCACACATGCAATCTTTGAATGCCCACCAGCCCGTCAAGTATGGTCTTTATCTTCAACTCCGACGTGCCCAAATATTTTTCCGGTATCGAGCGTCTACACAAACATGGATTATCTATTCTGGAGGAAAAATAGTATCATGGAGCCAGAGCAAGACAGGGATCCTTATCCCTGGATAATATGGTACATTTGGAAAGCTAGGAATGAAAAACTCTTCAGGGGAATAGATAGAGATCCTCTGGAACTAGTTAGACATGCTGAAAGTGAATGCCACGCATGGTTTGAGGCTAATGAAGTGGTACAAGCAGTATCACAAGACACTATAAATGAGGAACCCCAAGCCGTATGCTTGGGAAATATTTGTTTATTAGATGGTTCTTGGACACTTTCAGCTAACTTTAGTGGATGTGGATGGACATTGATGGATAGCTCTGGGAATAGTCAGCTTATGGGGACAAAAAACTTCCCTCGACGTGAATCAGCCTTGCATTCAGAGGTAGAAGCACTGCGGTGGGCGATGGAGAGTATGCTGCAGCACTCGACCTGCCAGAGCTTTGGGACAGACTGTAAGGAACTGATTTCTATGGTTAAGGATCCTCAGGCGTGGCCAAGCTTTGCGACGGAATTGGAGAGAATAGAGACGTTACAGATATGTTTCCCGGACTTCAACATCACTTACGTTCCACGGGCGCAAAATCAGACAGCAGATTTTCTAGCCAAGACTGCTAGATCTTTTCGTAGAGAGTTACATTTTGTTGGTTGTTCTATTCCGGTTTGGTTACCCAGACCACCTCAAGTTTGAGTAATAGAATAGCCTTTTGACGTCAAAAAAAAAAAAAAAAAAAAAAAAAAAAAACTATATGTAGGATTAGCTTTCATTTATGTACTTTAGATTCTGTTTAGTATTATTACCAAAAAAATAAAATTAATGAAGGGTTTAAAACTTCCAGTAAATACATTAATTTCCATTCCTCCTTCTTTGTGTTAAAATTTGTCAAAAAGTGGTCCTTTTCATTTTTTTAAACTTCACTACTTCCATTTATTGATCAATAACTACCTGTTACATGTACAACTATCTCTAATTTATTCCACAACTAAAATTTAAAGAGAGACACTAATTCCTTGTAACCAATATTACTGTGATCTTTTTAAAAAAAAAGATAACGACAAATGAAATCAACATTGTGATCTTATCTAAGTGATCTAACCAATATTGGTGCAAGTGTTTGATGATAAATATGTGGCCATGATTAGTAACTTTGAGGAACTATGGAATGACGTTTTAAACGTGATTCTGTAAATTTTTTGCTAATCAACAAAAATTGTGAAACGAAAAAAAATGCAAAAACGCAAGTTTTTGTTTTCGGTGACAAAATACCATTTAAAAATTATAAATAAATAGCAATAAACTTTTTAAAATAGTTATGTTGTAAATAAAATTATATTATAATTTATTTTATAATATTATAAGATATCAATATATTTTTAAAACATATTGAAAAATAAGCTAATATTTATAGTAAAAAGTAAAGTATATTTAATAAACATATGAAAAATAAGCTAAATAGTTATAACTCAAACCTTAATTATGATTTTAACTTTATAAGTCTAACTTTTTTTTTGGTGACAAAACATCTAGCTCATGTACAAATCTATTTATGAACTTTGGGATCTTTTCCCCACCCGTTCGCTAATTTTATCTCTTATTAGTTATTACTAATTACTAATTACAAATCACAAAACATGTACTAATTACAAATCACAAAACATTTTATTTAACAGATTTTTGTCGTCAGACAACATTTTTATTTAAGGAAAATTGCACCGTATAGCGCTCAAACATTTAATAATTAACTCAGTGTCCATTTACCCTAGCTTTTCACTGTTTTCCTTGTATTTTCTGTAATATTGCCGTACCTCTTCGAAACCGGGAAAACCTGCTGCATTAAAAAATTAAAGTAATCACACATTTTCAGTAAAAAGGTAGCCGTGTTTCTTTTAGAATCACACCCATGTATACAGTTACTTTTCACCGGTAAAAGATGAATAGTATCACAAACGAGAGTCGCTCCGTCTTCACTTCTGTCGTTAGTTATCTGGACAGAAGACGTTTGCGAAGCCGGTTTGTTTGTTTCCTTACCGAAACCTGTTCTCCAAATCTATAGAAGAGACGCTAAAGTGAAAGGCCATTGAGATTGTCGTCTCCCTCCGCGATTTGCCGTCAAAGCCCAAGTTCCAACCGCTTTACCCTAGTGTCAGTTCATATTTGGGTCTTACCTTCGTTGAATCTTAATTTCTTTGATTCATTTTGCTGTTTACCTTGTCACGTTGTAAGCATGTCATCGGAATTTGCCACTGGTTGGGTTTTATGTTTTTGTCTTCATGTAAAATGGACGTAGTTACTGTATTTGCACAGTTTTGTTTCATCCTCATGTTGCTTACTATGGTTTCTTGCTATTTCTTACCTCGCTTCTGGATTTGGAGTCTATTGGGTTTGGATATCTCGTTTGTTACTAATATTTTTTTTATTCACACTGACTATTCCATTTGGTTTATTTTCCATTCTATTTATTGATACTATGTTACTTATATCTTATCATGTGTAGTCTTAGACTGTGTATATGGAATCGAATTCGCCTAGTTTCAGAACTAACATAGTATATAATCTACATTATCAATGTTGTGTTACGCATGCTTGTATACTATATAATCTATATGTAAATAGTCAGCAAACTATTCTACTAACAAAGATCGTATTGCTTATTCCATATTTTTGACCCACATAGTACTATTTCATGTCATGTAGTCATGTACCTTAGCATGCCTATATCCATAAAGAATAGGTGTTTCCTAATGTTAATTATATGTTATATCATATCCAATGTTTTGTTAGTTGAATTTTTTTTTAAAATATTTCAGTTCACTTGTGAATAATTGTTTTGTTCTTTCGCAGTGGTACAATGGACGAATTAGACCTTCATGGCAGAATGTTTGAGTCTGGATTTGATCCATCAGGGTGAAGAATCAACATCGACGAAGACGAAGAAGATGATGAAATCTAGGAATTGACGAAGTCAAAACGAATATGAGATTGCAGAATCACGGTTGGTAAAGACGAGGAAGGATATACTTACATATTTATGTACATATTTGTGGGCTATCATACTATTTAAGATATAGTCTACTTTGTTCACATATTTCTATACTACATGAAATAGAAAAGTCTATCGTGCTCTTCAAATTCAACAGTTCTCATATTTGTAATGAAAATTTTAGGAATACCAAAAAAATATAGGAATACTACTTCCTCTCCTCCTCAAGCTTGCCATCCATAGTCTACTCGCTTTTTCTAACTGTTGCAGTGTAATATTTGTTTATTTCTATTCCATTTGATGAACATAGAATAGAAATGCTATTCTACAATATATTAGAATGCGTTATGTTTTGTTGTTGTGTTATTTATATGAATCTTGGTTTATGATCAAAACTAAATATTTACAAATTAGATTTTAGCATTTACTTAACAACACCAATACAAGCTTCACACAAATTCATATTATTCTATTTATAATGATTATGTTCACATTTTAAAAGTAGATTATCAAAATGAATGGTCTACATTGTATAATCTAATATTACATAATATAGTTTAAGATTACATAATATTATGTAATATTTTATGGTTTTGATATTTGGGCTTAGGGTTTAATGATTAGAGTTTAGGGTTTAGTATTTGGAAGATGGAGGTTGAGGTTTGAGACTACATTAACTTCTTACATGCAAACATAGAAATTTCATAATTTCTTCAATTTGTACTATACTATTTATTGTGTTATATTCTATTTGGGTTTATGGTTGATATTTGAGTTTAAGGTTGATATTTGAGTTTAAGATTTATATTTGGATCTAGGGTTTATTGATTATGATTTATGGTTTTAGTATTTACGGGTTGGAGGTAAGCTTGTTTAGACTTTATTATATATGAGTTGAGATGAGGTTGGTGTCCTAATGGTTATAATCTTATAATATTTTGGCTACATAGAATAAAACACTCTGTATTTATTTTTGTGGTCACTAAACGTGTGAGATAAATAGTTTCTCTTTCTTTCATGTGTAAATATGTTTGTGGCAAATAAGTATGTGATGTGAGCTTTTGTTACATGATTGATTGTAAATAATAATGATTCATTTATGTCCATAACTAAAAACGTAAGTTTTCGTCACGTCATCTTTAGTTTCTTTTCTCACTGGTAACTTGCACCCAAGAAGGGTATAACCGGAGAAAATCTGACCTAATTGTTACCGCATCAATTACGTCAAAATCATTGCCATCCTCTTAATTATTCTTCACATTTTAACCTTTTCGCAAATTAACCCATTTATTAAATTCTTTTGCTTTTTCCTCCAAAAAAGGGCCAAACTTTATCACATGATATTACTCTTCTACGTGGGCACATAACCCAAGAAGAATTATGAAACCCGCTCCGATTCAGAAGGGAGATAGATGGGCAAGATGAAGAATCAAACACAAACACCAATTAAAAAGCTTTATTTTCCGTCTTCTCTCCCTCTGTAACAGAAACAAAGTCTCTGTTTCTAACATTTTTCCTCTGTTTTTTTCCCGGGAAACAGAATGAAAGTTTCCCTCTTCTTTTTCCCGGAAGGAGAGATAATTGTGAATAGGTAGCTGCACCCACCTTAAGTTTCGTGTCGAGATTAAAGAAGATTACATATTTATCATAAAAATTCTTGGGCTTTTTTTTCTTAATGATATACCTTCTTCTGGATTTTGAGAATCATCACTTATCTTCTCTGTTTTGGCTTTGCAGAAACTTTTCTCGCAATTCGTTAACGGCAAAGTTGTTAAAGGTTCCTCCTTTGATTAGATTCACAAATTAGGGCTTTTGGGAACGTACTTAGCTTGTCTATATGTGTCTAGCCATGGATTCTGAACAGAGTTTTCCATCAAGAGACGTTGGGAAATGCTGCGACTTTGTTTGTGATTATTCCCTTGGGGCATGTACTAGAACGGTGAAAAGAAAGTTCAACGAAGAAGGGAACCTTATGTTGTTGTTGTCACGAGGCTCTTCTGATTCATCTTCAACCGCAAGGTTACTAGTTGAGAACGAATGTGCTGCTCTACTTGAGGATCTTTCTAGCCAGAGGAAGATAGTGAAAGATCTTCACTTGGAGCTTGAAGAGGAGAGAAACGCTGCTGCTTCAGCAGACAACGAGACAATGTCCATGATACTTAGGCTGCAGAGAGAGAAGGCTTGAGATACAGATGGAAGCTCGACAATTCAAAGGGTTTGCTGAGGAGAAGATGACGCATGACCAAGAAAAGCTCAAGGTTCTGGAGGAGTTGTTGTATGAGAAAGAGCAAGCTATTGAGGCCTTGTCTTATGAGTTTGAAGCTTACAAGGATAGGCTGCTGAGCTGTGGGTTAACTGAAGCAGAGATGCATGATCAGGTTCTCGGTTTTGGTAGAGACTCTAGCACGGTTGGTATAGATGTTTACCCGTGTGAATACACTTTGAAATGTAGTGTGGATGATGAGAATCCGAGCGGACCAGATGGTAATGTTGAGGTTGTGGAGAAGGTGATGGTTGGTCAGTCTCCATATTATGATCCAAACTCTCCTTTAGAAGCTGCTAAAGATATAAAGGGGACAGACTCTCCTATGTCTTGTAGTAGTGATAGAGTTTATACTATTGACTCGGTTCACGTGGGAGTCTCTGAAGTTAAGATTGACGACGAGCCTAGTAAGATTAGCAAGGGAGAGTTGAACGGTGATCACTGGCATTCGCCTAGATACCAAGAATCGGTGGTCATGACTTAGCATGGAGTTAACGAGCAAGATATTGAGAAGCTTTACACAAGGCTTCAAGCACTTGAGGCTGACAGGGAGTCATTGAGACATACCATTGTATCTATGCGAACAGACAAAGCTCAGTTGGTGTTACTGAAAGAGATAGCACAACATCTATCAAAGGAAACTGTCACAACAAAGAGGCGACACCCGGTTAGCAAAATGCCATCTTTCAAAGCATTCTGTGTAGTAACGGTCTTCAAGGTAAAAACAATCATAATCTCTCATATGTAAACGGTCACAGCATGAAAATTGGTATCTGAGTTTCCCCCCCATTCTTGTGTGTGTCTTAGTGGATTGTGTCTTTTGTTTCTTGGAGAAGGAAAGCCAAGCAAAACAAGTAAGAAGATTAGCCTGTTAAAACACTTGCTTTATTTTTTTGGTTTTACTGCCTTCTGATGAATGCAGTTGAATGCAGGTATGTGTACAATTTGTCAGCAAATAATATGGGGATGCTAATGATTCTAGGCGAGGGATCTCGAACTAGGAGATGGAGTTGTTTAACTAGTTCACATGTCTAGATATCCATTCTTTTCTCTCTCTTTTGGCATAGTTAGTTAGTGCAAATTGAATGTATTTTTCTTTATTGCAAGACATCCAGTCAAATACATGTATGGATGGTTCAGATTCTTGTTGAATATATTAATCCAAAGTTGATCATTTTCCTCTTTGTTTTTGGATCATACTTCTTCTCAAGGAAAGATCATAACATAAGTCTTCAGACAAAAAAACTCATCTCCTATTTATGAAAAGAGAGGATTCAAGGTATATACAGATCACGAGGGAGACAGTGTAAGAGTTGTTCCAATACTTCAAGCTCTTTAGATGGCCTGATCTAAACTGAGGGCAGACGCATCATAGTTTGTTTCTCCTGTATTTCTGGTGAAACAATGGTGCACAAACCTGGCCAAGGTTGTGATTTTGTATCTCTGAGCCTAAGATCATCTGCAATGGTGTTTCATTTTCCATTTTTTATTTTATTTTGAAACAAATTTTGCTCTACGGTGCTTCATTTCTTACTTCAAATTTGAAGCTATATATTTATAAATTTGTCTTTACCTTTTACTTATATTTATCTTTTGCCAAAATAAATTATAATGTTACTATGACCCATATAATTTTAAAGATATTATTTTCATCTACATGAATTGTTTATATCAAAAATCATGAAAATATTCATTTCTAAAAGAAGTTATTTCAGTTAAAAAGAATCAAAGATAAATAAACTTATTTTTTTGTTTCAAATTACTTTTGTTAATCACTTATAAAAAAATACATATATGATGATTCTTTTATAAAATATGAAGTTCATCGTTTGTTTATTTATGTTATATAATAGTTTTATGATTATATGATCTAATATATATGACTGCCTCTTAGAGCACCTTTAATGGCAAAGAACCTACATCAAGTTCTTAATGATAAAGCATTAATATTTTGATAATAATTTTATTTTTTATTTAATTTTTGTATTTTGTACCAAAATTTATTCAATTAAAAGATGATAGCTGTACTTAGAGTTTTTAAAGGAGCTCTATGAAATTGGCCTACAGGATATTCTTCTAGCACTCTTTATTGTTTTTTTAATTTTTTAATTTTTTTAATTAGTTTATAACTCCTCTACATCCTGCCGATGGAGTAGGCATTAGGTTCCACTACCAATGGAATGTAACTCATATTCTATTTCTACATACACGGATCTATGGTCATCTTCCTGCATATCTTCTTCTTCAACAACGAATAAGTGTTTCTCCTCCAATGATGATGTCTTAAAGGCTATAGCATACAAACGACCATCGTTTGGAATCCATTCAAAAACATCCCCAAACTTCGAATAATGTCCATCATAGTCAAAGTGTATGTTTGTAGAAGAATAACCTATTGTTTGTTGTATAAAAAAAATTTAAAACCATTAAAGTCAAACCTAGTTATATAGTTATATCATTAAAGTTATACTAAGTTATACCTAGTTATACAATTATGCTACTAAAGTTATACTAAGTTAGTTATACCTTGTTACACATTTTTGTTAGTAAAGTTTCACCTAGTTACATATTTTTGGCATTAAATATTGACCTAGTTACACATATTTACGGTTCAACTAATACCGAGTTATACAAAGTTATAACACTCTAATCTAACCAAGTTTTACCATTTAATTTATACCCTAGTTATACTAGGTTTTCAAGCTGTTTCGCCTCTTCAATTCAAATAAGAATTAACTTTGATTTCCGACATTCTTTATGATCATATCAGTTGTTGATTATCCAATTTCCTAATAGACAAACAATCCACACTTTTCAATCCTTCATTGTGAACACAAATATGAACTATTCTATCTGATATCACAACTACAAATCTTGTAAATCGTGTATGGTTGATTCAAAACATGAGGTTTTACGACGATTTAAGATACAGACCAAGCAAATGCTTTACCTGAAGTTGATTTGAGCTGTGTTGGAGATCAATTTCTCAATGATTCAGCATCCAAGCGAGGAAAGCAAGCTTATTTGATTTGAGCGCAATTTGCGGAAACCCGACGGAGGAGAGAGATGAGAGACGGAGAAGAGAGAATGAGTTAGAGAGAGAAAGATTTTGATTGGTCATATAGAGAGGGACGCTTTCGACATTAACCATATATACGAAGCGTACGAGAATATAAAAGAGTGTGAAAATTAGTAAGAGTATGACAAAATATTTTTTTGCCTCATTAAGATCATCCGAGATTATTCCATGTATGGAGAAGAAAATACAATTTCAACATTGTTTTTAATTTATGGAGACGATACCCCCACTTTCTTAATATTTTAATTTTAAGCCCTTATTCTTTTCACTTTTAAGATTGAACTTTTGAAAGTTACTAAACCAACATTTTCATTCTTTTTCTTTGCTAAGAATGTAAATGTCCTTTCTAAAAATGAAGATAAAGTGTAACAATAAATGTTTTAACTATTTGTAAAACCTAAACAATTAATTGCACAATAAGAAAAACGTGGGAGCAAACAACAATCGGTAATCCATAACAAAATAGCTATAAAAAATCCGAAAAAAAAGTCTCAAGCTGAGGCGGGCACTTGCAAAGCAAAATGGAAATTTGTTTTATCCGGTTACAAAAACGAAGAAACATTCCACTTGGGATCAAGACGAGAGTCGATGGAAAATTGCCCTCAAAAGTCAAAACCTATACCACGATGTTCAGCCCATAGACACTAAAATTCGGACCTAACACCAACAAAAATTAACAGAGCTTAATAGTAGGAACTCTCTGACAGAGCCGAACCACATCACCACCCTAAAACCACTAACCAGTAAAGTTTAGTAGCATGAGCTCAAGTGCTCAACCATAACTCCAAGCCGCATGGTCACTAACTAAGGCGTTTTTTTTTTGTCAACTATTTCTTTCAGTCAAATAACATAAAACACAAAGTTTTCAACAATCATACATTCAAGGCTCGTCTTTGCCAAAGAAACAACCTGAACATAATCAATACAAGGAATGAAGCTAAAACATAGAGGATTGAAGAAAGTAGCAAGGCTTCTACAGTCATGGAGAACACCTGCGATCTCGTTCAAAACAGACCCTCAGCTCAGGGTAGATATGAAGACTTGAGAGTCTGAGAATATATGAAACCTAAGGAGGCTTAATTCCTTAGCCTTGAGAAGAACTGAGCAAAGCATCAAAGCTCCAACCATGAGTGAAGATCCCACCAACGCTAGAGAAACATCCTTTGCATCTTGACAGTTCCAGACAATTTCACAAAGGAGAGACATTAAAGTCTCAAGGGCCATCATGGCCAAGAGGTTAGTATCAAAGATTGCTGAAAAAAGAGCTAGTGAGGTCATAGTTTCTGCATCTGAGATAACCATCTTCAACATAGTGTCCCCTGTAACAACGCCACTCAAACCAACGAGAAGGTTTTTCTTTCCCATAAGCCACAATGGAAAGGGGGACAAACTCATACTCATCAATCCTAATCTCCATAAAGCTGAACCGTGATGAAACAATGCTAACATGATACTAGTCCGAAGAACATCCTCATAGCGAGGTAGCAGAGTGCTAACTGGGAGTTCATCATCCTCTTACAGAGGTAAACTGGATCTCATCCTAAGAGTTAAAGAGAGAGTAACATCCTCACACTGAGGTAAATAGAGTTTCAACAGGCAGACATCACAATGAACTTTCCTCAAAAACGATTTGTTCCAAAGAGGTACATAGACAATACCTTCACAAGGCTTGTTGGAGAGGTACGATAGTCTAAGGGAAACAGCACTACCAATGGAATTAATCGCTATATCTGAAAGAGGAGACTTGAAATCCCAAGCTTGGGTAAGTGTTCCGAGAGAGACGCTATGGAAGTCGCTAGAGAACGAGTCTAAAGGCCGAAGACGGTGAACAAGGACGAAGAACGAGTCTGGAGAATCTGGTGGTTCAGGTGGGATGATAGAAGTGAGAGTTTCAAACGCTACCGAAAGAAGCTTAGATGGTGGGGGATCAGGAGGAAGTCGGCACCGCGACGGAGAAGGAGCCTTCACCATCAACACCATGGAGGAGGTGGACAGATTCTTCAGAAAAAAGAGGTCTTGGCGTCAGATCTGGAACGGCGGAGATAACTAAGGCGTTTAATAGTATGATTGTATGAACGTAAATGATCTTTTTTGTTTTCACTTAACAATTTGTGATAATCGGTTCTTAGACGATGATTTCATAATTTTAACTCTGGAAACTCTAATAATAGATAGCTTTAACGAATACATTATTAAATGTAAATGAATTAATCTTTTTAAACTGATTTAGGTCTCGAGAAAATGAATAATCTTCGGATGAATCGTTTTATTAATAGGTTGTACTTGTACCATCAACTTATGTGGTCTTCTTCGCTACTAAGATGTTTTAGATTTTTTTTTAGTTCCACAAAGATACATTTTCTATATTGTTAAGTTATTTTTTTATACTTT
Organism: Brassica napus; assembly: GCF_020379485.1. Classification (NCBI taxonomy): domain Eukaryota; kingdom Viridiplantae; phylum Streptophyta; class Magnoliopsida; order Brassicales; family Brassicaceae; genus Brassica; species Brassica napus. Next base: position 25,011,457 of record NC_063449.1, read on the forward strand.
TGAGGAATATTAATTAAGAATATTTGAATTGATTAAATTTCATTGGTGGAAAGTTATTGGAAAGTGTATAATAAAGTAAAAAATAAATTAAATTATAAATATTTATTAAATTCTTAATAGGCGTGCATACTCTAGAAAATCTTAATCTAGGAACAGAGGGAGTATGTTATTTTCTCCTCCAACTGTACCTATATTTCAGCAGTCAAAAGCAAATCTTTATTGTGCCAGTTTAATATATATTTTCCAACACGAAGATTTTTTTTTTCTTTTTAATGAGAATTTTATTAATTCATCCCAAAAGGGCGTCGTTACAAGCGTTTAAATTCGAGCAAAAGTCGGTACAACAATGATATTAGCAGATCTAACTATGCAAGATTTATTAATAGGATTCATGCAAGATTTTTCGGACAGGAAGATCTTGCATGTAACGAAGGAAACTTTTACTATTTATGAAGCTCTAGAATCCAGCTAAATTGTTACAAATACACGTGCTACAACGAGGCAGTCACGTGACAAAGCAGAGCCTAGATAGTGAGGATGGTGGATCCATGTGTTACCACATCATGGGCACATGAGGCCATGACTGAGATATCAAATAAGGTGACTAAATTGTGTATGCATGTATGTCTTATCAGATTTAATTTGTTCAAACCTAGTAAAAGATGTATAGACAGATGCTAGATGGATAAGAACTGAAACATTATGTATGTAATACACATGTAAGAATATATTTTTTTGCCAACAAGATATATTGTGCAGGCTTTAATGATTTAATATTCTCTACATTGATCCAAAGAAAATAATGAGAATACATTGATCACACTGATACAAATGAAGAACCTACATATGTTGCTCACATACTATATTAAAAGATCAAGAATCATTTCTCGCAACTGTATCATTCGTTTAGCCATCATGTATATCGATATATGTGATGTTTAATAGTAGTAAATAATTATTCTGAGAAAAAAAAAACCACAAATAGTTTTTATGAACATTAAAAATCACAAATATTTACTACAAGAGTCAAATTATAACCAAAATACTACGTTTCTACAACTTATGATTATTAAACTTAAGTTAATAATGCAACAATATACATTTTAATTATCTATATGCATGTAAATCAAATATATAAGTGATTAAATGTTAGTTTTGATACATTTATTTGAAATGAAAATTGCAGTACTACTTATAATGAGTCAAATATGTCATTATTTTATATTGTTTGAGTAATCTAGCTTACGTTATAAGGTTTAGGATAAAATGACAAAATACCTGATGCGATGAGTGGAAATAGGTTTCGTAAAGGAAGCTTGAGGAAATCCGATTGCCCGAGACTGATGATAAGACAAGGATAGAAAGTGTAGAGAGGCATCATCGGACTTGTCCCAACCATTACTCGTCCTCCACCATACATGTGATGGTGGTTGTATAATATTGCGGTTGTGGCTGAGGCTGTGCATAGTATCCATTCATATAGGTTCCTCCAATGTACCCAACTTTCTGATCATTAAACCATCACACACAAATTTGTTTCATGAGTATGGAAGATCATAGTGCAAGCATATCAGTTTTATTAATTTAGAAATCATGAGACTTACTTGATTGAAGGTCATGTTCGGGGGTCGGGGCAACGTAAGAGGACGGGTGCCTATAATTTAATATCAAACCGACTAATTATATATATTTATTGATTTTAAGTACATTTTAAATTGAAGAAGATCAGACCGTAGAAATTAAAAATAGTTTACCCATATATAGAAAGGAACGGCCTGATGGTGGTGTTGATGTTGCGGGTGTGTGAATCCCGCAGGGTAGTACCATTGAGCTTGATTATTCCCCACATGTCCTGGCGTGGACCTACTCACATTCTTTGATCCTTCACATGTCAAAACATCATATTGATCTGGTGAAGTTATAAGATTGGTCTTGAAAAATTAGATGGTTTCTAAAAATTTCAAATGGCATCAATTAATGGTGTTTTAGTTCCATTTACTCGATATTCAATCCTTGGAAGGTCTCTTATGCTGAGTTTGGATGTACATCCTGCCTACAAATTGTTTGCTGCCAAAACATTAACTAATGATTTGATTTATTTTTTATACCAAAATTGTACATGAAAACCTTATATAGCATTAGAGATCATATACACATGCACCATACTACCCATAACGTACGATTCCTTTAACATTACCTGCATAGAAAATTTCATTTTTTTTTGAACCACAAGCATAGAAAATTTCATATATGACGTTCTAACCAATGTAATTTATGTGTGTATAACTTTTTCCTTTTCGTTATATGTTTTACGTGTATATAATTAAGTTATATATTTTCACTGCTATTTTGATCATTGATCAGTCTAGACGTTTTAAAATGACTACTTTTCCAGATGTTACGAGACTGAATTTTTGCATATGCGATATAATTATACAAAAAATTTTTTGATATAAAATAAACTTAGATGAACCTTTCTTGAGGAGAGGCCATGGTGGGCGATCTACGAAGGCTGCCACTAAGAGAGGCAAGATTGCAGCTGGCACGTCGGCCATTGATGACCGGAGTCGAGTCTTCGCAAGCCCTCTTTGCGGCTTCCGCATCTTTGAAAGTCACCTACAAAATAAAAACATAATATTAAATATTTGAGAAACAAGGAAAACAAAGTTTGATAAATTAAGAAGAAAAGAACAAATAAAGAGTGAAGAGGAACATACAAAGCCGTAGCCTGTGGAACGGTGAGTGAATTTGTCGAAGATGATGACGACCTTCAAGATATCACCGTACTTGATGAAATGATCATGCATTGCTTCTTTATGAGTGTCCCAAGCCAATCCTCCTACGAACACTTTGGTCAGTATGACAACATTGATGGGTGAGGCCCAATTTATGTGTTGGCATCATTATTTTTATGTAATGAGATGAATTTGTGTTTAGAGTATGTAACAAAAATAATTGGTTGTATTCGATCTAGAATTTAGAATTGGAAATTGATTTATTCTTCAATTAATTAATTTTTGTTAAATCATTCTAGAAAATCATTTAGATCTTATTTTTTTTTAAATTCCACCAAAATACTTTAAAAGACAAATTAAAATATTTTCAATAACATAAGATTTCTAGAAACACTTTAAAACTCACAAAATAAAATATTTTCAATAACATTAGATTTCAAAATACATTGTGAATTAACAAGTTTAATAACTAGATTTTTTGAGTGACTTTTCTAAAATTCACATTTAAAAAGCGGACTTTTCATTTAATACAAATCAGTTCAACATATCAAATGAATGCAACCATTGTGTGTCTTTCTTTGTCTTAGCTTTAGTTGTGGAATATGTTGGGCATTTCCTCACTTGTCAGTCATTCACCTTACGATTTAAGGACTTCCGGAATCGGCAAAACGAACAGGCAGATTTAAATAAAAGAAGCTAATTATAGAATTTAAAGATGGCCAATCATTTAGCTTCTCATAAATAGCAAGCAATTTTTAACCATCAAAATTAAAAAGTTTATATCCAAAACGAAATAAAACAGCACTAAAAAGAAAAGAAAGAACATAACAAAATAAATAAACAAAACTTCCTTTGCAACTGATCTTTCAATAACACTTTCGGTTCTCTGTTTCGCTGAGGCGGAATCAGAGAATCGCTTCAAGTTAAGCATTCGAGGCACAAGAAGTTTTGTTATAGCGAATCGTTTACGGAGAAGAAGCATTTCAAGTGGTAAATAAAATAATTCCTGGTGATTTTTAATATTTTTTTATAATTTGAATTGTTTTATGAAATGCAAAACTAAGAACAAGTTTTTCTAGAAAAATGGAAATGTCTCGAACAGACGGAAGAATGGAAGGTTGGCTTTACACCATCCGACATAACCGGTTTGGTCTTCAATTCTCTCGTAAACGATATTTTCTTCTTCTTGACAACAACCTTAAAAGCTTTAGATCAGTACCATCAGATCACAATGAGGTTTGTATTTCTTTTTTTCATTTCCTCATTTTGTTTATGTGTTATGTTCAACAACCTCATTTAGTATATTGAGAGATTTACGTGTAGATTCAAGATATTGACATGAACAAGTGATGTGGAATAAACGGATGAACATGGGATATCTTCATGTTCTTATTGTTTTTCTTTTTCTGTATAGGAGCCTGACAGAAGAGCATCCCTAGACTGTTGTATTAGGGTTACTGATAATGGAAGAGAGAGTTTCCATAGAAAGGTACCAAGTTTTGGATACTGATAGTAATAAAGCTGCAAATCTCTAATTTTTACACTTTATAAGTATTTTTTGTCATGTGTTGTTTCAGATCCTATTCATATTTACACTTTACAACACTTCAAATCATTTGGATCAATTGAAGGTTTGTTTGGAAGGTTATTTTCTGTATATATCATGTTTTTTATGCTTCTTTTTGTTAACTTTTAACTCTGAACAGCTGGGAGCAAGTAGTCCTGAAGAAGCAGCCAAATGGATCAGATCATTACAAGATGCTTCACAAAAGGTTCTTTAATTTTTATTACATTATATACATTGTAAGATTGAGACTAAAAGAGTTTATTTATATTTTCAGGGGTTTCCTTTTCCGGATTGTGAATTTGTATCTCATGCTCAGAAAGGACTTGTGAAGCTTGATCTATCCAAGAGGACACGCCGCAAAGTTTCAGTAGATTGGACAAATTACTCATCACTGAATGTTGAAACAATAGCACCTGATGTCATTGCTCCTTCTCCATGGAAAATTTTTGGATGCCAAAACGGTAAGAAAATACAATTATCTTTTGTAACTGACTTGTGACTCAAGAAACCGTTGGCCTTGCCGATCTTTTGAGTTTTCAGGTTTACGCCTTTTTAAAGAAGCTAAAGACTGGGATTCACGAGGAAAGGTAAAGTTTATTTTGTTCATTACTGCAGTTTTGAATCATAATTGGTTTTCTTAACTTTAGTTTCTTTTACTGAAACCTCTTGCAGCATTGGGATGATCACCCTGCAGTAATGGCAGTTGGAGTCATTGATGGTACTTCAGAAGATATCTTCAATACACTAATGTCTCTTGATCCTTTAAGATCAGAGTAAGCTCTATAACTTTGTTCTGTGAGGTTAACCAACCACAATGGTCTAGTACTATACATGCCGTACTTTCTATGTAGGTTTAGAGATTAATCTGGTTTTTGACTTGGGGTTTACATGACTTTCTTGTAGATGGGACTTTTGTTTCTACAAAGGCAGTGTGGTGGAGCATCTTGATGGACACACAGATATAATCAATGTCCAGTTATACAGTGATTGGTTGCCCTGGGGTATGAATCGAAGAGACTTATTGCTGAGACGCTACTGGAGAAGGGAAGAAGATGGAACCTATGGTTAGATAAAATTCTTGAGATTTTCAATCCTTTGAGTCTCCAGGTTTATAAACTTCTTAACATTGAATATCACAGTGATACTTTGCCACTCTGTTTATCACAAGAAGTGCCCACCAAGGCGGGGTTATGTTCGTGCTTGTGTCAAAAGTAAAGTTTATTACCTCACATTCTAATATGGTTTTGCGTTAAAAGTTAAAAGTTGACTTCATAATCCTTTATTTATGCGTTTTGCATTCTGAACGTAGGTGGTGGCTACGTGGTGGCTCCGGTAAGCAAAGGGAAACAATCACTAGTAAAGCATATGGTAGCCATTGATTGGAGAAGCTGGAACTTATACATGAGGCCGTCTTCTTCAAGATCCATAACCATCCGTGTGGTTGAGAGACTTGCTGCGTTACGTGAAATGTTCAAAGCGAAACAAGGACATGGCTTCGCTGAATTCGTCTCAGGGGAGTTCTTAGAAACCAAATCCTGCTTGTCCAAGGTCAACATTAGACCCCTTATAACAGAAGCCAAAAGGGTTGATCTAGAGCTTGTGAAGGCTGATGAAATGGAGAAACCTTCTTCAGCACGCCACAGTTTGATGGACTTGAATAATGTTTCTGATGAATTTTTCGACGTTCCTGAGCCCTCCGAGTTCGATAGCTTAATTGATAACTCTCCCTTTTCACAAGGACACTCTCAGGTAAATCACTTCTAGTTGTTTTGCTTGTTGGTCAAGGTAAATCTGAAAGTTGTATGTGTTTCAGCTCAAGATACCATCACCAGCTGGTATTGTCAAGAAACTTCAAGATTTAGCCAATAATAAGAAAGGCTATATGGATTTACAAGAGGTCGGTATGGATGATAAGAGCACATTCTTCTATGGAGCCACTCTTCAGAAAGACCCAAATCTTACTATGCCTTGTAGTTGGGCTACGGCAGATCCATCTACATTCTTAATTCGTGGAGAAAATTATTTAAAAGACCGACAAAAGGTTACACTGTTTTCTAGATACACAAATATGTTTGTGTTCTTGAAATTTTGTTAAACGTAAGTCAACACATATGATAATGATGCTGCTGGTACTACTTAAACTATAGGTGAAGGCAAATGAGACATTGATGCAAATGATTGGAGCAGACTGGATAAGTTCTAATAAGCGAGAAGATGATCTTGGTGGACGTCTAGGCGGTCTAGTTCAGGAATATGCAGCCAAAGGCGGTCCAGAGTTTTTCTTCATTGTAAACATGCAGGTAACTTTGAGATAAGCTTCTATTATTCTAAAGATTCATTGATTTTATTCATAGTTAAGAGACACTAATTGATATCAAATGTATATAAATCAGGTCCCTGGTTCAGCTATGTACAGTCTAGCATTGTACTATATGCTGAAAACTCCATTAGAAGAGCATCCTTTGATAGAGAGTTTTGTCAATGGTGATGACGCTTATCGCAATTCGCGCTTTAAACTCATCCCTCATATCTCCAAAGGTTCATGGATTGTGAAACAAAGTGTTGGCAAGAAGGCTTGCTTGGTGGGTCAGGCACTTGAAGTTCGTTACACCCGAGGAAAGAATTACTTTGAGGTAAAAGATAAAATCAAAATTTATGTTAGATGTTATCTCTGCTAACAAAATCATAATGTTTTTGAGCTTGGTTTCTTTCTCAGCTTGATGTTGATGTTGGGTCTTCAACTGTTGCAAGAGGTGTAACCAATCTTGTTCTTGGGTATCTTACCAACTTGGTTATAGAAATGGCTTTTCTGATACAGGTAAAGCAAAGCTAATCATGCCCTTAAATTTGTTGAATTGTAAGATTTTGCATTATGGTAATAATTTTTGATGTTTTAACACGTATTATGCAGGCAAATACAGAAAATGAACTACCAGAACTGCTACTAGGGACTTGTCGGCTCAATTATCTCGATGTTTCAAAATCTGTACAGGAAAGATGAGACATCCCGAAGAATAAACAATAACGCAGGAGCAAGGGATGTATCGATTTTTTGTTACTTTGTAAAAGCTGTGTTTTTTTTTTTTTTGAGAAAGGGCCTACTGTGTTTCTTTTACCATTCTTTATTACGTCAACTCGTTTATACAGTCAAACTAAGGTCTAGAAAGAAAGAACGAACCTAGTCTGTTTCTCTGTGTTATCTGTCGAACATTGGATTAATAAACTTGTTGAAAAGAATAAGATCCCATTTGACCAAAAAAAAAACATAAAAAGAATAAGATCCCACAATAGCGCCACAGTTCAGTGTTTTGCAATATAAAAACTCAGGAAAGAGTTACTTGCGCAACAATCAACAGCTCCTCTTCTCTCACAAGAAACTCTAAATCCTTACTAATTTGCATTCAATCACAAGCAACAAAGACAATTGATAAGTGTTCCTATACCGTTTAATCTAGCTAGAATTGGTCTCTACTAAAACTTCGATGTGTCAAATCAAAATAGATTATGCCATTTCAATTAAAATATTAAAAAGGAATTTAAACTAATGAAAGACGGATTTATATGCATGAACTACGATATTTTAACAATTAATGTAAGGCAGATTAAATAGATGAACTACAATGTTTTTTACTTAACATGTTTACCAAAAAACGACAATTTTTTAACTCTCACAAATTTGTTACTATAATTATATAAAAATATTAAAAACAAAAAATCAATATATATACATATATTATTATTAGTGTCAAACAGATTAACTCTACATCATTGCAATTTTTACAATATTTTTATTAAAATAAATATATCATAAAATTATTTAACAGTTATAGCCCCATGCAATAGCAAAGGTTATAACCTAATTTATTACTTACTAAAAATATATTGTTTAATAAATTAATTTAGCTTGTTTTAAGATTGTTGATTCGTTTGAATCATAAATGTCAACGTAAAGAGTGGAAACACATATTCATTTATTTCTCAGTTTTGATAAGTATCTAATTAGAAAGAAAGAAAAATCTAACTGGAATTATTATTTTATTTTTTTTCTAAAGGCAATCTAACTGGAATTATGGGACGACATATCGATGCGTGCCTACGAAAGCGAAGGCGTCTATTTCAGGGGGTCACAAGTTCATCCGGCTCATTTGTCGGCAGTCGGCACCGACACCTCTCTAACTGTTCTTCTGTTTTTACAGTTTTTATCTTATTTTTCTTTGCCACTTCAAACACTATTTTATATTTATTTTCTTAGAAGTAAAGAAACTTTTGAATAAATTTCATCTTGTAATATTTTTTATAAATTACTATTTGTTGATATGTCAATCATCGTTTCATTTGTTGGATCAAGCTTAAAATAACTTGAGTAATAAGTTATTTATTTCATACCGAGTTATGGAATAGGGAATAGAAAAGTCATTAAGTGTTTAGGAGTTATCTAAACATTATTATCTAGTGTGTTTAGGATTTTATATTCTTATATATGGCGATGTCAAAGTGTGACATAACATAAGGATTTTTGTGATTGAGAGAGCTTAAGGTTTTGAGTGAGTTTCGTTAAGAGATTAATAAGAGAGTGATTTTTATTAAGTGTGTTCTTGAGAACGTGCTTCAATATTTGGTATCAGAACTTTAGGTGCGATACAGAGAGAGGTATTGTGATCAAACACACACCATAAGCGACGACAAGAAAGACGAAGGCATGATAAAATCGAAGGAGATCGGACCATCTTCCATTAAGTGTCCCATGCTTAATTCTGCACACTATACAATATGGGCCATATGGATGAAGATTGCACATGAAGATTGCACTCAAGGTAAACAAGGTATGAGAGGTTATAGAACTTGGAACCAAGGACAAAAACAAAAACAATATGGCGATTGCATTACTGTTCCAATCTATACCAGAAGCTTTAATCCTACAACATGGAGACCTTGATACCGCAAAAGCCGTGTGGGAAGCCATAAAAGCTAGAAATGTTGGAGCTGATAGGGTTAAGGAGACAAGACTACAAACGCTAATGGCTGAATTTGACAGAATCAAGATGAAGGAGTCAGATACGATTGATGCGTTTGTGGGAAAAAATTCAGAAATCTCATAAAAATCAATTGCACTTGGTGAAGTCATTGATGAACCAAAACTTGTTAAAAAGTTTCTGAAAAGTCTACCACAAAAGCGTTATATACATATTATTGCAGCACTTGAGCAAGTCCTTTTATCTTAATACCACTAGTTTTGAGGATATTGTTGGGAGATTAAAAATATATGAAGAAAAAATTTGTGAAGAAGAAGAGGAAGAAGAACCTGATGATCAACGAAAGCTCATGTATGCAAACTCTGACTCACGTCCTCAAGAGAGTCACGGAGGAAACAAAGGAAGAGGAAGAGGACACGGTGGTCGATCATACTGGAGAGGTAGAGGTCGTGGTCGCTATGGTTCGTGGTACCGACAAGAGAGAGATGATTCCAAGATAACGTGTTATAGGTGTGATAAGCTAGGGCAATATGCAACGGATTGTCCGGATAGGCTACTTAAGCTTCTTTAAGAAACAACTGAGAAGAAATAAGAGGATACAGAAGAGGCTGACAATCTGATGTTGCATGAAGTCGTGTATTTGAACAAACAGAAGGTTAAGCCAAGTTCGTTTGATATTGATCAGGATTCAATCCACTTGTGGTACCTCGACAATGGAGCCAGCAATCACATGAGTGGGAATCAGTTATTCTTCTTTGAGCTCGATGAAACAATCAAAGGAATGGTGAAATTCGGTGATGATTCTCGAATAGAGATACAAGGAAAAGGCTCAATACGTTTCTTACTCAAGAATGGCGACAAGAAGGTTCTTAATAGTGTGTACTTTATTCCAGACTTAAAGAGTAATATTATAAGCTTTGTACTTTATTCCAGACTTAAAGAGTAATATTATAAGATTTGGACAGCCACTGAAGTAGGGTGTGAAATTCGTATGAAAGATGATCACTTGATATTATATGATCGAAACGGAAATCTGATAGTGAAAACTAAAAGATCCGAGAATAAGTTATATAAAGTGACTATAGACGTGGAGTGCATTAAGTGGCTTCAACTGATAGGTTAGAATGAAGCAAATAAATGGCATTCCTGACTGGGGCATGTCAATGTCGAGACGATGAGGTTGATGGCTAACAAAGAGCTTGTAGTTGGTTTAACAAAGATGTCTATAGAGAAAGAAACGTGTGGATCCTGTCTGCGAGGCAAACAGACACAACAGAGCTTCCCTCAAGCGAGCACATACAGAGCTACACAACCTCTTGTGCTGGTACACGGGGACCTTTGCGGGCCGATCACACCATCTACTCCAGCACACAAGAGATATGTGTTTGTGATCATTGACGATTATTCTCGATATATGTGGAGCATTCTACTAAAAGAAAAGAAAGAAACGTTTGAAAAATTCAAAATATTCAAGGAACAAGTTGAGCAAGAAACAAGAGCCAAGATCCTAACATTCCGAACAGATAGAGGAGTAGAATTTACATCGAAAGAGTTTCAGAACTTCTGTGAGATCAACGGTATCAAGAGACATCTTACAACACCCTATTCGCCGCAACAAAACAGAGTCGTAGAGAGACGCAATAGGACGTTACTGGAAATGACTAGAAGCATTCTTAAGCATTAAAATATGTCTAACTACTTATGGGGAGAAGCTATAAGACATGCAAACTATCTCATTAATCATGTGGCAACAAGATCGCTCAGTCCTCCACAAACACCTTATGAAGTTTTGCGGTGAAGAAAGCCTAACCTTGGACACATTTGTGTCTTCGGGTGCATAGGATATGCGAGAACAGAGACAGCTGGGAAAAAGAAGCTAGACGATAGATCAAATCTGCTCGTTCATCTTGGAACTAAACCCTGTTCTAAGGCGTACCGTCTCTAAGATGTTTCAAACCGAAGAACTGTCGTTAGCAGGGATGTAATATTTGATGAGGATCAAGGCTAGAACTGGAATAATAAAGAAGATATCAACTCTGGAATGTTTAATCTATGTTTTGAGAAACTTGGAGATCACGTAAAAGGAAAAGATGAGCTCGTTGATGATGAAGAAGAAGAAGGCAACAGTTCAGCTCGAGTTATGAGTGAGCCAGAGAGACATGTCGATGCCGAGGAGACTCAAGAGACAAGCAAAACAGAGGATGATGACGATGATGAAGAAGCCGTTCTAAGACGATCAACTAGAGCTCGGAGAAAACCATACTACCTTAGTGAATACATTTCTCTTGCCGAGATTGAGTGTGAAAGATTGCTGATCACAATCAATGAAGAACCTTGGGACTTCGAAGAAGCTAAAGCTCATAGAGAATGGGTAGTAGCGTGTGAGGACGAGATAGAGTCCATAGTCAAAAACAAGACGTGGGACTTGGTCGACTTGCCACTAGGAGCTAAAACTATCAGGTTAAAATGGGTTTTTAAGATAAAACGAAACCCTGATGGAAGCATAATCAAGTTTAAAGCAAGACTAGTAGCCAAAGGTTATGTACAAAGACATGGCATAGACTATGATGAGGTGTTTGCGCCGGTGGCACAAATTGAAACAATACAGTTCATTTTATCTCTTGCGGCCACAAATCATTGGGAAGTTCATCATCTTGACGTCAAGACCGCGTTTCTTCATGGAGAACTAAAAGAAGAAGTATATGTGAGGCAACCAGAAGGGTTTGAAGTTAATGGAAGAGAAGATAAAGTGTATAAGTTGAACAAAGTGCTTTACAGGCTTAAGCAAGCTCCTAGGGCTTGGAACATCAAAATCAACAACATAATATGGGGGCTTGGCTTCATTAAGTGTTCAAAGGAGGCGTCTTTATACCGAAGGAAAGAGAACGACCATCTGTTGATCGTTGTAGTTTATGTGGATGATCTGCTTGTAACCGGTTCAAGTCTAGAGATGATACAAGAGTTTAAAAGAGAGATGACTACAAACTTTGAGATGAGTGATCTTGGGACGCTAAGCTATTATCTTGGTATTGAGGTAACTCAACATCCGATGGTATAACATTGTCACAAGAAAGATATGCGTCCAAGATACTTGAGGAAGCATGAATGAGTGAATGCAATTCGTGTCAAATACCGATGGAGCCGAATGTGAAGATGTCAAAGGGCTTAACCGAGAAGCACGTTGGTGAGAATGAGTATAGAAGAAGCATTGGTTGCCTGCGGTATCTCCTCCATACACGGCCAGATCTTTCCTTTGTTGTGGGTATGCTCAGTCGGTACATGCATGAACCAAGAGAGTCTCACAATGTGTTGCTCAAACAAGTGTTGCTGTATTTGCGTGGAACCTTATCGTACGGTCTGTCATACGAACGAGCTGATGGTATGAAGTTGATTGGATACAGTGACAGCAGTCATAATGCTAATGCAGATAATGGGAGAAGTACAACTGGTCATATTTTCTATCTTGAAAAGTGTCATATTACTTGGTTTCAAAAAAACAAGAAACCGTGGCACTCTCATCGCGTGAAGCAGAATTTATGGCGGCTACAGAAGCAGCGAAGCAAGAAATCTGGATCCAAGAACTTCTAGCTGAAGTAACCGGAAGAAAATGCGAAAAGGTGATCATCAGAATTGATAACAAGTCGGCGATAACACTCACCAAGAACCCAGTGTTTCATGGTCGCAGCAAACACATACACAAGAGGTTTCATTTTATAAAAGAATGCATAGAGAACAATCAAGTAGAAGTGGATCATGTGCCGGGAACATAACAATAGGCTGATATACTAACTAAGTCACTTGGGAAGCTGAAGTACAGAGAAATGAGAAGTTTCATTGGTGTTTAAGAGTTGAAGATTAGAGATGTCAAGCTTGAGGGGGAGAATGTTGGATCAAGCTTAAAATAACTTGAGTAATAAGTTATCTATTTCCTACCGAGTTATGGAATAAGAAATAGGAAATAGGAAATAGGAAAGTCCTTAAGTGTTTAGGAGTTATCTAAACATTATTATCTAGTGTGTTTAAGATCTTATATTCTTATATATGGAGATGTCAAAGTGTGACATAACATAAGGATTTTTGTAACTGAGAGAGCTTAAGGTTTTGAGTGATTTTCCTTAAGAGATTAGTAAAAGAGTGATTCTTATTAAGTGTGTTCTTGAGATCGTGTTTCAATATCATCGTATCCAGGTGGAATCTGTTTTAATATATTACGTATGAAGGTCTACCATTTACACTATGAGTATGATTGGGAAACACCGGAGTAACTGAAAGTAACAAAAATGGAGTAATTAGGTAAAAGAGTAATATAGTAAACAAAAGTGGAGTAATCAGGCACCTTTAAACTCTCTTTCTACTTGTTATTAGGCTTGTCAAAGCTTGTGTGTCTCTATCCTTCTATTGCCTTGTATTGAATGTATCTAGTAGAATCGTACATCTATTTTTAGATGTTGCTTTTATCTTTGTAATTGGTTAAGTTTTATGAATGAAATATGTTGTGTTTCCAAAAAAAAAATCACATAAGAGAAATTGTTTTCTTTTTCAAAAATTAGAAGGGATAAAACAAACGTGTTTACGGCTAAATAAATAGTAACTAGCAAACATAATAAAAATATTATAATTCGTTTCACCTGACTGGTAAACAGTGACATATCTAGAATTTTTTTAGAGTGGGGGCATATACTGTATAATATATATATATACATATATTTATTTATTTTTAATAAATTTATATCAATTTTAATTTTTCAAAAAAATATAAGTCCATAATAGTTATAATTAAAATTAATTGAGCAGCAATTTAAATTTTAAACAACAGTGACTCAATACAAAACTAAAACTAGTAAATAAATAAAAAGTGAAAATAAAAAAAATATGGTAACAAAATACTACAAATATATCAATTAATAAGTGGCAAATAGAATATGTAATTATTTTTATAGATTGAGAACGGAAAATTGTGTTTCCATACTGAAAACAAAATTATGCAAAACAAAGAAACAAAAAGAACTTTGAATAAATGACAATTATTTGTATTTTGAGAATAAAAAGCAATTAAATCGCTCAGCTTTGTTATATATATGGAAATAAACATGAGATTTTCTACGCTGAAAAATATTTAATAGATTAAAAAATAAAACAAATATGCATGATAAAAGAAATAAAGGCTTAAAACCTGAGACATGAGGGGATAGGCTTAGATGGAGTGGGGGCAAAAGCCGATGAAACAAGCGTTCACTATGGAATTTGGTCACATTAAGAACTATTTATTATAATTTAGTGGGGGCAACTGCCCTCTCCCTGTTCAACGTACATCCGTCCCTGCTGGTAAACATGCCAGCTGAATTAAGAGTAATAACTTTTTGGCTGAAATAATATTGCTAACATGTCTATACTTAGAACAACGACCACCAACAACTCTGCATTTTACAGACTTACTAATGGTTCGCAAATTTGCGTGTAAAGTTAGCAAAAATATGTGGTTGCGAGAGACTAAAACCTAAATTTGGTATGGAATCACATAAATAAGATATGAACAGAGTGGATATATAATTGGTGTCCGAAAGAATCACAAGATTTGTAACTATCACAAATTGGTCGATTGTGTTTAGTAAAATTTTTAATATATTTGTAACATTTCGAGTTGTGATACATAGATATGTTTAAGAGAATTGATTTGACTACCTATGTCGCAAAAGTGCATTTACTTTTTTCGGCACACATCCGTTTAGAACTCCAAAGTTAAGTGTGCTTAAACTGTAGTAGTGGAAGGATGGGTGACCTATCGGAAAGTGATTCACGATGCCGTGCCAATGAGGCTAAAACACGGAAAAATGTCATGTAGTAATTGCAGGGTCACTAAACAAGACTTTCGGACCTAGAAAAATTAACACACCACCCGTCAGATGGGATGGGCCCACGGGCCGAGTGAGCGGGAGTGGATAGCTCATTAGCCGTGAGCAGTCGGTGCGCTACAAATCGTATCAGAGCTGGTTAGCCATCTCCGTTCTGACCCGAAAGGCATCTTGAGATCTGCTGTGGGGCGCAACGAAGACGTTGCATTCTTTGAAAGGAGGTGAACTGTAACGTCTCGAGTTGTAATACATAGCAAGGTTTAAGAGAATTGATTTGAGTATTTATGTTACCAAAGTGCGTTTACATTTTTCGCCACACATCCGTTTAGAATTCCAGAGTTAAGGTTGAGTTGCAGTGGTGGAAGGATGAGTGACCTATTGGGAAGTGATTTGCGATACCGTGCGGATGAGGCCAAAACACGAAAAAATATTATGTGGTGATTAGAGGGTTAGTAAACAAGATTTTCGGGTCTTGAAAATAACGCACCTCCAGTCAGATGTGATGGAGCTCACGGACCAAGGAAACGGACTTGGGTGGCTCATTAGCCGTGGGCGGTCGGGGTGTTACAATATCACACTTAAATTTAAGAAATATTAGTTAACAAATCAAAGTTTATGGATGCGGTCATACGTTATCTATTTATAATCGAGATAACAGTGAGATGAAGAAGAATAGATGATAAAACATACGCATAGTGAAGAACATAATATTTCGTTTTTCTTTATTTATGTGGTGGTACGAGTCTGTGTATCTATCCTGTACGAGTGTGTGTATCTATCTTTTTTGATCGCGTATCCATTACGTACGTACATACATTAATCAAATGCATAACAGAACGAGTCCATATTGCTAAAGTACGCAAGTGTTAGTATATTTATATTATTGAAATGATAAAAGTTACTATGCAAGTGCAAGTAAAAGAAGCAGAGACTTAAGGGCAGGATTATAGGGGGGTTTTAGTGGGTTTTTAAGGGAGGAGAGGCCCACAGGGAGAGAAAAACAGGTGTCAGAAAGTTCAGAATAAGGATCCCTGTTAGCTGGGTTTTTCAACTGTTCACGGGTCCCACTGACACGTGACGGCCTGCGATTGATTGATTTTTAATTATTTTTTTTTGTTCAGACAAAAAAAATAAAATTTAAAAACCAAATTCCAGTTCCAGCGTTAATCGTGGTCTAATAAAGTTATAAGTTGAGAATTGTCGTTTTGTTATGGAATGGATAGAGTTACTGTGTGCAAGTGGAAAAGAAAAAAAATGTATTTCAAAATAAGTTACTATGTTTGGATGCATTAATTAATGAATCATTAGGTTAAAAACGATTAAAAATACTCTTGTAATCGGTAAAAGTAATTCATATGTCAATAAGTTTGTATGATGGCACTCTAAGAAACATCAACACATATTAGATCTTTGAGTACTTTCGGCAACACCATGGTGAAATTTAAAATTTTTTGAGCTGCTAGAGATAACAATTCAAATTATGTGAGCTATCACATTCAAAGTACTAATGTTTAACCTATTCGACAAATGGCATCGGCAGCAACTAGCAAGTTAAGTTTTCGAGTTGGAAACCGTCACCCACACACATTTTTAGTTGTTGAGAAGACCAAAAAGGAAAATTCAGTATCGTCTTCTTTTATTTGTCTAGTTACGTCAAATTATACATATTTACTAATATATAACGCTTCTCCAATATATTAGAGACCACAATTACAAATAAGAAACTTAGATCATGATTGACAGAGAGTTTTTAGGGTGAAATTCTTAACAGAAGATAAGAATCTGTCTCTTAACTTTTAACTAAAAAACTAAAAATTCCACCTTAAGAACCCTATTAATCATGGTCTTACAAACAACAATAATATTTTTCTATACTAGTATAAAACCCAAGTAGAAGGTCGCTAGCCCAACTACTTTTCTCATAAATAATAGTATTTTTATTGACCAATGTGAGTATATAAATACTTTGTTTTGTAACTTAAGTATATAAATACTTTAGGTGTCTTTAGTTCAATTAGCATGTGAAGAATCGCTGACAAACTGCTTTATAACAAAACTTCAGAGGTTCATGAATTGTCCGAAGCACATCATTTTTAAAAGACAAAAAAAAATCGGATAAAAATTGAGTATTTCCAAAAAGCTAGTGCATGTGTGTGACCATAGAGTATAGTGAATAATTGAACTGATCCGTTGATCGTAGGACTTCTTGGAGTTGAAGAAGAACTTCGTGCGCTGGAGTGAGTCCTTCCCCGAAGAGCTAGCCTATGTAGAGTTTCACACACTACTAGGACCCACATCGTCACATGATCTAACGTGGAGATCGTCGCCACATGTCTTGTGCCTATTCGTTTCAGTTTGGAAATATTCATTTGTCAGGAAGAGAGAACCGATCCCGATGCAAAACCACGTGATTTGTGAATGATTTATAATTGTTTTCAAATTAGCGCTTAAACCGTGTTTTAATAATCGTAAAAATGTGCGTGGGGCCAATCTCAATCGTATCTTCTCACGTATTTCAGACAAAGGTGGGTCCTCACGAAAACATGGGCTCTTACTTGCTCGCAAGTCACCCGCGCCTTCACCTGTTCTATGTGCACATGCTAATTGCTAGCCCTCCACCGACTAGATACGCATATGGTCTCACTCATATCGTATTATATACGTTATCGTATACGGTCAACCGTACCAAATATGTTTAGGGGCTGTTTGTTTCACCATTTGCCATCTTCATCCAAAAGATTCATTTGTATGATCTATTCAAATGATCCATTCAGATTTTTGTGATTGTTCGTTTGTCCATCCACATAACTCATCTAGATGATTCATCAAAATGGATGTTATGTTTGTTTTATTATTTTCATTTCCATTCAGATGAGTTTAGTAAAGAAATTACCAAAATATCCTTGTGTTGATTTAATCATATGTTTAATATTAATTTTAACTATATTACATTTAATTATTTAGTTTAATATATTTACATTAGAATTATTTCAAAATTAACGAGTTTTCTTTTTGCGGTTTGGGCGGGAAAACAAGTTTTTTCGGTTTTAACGAGAAAACACATTTTTTATGTTTTGGTGGAAAACAAGATTTTTCAGTTATGGCGGGAAAACAATATTTTTCGATTTTGGCGGGAAAATACAAATTTTTGGTTTTGGCGAGAAAACAAGTTTTTTTTGCAGTTTTGGCGGGAAAACACGTTTTTGGCGAGAAAACACGTTTTTGCGGTTATGGAGGGAACCACGTTTTTGCGATTTTAGCGGGAAAACGCATTTTTGCGATTTTGGCGGGAAAACACGTTTTGGCGGTTTTGTCGGGAAAACACGTTTTTGGCGGAAAAACACATTTTTTGCGTTTTTGGAGGAAAACACATTTTTGCGATTTTGGCGGGAAAACATGCTGTTTCGGTTTTGGCGGGAGACCGCGTTTTTGCGGTTTTGGCGGGAAAACACGTTTTTACGGTTTTGTCGGGAAAACACGTTTTTGGCGGGAAAACACATTTTTTGTGTTTTTGGAGGAAAACACATTTTTGCGATTTTGGCGGGAAAACATGTTGTTGCGGTTTTGGCAGGAAACCGCGTTTTTGCGGTTTTGTCGGGAAAACACGTTTTTGGCGGGAAAACACATTTTTTGCGTTTTTGGAGGAAAACACATTTTTGCGATTTTGGCGGGAAAACATAATGTTGCGGTTTTGGCGGGAAACCGCGTTTTTGCGGTTTTGACGGGAAAACACGTTTTTGCGGTTTTGACGGGAAAACTCGTTTTTGCGGTTTTGGCGGAAAAACGCATTTTTGCGGTTTTGGCGGAAAAACACGTTTTTGTGGTTTTGGCGGGAAAACGCATTTTTGCGGTTTTGGCGGGAAAACGCGTTTTTTGCGGTTTTGGCGGGAAAACGCGTTTTTGCGGTTTTGGCGGGAAAACACGTTTTTGCAGTTTTGGCGGGAAAACACGTTTTTTGCGGTTTTGGCGGGAAAACGCGTTTTTGGCGGGAACACATTTTTACAGTTTTTGCGGGAAAACGAGATTTTTTGGTTTTGGCGGGAAAATACAAATTTTCGGTTTTGGCAAGAAAACACGTTTTTTTGGTTTTGGCGGGAAAACACATTTTTTGGTTTTGGCGGGAAAACACGTTTTTGCAATTTTGGCGGGAAAACACGGTTTGCAACTTTGGCGGGAAAACGTGTTTTTTTTTGTGTTTTGACGGAAAAATGTATTTTGGGTGTTGGCGTGAAAACATTTTTTTTGTGATTTTGGCATGAAAACATGTTTTCGGTTTTTGCGGAAAAACAAGTTTTTGCAATTTTGACGGGAAAACATTTTTTTGCAATTTTAGCGGGAAAATGCGTTTTGGGGTTTTAGCGTGAAAAAGTAGTTTTTAGCACGGGAAAAAGTGTTTTTATAGTTTTGTCAGTTTTCGTTTGTGACAAAAATGATATTATGTTTAGGTTTGTAATTTGTGAATTACATTAGGGGTATAATAGACATTATACTATTTTGAATGAACCATCTCCATTCAAATGATCCAAATTGGTTCTGGTGAATGAACTTTAAAATTAGGCCTAAATTTCCAAAAGTCATCCGGATGATCCATTTGAATGAGTTGCACTTTTAGTGCCTAAACAAACAAAACTCTAATCTTCATACAAACAGACCTTAGTTAACATAAATTATGTAGATCATGTGTCACGGATTTTTATTATTACTCTTGTGATAGAGGTGGCAATTTATTACTATATATATGTGTGATATCGAGACATCTCAGTGTGACTTTATTTAGTCATGTAATTGTTGAGCTCATAGAAAGAAATCTTTTGAGGAGTTTAGCCTTTTCCAACACAAAACAAATAAATAGGTTAATATAATATTGTTATTTTAACTCTGCAATAAATTTGGATTGAAAATATCTCTCTTTCTAATAAGGTGTTGATATTCAGGTGTAGTTCAGAAGTATTACCACACTCATAGATATCCTTACCTACTTATTCATACATGAGTTTGAGTGATTTTACTGGAACTAAAAATACTTTGGTTGGAGAAAGTAGCGTTTTTGAAAACAAATCTACTCGTTTTAATCAATATTTGTTGAGATGTCTTAATCAATTTTAGATTAATGATCCACATACATAAGAGAAAGCTATTTCTTTGTGTGCCACAAGTTACACGAACATTTTGGTCCTAACCATAGGTCGAGGTTCAAACTTTTCAATAGCATAATATTTTTTTTTTGTCAAACCAAAATTTTTGTTAAGTAAATTTAAAATGGGTTCAAAGTCCATAGAGCCTGTTTGGCTACATCATCAGCTTTATCATTAACGGTTCTAGGAATAAAAGTAAACTTAAGAGCATTAAAGGAACATGCAAGGAGGTAGATATCACGGAGAGTTATGAAGATCTCTAGATGCATCTCTTTCTTGTTGATGGTCATGATAAGGGGTTTGTGAATCAGAGAAGATCTCGATGTTATTCCGCATGTGAGGGCAAAGTTTATGGCCATACGAACGGCCAAAGCTTCTGCCAGAAGGGGTTACGAGACGTGTTGTGAAGTCGCAGAGTGCTGGGATGAAGAAACCAGATCATCAATGATCCAACCGAATCATGCAGCGCACGTGGTGGAGTTCCAAGCTGCATCAGTGTAGATCGAGGTTACTCCAGGTCGTCTAGGGTTTTGTTCGAGTCTGATCAACGGTTTTAATGGAGGGGTTTTAGAGGAAGTTGGGCCATCATCCATTCTCTAGCTTCTGAGGTCGCTTTGAGAAGGGTTTCCTCTGGTGTGAATTCCCTCTTTTGGAAGACCAATTGGTTTCTAGAGATCCAGAGGTTCCAAACGATCGATGTTGCAAGAGTTCCAGTTTCAAGTCCCACCGGGGGGAGAGAGTGAGTCTCACTGACGATTTCCCATCCCCCATGGAAGGTATCGAACGTTTCTGCTCTGATCTCAGTGGATACGGGGGCTAGTTCCCAGACCTTTGCTGCATATGGACATTGGAATATGAGATGGGTGATTGATTCGACTGCGTTACATCGCACACAGAGGGAGTTCACCTGAATGTTGCGAAGGGCGAATTGTTCCCCTACTAGTAAGCCTCCATGTAGGGATTTCCAGATGAAAGTTTTTATCTTCTCAGATGTCTTGATACTCTAGATGCTTGCAGACCAATTGACAGAGGAAAGATGGTCTAAAGGGGCAGCATTGAGCTTATCTTCCATTAGAGTTTGGTATCCAGATCTTGTAGAGTATTCTCCAGTAGGGTTTTTGAGCCAGACAAGTTCATCGGGGATTCTAAGTTTGCTCGGCTATAACTTCAGCATCTGCTTCTTGTGAAAAGGTAGAATCTGCTCGATTTTCTCAACGCTCCATTCAGCCGTGTCTGGTAGAAGAAAGTCTGAAACTTTTAGCGTTGTGTAGTTCTCGGGTGATGGTCCAATGGGGCGGATTTGTTCACTGTGAGAGAGCCATGGGTCATCCCAGATGTTAATCTCTTCACCAGTACCTATCATCCAGCCAAGTTGCTTGAGTAGAAGGTTTCTGCCTATCAGGACACTTCTCCAGCCGTGTGAAGCCGTAGCAGGGGTCTTGCAAGTTAAAAAAGATTCCGAGTGGCAGTACTTACCAAGTAAGCAGCGAGCTAGGAGTGATGATGGGTTTTACAAGATGCGCCATCCCAACTTTGCAAGCAATGAATCATTGAAGGAGGTAATATCTTCGAATCCAAGTCCCCCATTTCTTTTCGGTCTTGTCATCTTTTCCCAAGATATCCACACCATTTTGTGTTTATCAGGTTCAGAGTCCCACCAAAAGTGTTGAATTGTGGATTGAATGCTCGAGCATGGGGATTGAGGTAGTTTGTAGCAGGACATGTAATGTGATGGCATTGAGGTTAGGACACTGGTTAGCATTGTGCTTTTGCCCGCGCTTGACATATATTTTGAAGACCAACTGACTGCTCTCTACTTGATTCTGTCGACAATGGATGCAAACAGATCCTTTTTCCTTCTACCAAAGTGCTCAGGGAGGCCCAGGTACTTACCTACTCCACCCTCTTTTTCAATATCGAGAATGCTTTTCATTTGAGTGCGCACTGCTTGGTTTGTTCGCTTAGAGAAAAAGATGGATGACTTCTGTTTGTTGATGAGTTGACCTGAGACTGCTTCGTATGTTGTCAACAGAGTCTTGAGTGTGTCTGCATTTTTCTTATTTGCTTTGCAGAAGAACATGGTGTCATCAGCAAACAAGAGGTGGTTGAGGCTGGGGCAGTGTGTTGCTATCGAGACTCCTTTGAGAAGCCCCTTACATTGCGCATTTGAACAGAGGCCTGTGAGGACTTCATTGCAAAGGATGAAGAGGTAAGGTGATATAGGGTCACCCTGCCTAATCCCTCTTCCTGGTTTCACATATTCTCTAGCTGCACCATTTATAATGAAAGTATAGCTCACCGACGTAATGCATTGCATGATCCAAGTGATTAGAGTAGGGTGAAAGTTCATTTTCTCTAGGACCATGCGTATGAATTCCCATTCTAGCTTTTCATAGGCCTTACTCATGTCGGTTTTGATAGCCATTGAGTAGTACTTTTCTGCCTTTGAGCTCTTCAGATAGTGTAGGACTTCATGGGTGATTACCACATTGTCTGAGATCGCTCTTTTAGGTACAGAGGCAGACTGTGTTTCAGAAATGATTGCTTTGAGTAGAGGCTGTAGGCGTTTCGAGATTAACTTAAAGATGGTTTTGTAATTGACATTACATAACGCAATAAGCCTGTATTCAGCAACTCTCTTAGCACCTGTTATTTTCGGAATTAATCTGATGTGTGTTTCGTTTACAGTTCTCGGCATACAGTCGGATTGGAAGAACTCTTGCACCTCTTTGACAATGTCTCCACCCACCACTTCCCAGTTAGTTTGGAAGAAGCATGAGGAAAATCCATCAGGGCCTGATGCTTTCTCGGTATATTATCCATCAATAGCATAATATATATCTGAATAAATAGATATTATTTTTCCTATATTGTAAGTGATCTCAATATACAACCATTGACGAGATGCAATATATATATACATGGTGCATGTTTTCATGTGCATATAGTTTATAGTTACATATATAAAAACCTTCATGATATATCTTTTGTCATATATAAACACCTTCATGATATAGTTTATAGTCGTAGTATAATGGAGAGGAGTCTTTTAGAAGAAAGTGATAGTGTGTGCCTGCATGGAGTGAAGTCCAAGTTAATTACTCCAAAAAGAAAAAAAAGAAAAAAAAAAGAAAGTGCAAAAGTATAACCTTAGAAAATCAGCATTAAATTAAATTGGTAGATCATGTAATTTTATTACTCTCTCTGTATTTAAATATAAGATGTTTAACGTTTTATACACATATTAAGAAACAATAAATATATTATTTTAATTGTTATTTTTTGATTATATCAATAAAGTTTCACCATACATAATTTTACTTTTCAATTTATGTTTAAATTTTAAAAATAAATGCATTAATTATATTTCAAAACATCTTATATTTATATACAAGATAAAAATATAGAACATCTTACATTCGTATCCGGAGGGAATATAATTTTTCCGTAGGAAAGAGTGTGAGAGTGTGCTTGAAGTAACGAAACTAAGAGTATGGTCGAAGGTAGCTTAAGAAAATGGGGATATAGAAGATAATGTCACTGGCTATATATGTCTAAGAATGTGGCTTTGTTATCATTGGATCCATTGTGTCTTTGATTTTTGGTGACTGCGCCAATTAAGTTTATCCGTGTTTTGTATAATTTGTTATCATCATTGTTCAGTAAGACTAGAAACTTAGAAAAGAATCCTTATGATGATATCGACAATATGAAAATGATAAGATCTTTTATTATCATTTAATTGATTTCAACCAGATAATGATCAACCCTTCGTTTATAGGAATAACTTTAGGGGATCTAATTGCCTGCCTTTTTTATCTAACTATTAAAAAAGGCAAAACAATCTAATTCAAATTTGTTAAAAATTAATCATTATGTTTAATTAGTTATTATTAAGTCAATTAGTTCAGGAAACTTTTGAGGAATCCATATATTTTCTGTCGATTGACTGTACATATGTGAAGTTAACAAGACGAAGTAATTTTAGATGTCAAAGAAAAGGAAAGCTACATATATTTTACAGCTATAAGAAAACATGTTAACAAGAGATGAAGTAATTTCTGTAAATATAATGACACGCTGAAGTAATTATTGTAAATATGTTAACACGATGAAGTAATTAGTATAATCACGAAGCCTAGTGACAGTGTTTTATCATTTTGATACATAAAACACGTAAATGCTTTATTTTTTGTTGTCATAAACAGAAAGAAATCAAGTTGAGTGAGGTTTCCTAAAGCCTCTACATCAGAAGTAGTTTTACATGCATTTTCCAAAATAATAATACGTATTTAGAAAAAAATATGGGAAATTGTAGCCTATAGTAACGAAAAAACGGTAATAGGCAGAGTAGCCACTTTACCTAATACACCAATACACCATGCATCTTTTGTATAATAATACTACTATGCCCTCTTACACAACCGGTAAAACCTGTAAACAAAAAAAAATTAAATTAATAATACTTAACTAACACACATGCATCGTGGTCTTTGGAGAATCACATACTGAGTTGTTTCTTACTCACTTTTGATCCACATTAACCACCAAAACCATTTCTGGAGTATCTTTGGCTAGGAGATGCCCATCTGCAACGGCTCGCTTGTCTACTGAAAGGAAGCTTTGCGCATTTGAAATCTATGGAGTCGCCGACAACGTAAACGGAACTGTCGAGAAATTCGTCAACTCTTCCTTCAATCGCCTTAATCTCTTCGGTTTACGAGGCAGTTACATGTACTATTCCTATGGATGTCGTCAGTTGCACATATCTTTCTTGCTGTGAATGTTCTTGAATTGATCGGAGAAGATGAACAGTTTTTGTAATATTGTATTCTATACTATTTTGTGCGTATGGAATAGAAATGTAAAAAAATATGTATTATGAATGTTTTATTCATGTTATGTAATGTGAAATAGTATGTTATTATACTTATTTATCATGTATCGTTTCATTTGATGATTAATAAAGAAAGTGTTATTTTGTTCACCAATATGTACTATAGTATGTATTTTGTTTCACTCTATTTGGGTTTAGGGTTTATACTTGGGTTTAAGGTTTAGTGATTAAGATTTAGGGTGTAGTGATTAAGATTTAGGGTTTAGTATTTGGAAGGTATGGTTGAGGTTTGATATTGCCCCTATCGTGTATCGTTCCATTTGATGATTAATATAGAAAGTGTTATTTTGTTCACCAATATGTATTATACTATGTATTTTGTTCCATTCTATTTAAGTTTAGGGTTTATATTTGGGTTTAAGGTTTATAATTTCATGACTATGTACTATGTTATTTATATTGTTCTATTCTATGTTAGTTTAGTGTTTATATTTGAGTTTAGGGTTTATATTTGGATTTAGGGTTTATATTTAGGTAAGAGTTTAGTGATTAGAGTTTAGAGTTTAGTATTTATAAGGTGGGGGAATATGGTTAGGGTCGACATTAACTTTTTCTTTGCAATAATAGACATTCCATAAATTCACTAATATGTGCTATGTTATTTTCTTTGTTCCATTCTATATGGATTTTTGATTTATATTTGAGTTTATGGTTTATATTTGAATTTATGGTTTACTGATTAAAATTTAGGGCTTAGTATTTAAGGGTCTTGGTAAGATTGAGATTTAGATATGTTTAGTATTAATGAGTTGTAGGTGGAGTTATAATCCTATACTACTTCATTGATATGAAATAAAATAGGTCAACAAAAATATACGTGGATGGTTCCTCTTTCTTTTATTTGGAATAATTTTAAAGTGCTCTTGACCTTATATTCTATTGGCCACGTTATTCACTTTAACACAATTACCTGATACCTACAAATAAAAAAGACATAACTGGACACTTTATGGCATAAATGTCAGAAATTATATTATGTCAAAATCAATAATATTCACCTAATTTGTATTCAAAATATGGGTAGTTCACAAATAAGCCCAAAAAATATATCTAACTAGGATCGGCCCGGGCTACGCCCGAATTTTTTATTTAAATATTAATTATAATCATATATTTATGTTATTTTGATATAGAAATATAAGTAGCTAGATAATTATAAAATTTTATTTAATTATTTATTATTTTCTGTCTTATGAATTTCAATTAACTTAATTTCTTACAATAAAATTTTCCGTTGATTTATTTATTGAATGAAACTTGTGTAACTTAAATTTATGCATGCATTTAAGCTGAATCGAATCTAAACTAAACAGAAGTAAATCCGGTTATGTTTTGTCGTTTTTCTTTAAAACAAAAGGCTCAAAAGAAAAGACTCAATGAGAATTGAACGCATTGCTTCCTGTCTATTTCCCTTTTAAGTTAAAATATGTATCTCATATCTCACCAACACGCATGTCTCTGCGCATGTATGGCACTTCCATTCATGTTAATTCCCAATAACTAATTAAAAAATGAAATAAAAACCTTTGATTGCTTCCCTTATCTTTTTATGATTCGTTCGGAGCAATCTTTGCTTTGATAATATCTATATTTATTTGGACAAAAAAAACTATATTTCTCTCTTGATCGAGTCATAGCCGAATTGAGAAACCGATCTGATTTACTCGCCACCGCTTACACTGTGAAATATTTTTATTAATTGGCTTGATTTTCTTTTTTAACCTCTTCAGTGTTGTTGCTCATCATCCTCTTCCCTCTGCCTCTTCATACTCTTCAAAACCCATCGCCAATAATTTTAAACTCTTGAATGTTATTGAGTTACGGTGGCGGCGAAATGAACCATCACCGTTGATATCGCCTCCAACCAAGGCGAAGTCAGTAGCATCCAAAAACTCACGGTACGCTCCTTCTTTTCCTTCTCGTTTCCAAAGTTTCAGTCTTTACATATGTTTTCATTATATTGACTATCTCTCTGTATTTGGGCTATATCACGGTGTGAACTAAAAGCCCACTAAACCGTAAAAAATTATGAAACGCAGCAGCCCACATCAAAACTTAATGAAACGATGAGTTTTAGGCAAAGAAGACAAGTGTCGCACTCACAATCAACGACTTTATGACGTGGCGCAACAGGAAGGAGGCAAATACTTTTTTTATATATATAGATTTGCAACACATAGTTGGTGGCATAGACAATGGGATATAAATTAGCTAAAGTAAGAAAATAAATCCGCTTGACTATATTTGCGAAGTGATTTTGGCACATGTCCTCTCTACAATCAATTTCACAAAACAAATATGTCATGTCTACTGAAATTGATGACATGGCTTCCGAAAAAATATGACATGGATAATTTCATTTAATATTGATTTATATTTTTGGCAAACTTATTAGAATATGATAATAATTCATATATTACATTTAATATTGATATTTTCTTTCGGTAAATTTTTTTTAAATATGGTAATAGATCATACATCATCTATAAAATAAATATATTCATATATAACATTTCAAATTTTGAAATATTATTATTTTTGTATAATTATACAATTTGTATTACTAAAAATTTCAAAAATTTCTACAATTTTTTTTAAAATTTAAATATCTAATCGTAAGATCATTAGTTTTTTATATACCTACAAATTTTATAAATATTGTTTAGGCTAAATTTTTGATAATTATACAATGTTATATCATTTTTATTAGTTTTATATAAATTGATTTAATATATATCAAATATATATTAAATATTAGTAAAAAAATAGTAAAATCTGTAATATTTAATAAAATTTATTTCTAAATATAATTTAGATTTAAAATTTTTTTTACAGCACATGGTGCAGGAAAACACCTAATAAGAAAATAAATAACCAAGAGTTCTTGGTTTAGTGGTAATGGAACTCCAGCTGAAGTGTCCGTTCTGGGTTCGAGTCGCCTTGGTCACCTTCCCGCCTATAACCTTGTGTGCCCGGATGAAAGGTCTCGTGGGGATTAGTCTAGGCTTACCGCCTGGGATCCACCACGGATGTCAAAAAAAAAAAAAGTTCTAATGTAAAATTGGAATTACATGTACGCGTAAACATCGTATATCTCCTTCGTGCCATTTCACCTTCCCATTAGTTCATTGACTTTTCTTATTAGGAGCAAAACCATTATGCGCGTTATAATCTTACAATATATTTTCTTTTTTCATATAATTAAATTATAAAAGTCCATACTCACTTAATGACAATTCTTTTTGTTATTATGACAATTCGATACTATAAAGTTCATGTGTTTATCTTCCGTTACAACACATAAATAACTTTTAACTTAATAAGTTTTTACTTAAAACCATTGCTTTACAAAAACACATGTAACTTTTATACAGCAAAGCATGGTTTGTGAATAAAATCATCTTTGGCAAAGGGGGTGATCGGTAGTTGTTGTAGGTGCTGTTCACAGCCCTATTTATTTCTAAAGCACCAAATTCAGAGCAATCAAGCTTTAAATTTTTTTTTTAAACTACATATGTAGAAATAATCTACTACTATATAAGTGCTCTGCAGAGCCAAATATTCAAAGCAATTTTTAGTGCTTTCATAAAATTTTACAGCAATAAAATTTAAAGCCACAGCAAAAAATCTACAAATTTTTTTTTACGATAAAAATTTTAAAACTACAGCCATTACCAATTGGATCCAAAGTCTCAACCAGAAATGGAACCCACATGAGGGAGGTGAGATTAAGATATTTTTTTATTTATATGAAATTGTTTAGAGAGAGATAAGGAAAGAGACTTCCAAATGAAGACAGGGTAAGTTATGGTAAAATACAGCTAGCAGAAATTAAGGAGAGAGAGAGAGAGAGAGAGGTGTTTCTCAAACCTAACTCTTTATAATAATCAGAGAGAAGCTATTGCTCTCCATTATTCACCCATTTCTCCAATCAATCACTCCTTTTTCCTTTCTAAGCAATCTCCTCTCTCTCTCTCTCTTCTTATATTCCATCTCTCTCTCTCTCATACGATCTGCATAGCACACTGAACAGAGGTTTGAATTCCCTCTATAAATCTATTTCACACTCCCATTCTAGGTTTCGTGTTTGCTTTTCTTGGGGATTCTTGGATGTGAAATGTAGTTTTAAGACTATGTAGTGTATAAAAATGGGGTTTTGCAGAGTTAATGAGGTGTCGGTGGTGCAATTCTCTGTTTCTGATTTCCTTAGAACTCTGCTTTTTTTTTTTTCATTCTTTATTCTCTGTTTTGGTAATTGAGAAAATTGAAACTTCGATTCTTTTTTTCTTTTTGTGTGTGTTAAAAGAAAAATTCTAGAAAGCTAGGTAATCAAGAATGCTTAATTAACGGTTACTTTTGACTTGTAGAGCCATTGGTCTATTGCAATTGAATTTGTACTTAGAACTTAGAAGAATGGTCCTTGTATAGCCATTATTTCTGTAACCCACTTGAAAAAAACAAAAAAAATTAAAAAGTGGGCCAAAGCATGTTCATTTTCAAAATTTGATTTCTGAAGATGGTTCCAAAATGTGGTTCAAAGTTTTAGAAACTGTTGAGAAACTTCGTCTGTTCAAACTCTTGTCATTTTCCTCTATATATCAATCATTTCATTTTTATCAACTTCATTTTCTCTCCAGCTAATTGCTAAACTGTAACAAGAAGATGATTGGACAAAGCTTCTTCCCTGAGGATCTTGATTGTGGCAACTTCTTTGACAACATGGACGACATTCTTGATTTTCCCGGTGGTGATATCGACGTCGGTTTCGACATCGGTGAATCCGACTCTTTCCCTAACATCTGGACCACTCATCACGACACGTGGCCGCCCGCTTCTGATCCACTCTTCTCTTCCAACACCAACACAAACTCTGACTCTTCACCTGAGCTCTATGTTCCGGTCAGTTTCCACCCTAACCTGATCTTTATGTGATTCTGCACTCTTCTTTGTTTTGACGTTGACTTATATGTTTCTTTGTCGGAAAAACTACAGTTTGAAGATATTGTTAAGGTTGAAAGGCCACCGAGCTTGATTGAGAAGAAGGAAGATTCGTTTTCAACGAACATGGACTCATCGTCTTCTTATAGCACATTCAGAAGTTCAAGTCCAGTGTCGGTGCTCGAAAGCAGCTCCTCATCGTCTCAGACGACCAACACAACCTCACTTGTCCTCCCTGGAAAGCAGGGTCGTCCACGCACTAAGCGCCCTCGTCCACATCTCCATGAGAAGGATGGAGTCAAAGACATTGTTGATTCGTGCCTCATCGTTAGAATACCGAAGCAGTTTGTCTCCGACCACAGCAAGATGATAACTAAGAAGAAGAAGAAGAAGGCCAAGGTTACTTCTTCATCTTCTTCTTCAGGGATTGATCTTGAAGTGAATGGAAACAGCAACGTTGATTCGTATAGTTTAGACCAAAATCCAGTTAGGAAATGTATGCATTGTGAGGTCACCAAGACTCCACAATGGAGGCTTGGACCTAACGGTCCAAAGACGCTTTGCAACGCGTGTGGCGTGCGTTACAAGTCAGGAAGGCTTTTCCCGGAGTACCGTCCAGCTGCTAGTCCAACATTCACTCCGGCTCTTCACTCAAACTCACACAAGAAGGTGGCTGAAATGAGAAGCAAGAGATGCAAGGATGGAAGCTACACGACCGAAGAGAATGATATGCAAGATTTGATTCCGAACAATGCCTACACTGGTGTAGACTTAAAACCGAGAGAGAGATGATTCAATCTCCAAGTGTTGAAGTGATTAGAGTTGAGAGGAGTAGGAAAGAGTCAGGGGGCAGTTTTAGATTTAGAAGAGATGAATGAAGAGGAACAATCAATTTGAGGAGATCAGAAATTAGAAGAGAATTGATTGTGATTGTATTTTGTATTTGTAGTGTGAATGGGCAAAGCAGAAGATTTTGAAGACATTAGAGAAAGTTAAGTGTTGAGTTTCCATTAAATATTCCTCTCATTTTCTCTTTCAATTCTTTGTATTTTTATTGCGAAGATTTTTTGTTTATGTTAAAACCATATTTTATAAATTGTTAATTATTAGATGGTTATTTTTTTTACTTTTTATTTTGATAATTGTGGGTGTCATGACCAAATCCCAATAGTCT
Source organism: Brassica napus (assembly GCF_020379485.1). Classification (NCBI taxonomy): domain Eukaryota; kingdom Viridiplantae; phylum Streptophyta; class Magnoliopsida; order Brassicales; family Brassicaceae; genus Brassica; species Brassica napus. The sequence continues at coordinate 25,042,728 of NC_063449.1, forward strand.
CCAAAGTGATTGATACGAACGAGTAGTTCCCTCCCGGGTATGTCAGTTTTATAGAGGAAGCGTAAAACATAGCCCAATGTAGATGGTTTGTTCAGCTTACCCCTAAAGCTACACTTTTTTATCCAAAGCTAAATACATTGCTTTTTCTTGCCAACAAACTGATTACATTTTTTATGAGAAATTCTCTAAATTGACTCTTTTAAGTTTTTTTTTCACCAAAAGAGTTTCCAATAAAAAAATACTAAAAGAAATTTCCAAAAAGTAATAGCATAAAGTTAACTATTATAGACTTATGGTTTTAGATTTGAGGGATAGAGTTTTGGGGGTGGGGTTTAGAATTTTTAAAAATAAATAAACAAATATTAAAATTTTTAGAAATAGTTTCAATAATAATTTTCGGATTTTGAAATTAAATTTTTGATTTTTTTTGAAAAATTAAAAAAAGTTCAAATTAAAACATGTACTATTCAAAAAATAAAAATTAGTTATTATTTATTTAAATATTTATGTATATTGAAAAATCTATAAAGTATAGAAAGATTTTAGTGGGATGTGAATTTGTAACGATTATTAAAATTCTCCAATTTAATTGTTATTGGTTAATGGATTCTAACATTTTTTTAATAAAATCAGGTGGTATTGGTTTGATGATTTTTAATTTTCCCAGACCATCTCCAATGTATTTTATTTTATTTTTCTTACCTCTAAAATATAATAACTCTAAAATAGAGATGTGTTTTATTTTTACCTCTAAAAATGAAGATGCTTATAAGGTTCTATATAAATTTTACAGCAAGTACTTTTTTATTTATGAAAGTTGATAGTTAACCCTATTTACTTTTAACTTAATAAAATATTTTTCATAAAATTGTGACTTTGTTTGAGTTAAACTCTCCTAAAAAACTATATAAATAAAAAGTGTGATTCCATTTTTATAAAAAGTGTATTTTTTTAAAAAAATAGTTGTTTTGGTTGTAACTAGAAAGTTTAAAAGTTAAAAGACTATTTTGAAAATAAAAAGTATGACTCTATAATAGAAGAATGTTATTTTGACTATATATTTATAGAGAAAATAGCAATGTCTATTTTAGAAGAAGAAAGAAAGATGAGTTGAAACACTTTTTCCTCTAGTATGACTCTTACACAATCCATTGTTATTCAAAAAATTTGGATTTTAATGATTCTTTGATTCTATCAAATCTAGAAGATGACTGATAATCATTTTGGGAATAAGTGAAACGAATAGGAAAGGAACATATAGTAATAAAATAACAAGAATTAAAAGAAATGATTGTTTCTTCTCAAATTTAACAAGGAATAATTATGTTTTTATTTTTCCTACAAATAAAAAGAATAAGAGAGAATGAGAAGGAAAAAATATTCCTTGTGAATGGTGATTTTTTAGGAATGATAAGAAATTGAATATTCATCGTTTCTTGGTCACTATTCAAAGCCTAATGTTATTGAGACTTGAATTCTAAAAAAATTACTCATAAAAAACTTGAAAAAGCGTGCATATATCCTCTAGATTCTGAAAATCATTATACTATGATTTTTTTGTAAACTTTTAAGTATTAAAAAATCTTTAGGACTTTTTACAAATTTAACAAATGTCTTGACTCATAGAAACAACCAAATCGACAAAAAATATACTCCCACTAACCTCCTTAGTCATTGATACATATGATTCAAACAATAATGTAAATTAAATGTAGATGATAGATAAAGCAACAACTAGTGTCTCCTTACAACAAATACTTCACACACTAGCTTTTATGTTAATGCATCCATCTATGATGTCAATTTAAGTTAGACCGTTTCTTAAATTACTAACTTTTCCAAACTCATAATTTCATATTAACACACCATTGTATTGGCCGGTGCACAAATAAACAACTCGATTAGAGAACATACCATTCTTCTTTGTTCACGATTTTAATAATTTCACTAGACATTTTTGCATATATGTTTCACTATTTTGATCCGTACTTTCTAAGCGTGAAATATTTTACATTGTGAAATCAAGTAAAAACGTATCAAATAATTTATTAGAGATGTTAAAAATGGAAAACGCCTCATTTAACTACTCATGTAGTTGCTTTCAAGACCTTGCTCATTTTTACACACCAAAAAAGTGCACCCGAGCACACTTCCCGCATAAAACTTGTCTCAACCTTTTCTAAAACTAAAAACATACACAAAAAAAAAAAAAACCGACCTTCATAAAAAAGAGAGCGAAAAATAGTTGGATGTACATTGATTTTAAACATACATTCTGTTCTTTATATATTGAGTATGAAAAATAAAGGTTAGAAGAATATTCCCGATTTTTGAAGATTTAATTCGTGTTCAGTTATTATTGTTTGAAAGATGTGCACATCTTTAACTCAATTGAAAAATATCAGACAAGTTTGAAGACTCTTTCCCCATTATTAATGTTATACAAGAGATTGATCCGCGCACCCGCACGGATATTGGTTCTTACATTTTTATATATTGATATTTGTTTTTCATAATTATTGTTATATATTTTAGATGAGTCATAATATAATTAATTTTATTCAAAAGACCTCGACCGAATTGGGTAATATGGTTATTTTTGGTACAAATATCTGAACTCGTTGCAGATACATTTGTTATTTAGATATTTTTAGGTTCCTATATATCAGAACCAAACTCATCCAGACCCAGAACGATTCAACTCAAAACCAACAAATAAATTTATAATATTCAAACAGAGCATAATTTCAAAAAATAAATAATACCCGAAAAGAACAACTTGTACCTTAATGGATAGCCAATGTTCATGCCTAACTGCTTTTATAAACTAATAAAATGACTCTTTTTATATGTTTGGCTAAATTAAGTGAAATAAAAGAGTTTTTTGTTTAGTAAAATAATTATATGGAGTGAAAAATTAAGTGACAATAAATGTAATACATTTTTATTATTTTGATTTAAGTTATTATTTTATTCACAAAAACATGTCTTTGAATTATGTTTTTGGATACGTAATTTTCCAGCGATTGAAACTAAAATAATAAAAAAATTAAGCCGAACGTTTAACCATATGCAAAACTCAATGTTCTCGCTTCTTTGGACGGCCTCTCAATGTTCTCTTAATCACCGGTGATGCTGATTTGTTGAGCTTGTGAAAGGATTGAAAGTTAATTGCATCAAGGTATATCTGGAGAAGCCTTGCAATCTCGCTACCAAGCTAGAATCGGTATTGATATAGTTTTCTAAATACATTGAAGTAGTTTAATTCATCAAATGTTATTGTAGTTTACTTCATCGAATGTTTATTTCTTTTGATGTTAACATGAAACCTCTGAATTCATATGTTATTTTGTTTTGAAATTAACATTTCACTTTGTCATATACATGCATTTATTAGAAGACTACACAAACACAAATTCCATAAGCTACTAACAGTGCCTAAGAAAATTGCTGATGAAGAAGAAGTATATATCTATTACTATTTTTGAAGTTTACAAAAAAAACAATTTTGTGTTGGAACGTATGTGAAAAATGTGTGTGAAGTTGAACAAATGATTTTGTTCTTATTTCTTAGGGGAAAAACAGAGAAAAACATAAGTTATATCGTATTGACAATCGATCCCAAGTGCAAGCGAGCTTTAATTTTCCACAAAAAAACCTGAAGTATGATGAGTTGAGTTTGCTAAAAGAAAACGACAATCATTTGTTGTTGGAGACAACTAACTGAAGAGAACTTGGGTTCAGATTGTTTATTGATTTTGAAAACATCAAAGTAGATATTGATGCAGTAAACCAGTAAACATTGAGTTTAATGGGTTTGAATTTACCCAAATCGCTTCAGATTTCATTGATAATCGCTTTAAGGGGAGAAACTTCTTTGTGTTAAATACAACGATTGTAGGATGCTGAGATTATTATTTTGGTTCTAATTACAAAGAGGATAAATTTCATGATTTGAAGCTGACCAATAAGTTTGTATACTTTGGTGGTCATAAGACAAATTGTTGCAAATGTCGACTAGTATATCAAAGTCCTCATTACGATCGTTCACCAGGTAATGGCATTTCAACTATTGTACGATGAATTTTTCTCTTTGTATATAATATTTTATTAATGTTTAATTCTTTCAGTTAAATATGAGAGAAAATTTGACATTGAAGATTCTATGTTCGAAGACTTGATATACTTGGAACAAGAGGTTAAACAGTACACAAAGTAAGTATAAATCTTTTAATTTTTCTATGTTTACAATTTTTTGTTGGAACGTATGTGAAGAATGTGTGCGAAGTTGATCAAATGATTTTGTTCTTAATTCTTAGGGGAAAATAGAGAAAAACATAAGTTATATCGTTTTGAACAATCGACCCCTGGTGTAAATGAAGTTATTCTCACAAAAATACCTGAAGTATGATGAGTTGAGTTTGTTGAAAGAAAACGAGAATCATTTGTTGTTGGAGACAACGAATTGAAGGGAATTTGGATTCAGATAGTTTATTGATTTTGGAAACATCAAAAGTGGATGTTGATGCAACTGAAGCAAAATACATTTTGAATTTAGTGTGTTTGAATTTACTCAAATTGCTTTTGATTTCATTGATAATCACTTTAAAATGATAGACTTTTTTGTGCGAGATACAACGATTGTATGATGCTGAGATTATTATTTTGGTTATAATTACAAAATTGATAAATTTCATGTTATGAAGCTGGCCAATAAGTTTGAATACTTCGGCGGTCATAAGACAAAGTGTTGCAAACGTCTATTAGTATATCAAGGCCCTCATTACGATTGTTCACCAGGTAATGACATTTCAAATATTGTGTATGATGAATTTTTATATTTGTATATAATGTTGTATTCTTTCGGTTAAATATGAAAGAAAAATTGACATTCGGATTCTATGTTGAAAGACTTGTTATGCTATGTTTTTCACTTCTTTAGACGTCATCTTAACATTCTCTTACTCACAGGTGATGCTTATTTTGTTGAGCTCATGGAGGGACTAAAAGTTAATGGCATCGAGGTATATCTTGGAAGGCCTCGCAATTGCTTTACTAAACTCCAATTGGCGGTCAAATTAGATCAGCAACTCATGTTATCTGAATTGACAGAGTTTTCTAAATATCTTGAAGTAGTTTAATTTATCAAATTTTGATGTAGTTTATTTCATCAAATGCTTATTTATTTCGATGTTAACATGAAACCTCTCTGAACATTGCTTTAGCTCCTAGTTGAATTCATATGATATTTTAGTTTGATGTTTGCGTTGCACTTAATCATATACATCATTTATTAAACTCTGTTTATGACCAAATGATTTTGTGGAAAATAGTTTAAAAAATTAACTATGTAAATGAAAAGAAATCTCACGACTGAACAAACACAAGCTCTATAAGCTACTAACAGTGCCTAAGAATCAAATTACTTAGTGGTGGTATTGTTGATGACAAACTTGTGAAGGTGAAATATCGAGATATGTTGGACATGAAATGACCGTTTTCCCGTAATTGCATTTGTTTTTTTACCAAAAAGTAATTTTATACTTATAAAGAATAATATAGAAGAGGAACTTATCAAAATCCTATGCAAACATTTTTTTTGATGTATTTATGAATTGGTTAAGTTTTTTTATTCTTAAAAGGTAGAATGGTTTATTTAGTGCTGCAATTTGGTATAAATCACTCAAATTACCCTAAGGAGTGATTTATACTCTCTCAAATAAGAGGTCAAGTTGTAGTACTTAGGGATCAAATTCAGAGGGAGCTAGGGGACCTAGGGATTCTAATATGATTTGTTAAGCAATAATGTTTTAAGAGTTTTAAAAGTAAATTGCAGTTTTATATTGAACAATTGTTTGTTCAATAGCAGGTTTTTGGGGTTTTGATGCTTAAAAAGGAAATAGCTAATTTAATTAATTTTATATTAAACAAAAATTGATCAAATAAGTATATATCACATAGTTAATCAAACGAATAAAATAAATTTTATTAAGAGTTAATAAAAACAGATTAAAATAATTAAAAACAAAAATTAAATAATATATTATATAAATTTCATATTTAGTTTAATTACCTTCAAGTACATCATATTTTAATTGATAAAAACGAGAGATTTAAACGGTCTCTGACATTCACATCAATTTTTGGATAAATGTAATTAAACGTGTGATGTTAACTACATAACATCATTAAGTTGAGGAATGTTGCCACGCATGAAATATATTTCGTGTAGCTTAGTGTACATTGGCTTAGTTTACATGTTTAAACATGTGATGGTCTACTTCATGTAGTCAACAATTAATTTTTCTTATAAAAACAATAGTAACTTTTCTAATTTTCTCAAAATCAACTAAAAATTCACTAAAGAACAAATCACCATATATCTTCCCAAATGTTATATATCATTCATACCCCTTAAGTTCTACTGGATTTATAAATATAATAAAATTATATATTATAAAATTAATGTTTTGATTTTTTTTATTAAATCAACCATTATTTTTATATATTTTAAAATATTAGTTAAATTAAATGTTAACTAATCACATGAATTTATTTATGAATGTGATTTCATAGTAAATTTATTAAATTTATAATAGTTTCGATGTTGGAAATATGGAGCATAAATTCAAAATATTTAAGACTTTGAAAACATTGAGTGAAATTTAATCAATAAATTTAAAATGATTACACTTTCCAAATTCTATATTAATTTCAAATCGATTAGTAGTACTCTTATATCAATAATGTTAGTGAACATATATTATAGACCATTCTCAAGTGTATGTGTGGATTATATCATTAAAGTTCTAAATGGTGACCAAAAGAGTAAATGGAGATTTTTCAAGATAATCCATATTTTATTTTATTTGAAATGCAAATTTATATTTTGTTTTCAATAAATGTTAATGTAACCAAAATAGATAGTGAAATTATAAATATCACTTGAAAAACAATCTAACTTTGAAATTCTGAACGTAACAATGAAGTCTGCCCCTAAGGAAGTTTGTTTAAAATTATTTTAAATCATTTAATACAATTTTTTTATGTATTTATTTTGAAATATAAAAATAAAAATTGGGCGGATACATAAATAGAATCCCAGTTTTGAAAACACTGCTTATTGGACTGGGTGCTTGATATAATTTTGAAAATTGTAAGATTTGGTGGTGTTCAGTTGAATGTAATTAGATTTTAAAGATTTTGAAATAGACTTTTATGGGGTTTTGGTAGGATTTAAAAAAAAAATAAAGATAGGTTTCGTAAAATATTTCCGTTAATATATAAATAACAAATAATTAATTACAATACACATACATATGTTTACGCGTATACATTTCCTATGTGAATTAACATACTTTACGGCCAGGTAAGTCCTGAACCATGCTAAGTAAAACATTTATGACCTGTTTTTATTTTTATAAGTCTCCATGAGGTAAAATATCAAATATCTTATATATATAAAATATTTAATGATTATATAAAGCTCATATTGGTTGTTATTATATTTTGTGATGTAATATACTGGCCCTTGTTTTCTATTTTGTTTCAAGCCCCTGAATTTCAGGGCTGAGGTTCTTACAATAAAGGTGTAAATAAAGAGAATAATAAAGGTGTGTAACAAAATTCAAATTCGCTCTCTGACCCGAGTCCCAAGATTGTCCCTTTCTTCCTTGTTTCTCATTCTTTTTCAAATCTCAACCACTTTTCTTTACCCAAAATAGTAAGTTTTTAGGGTTTCAACCTCAAACAGTCACAAAGCCGTCGCAACCTCCTCCACTCCGGGCCGGAGACCCCGTCTTCCGCCCCTCTACCGAGGGCCTGGGATAGGATCGACAGCTACTCTCCTACACAGCCACCTCTACCCAACGCTACCGACTCTACATCCTTTCAAACCTCCCCAAACTGCACTTAGAATGGCAAGAAGACTCACAGCGTTGGAGAAAGGAAAAGAGCTCGCTTTGCCTGATAACCAGAAAGGACGCAAGAGAATAAGAGCCCCTGCCTTCGACAACTCTGCTCTCAAACAGGCAAACATCAACATGCTCATTGGCGGCTCACAAACACTAGATAACAGAGAATCTCGCAACTACTAGAGGAGCTACCGAAGACATGGGTACTGAATGGAAAGGTCTCTGGCTCAGATCTAGGCCATGACACATTTCAGTTCAGATTCGAACTTGAAGAGGACCTAAGGAGCGTATTAGTGAACCGACCATACCACTCTAACTCTTGGATGGTTATCCTCCAAAGATGGGAACCTATCATCTCACCCACATTCCCCTCTCATATCCCCTTTTGGATCCAACTTAGAGGACTCCCCCTGCATTACTGGCATGAGAGGATGATCTACGACATGGGCCAGGACCTTGGAATGTTGGAGGACTACAAGATCACCCAGACCTCAACAAAAATTCGTGTATCTCTGGACGGCCTAGCACTACTTCCAATGGAGACCATTGTAAAATTTGAAGCTGGAGAAGAGACACTAGTCACCCTGGAATATGAAGGCCTGAATAGATATTGCTCAAATTGCAACTCTCTGATTCACAGCTCTAGATACTGCTCGCAGATCCAAACAGAGAACACACAACACAAGCGCATCGAGGCTTCATCAAGAGAGGAAAACAAAGGAGCTAGGCAATACTCACCATATGAAAGGAGCCAGACCTACACGAGAAAGCCGCCGGGCCCGCACTCCCCCTCCCCCCACCAACGAGTCCAAAACCACGCCACTGGAAGAGACTCCTCCTTCAGAGAGAGAGTGGACAGACATGGAAGACCTTTTGGAGAAAGAGTCCCTATAAAGCTGATACAGACGAAACCATTGAGAAACAAGATTACTCCGGAATACAGCAGCCAGAAACACAACACAGAAAGAAACTCAATGAGGCTGAAAGGAGACCCCTACCAAAACAGACGCGCAGAACTCAATCCTACCAATGGGTAGAAAGATCCAAAGGGGGAGCCACTCCGACAGAACTGGAGCCTCGACAGCAAGTGGGCCTTGTGGACAAAACTAATACCCCTCCAGCAAATGGAATGAGGCCTCAGGAGAGAAACCTGAGCATTACTGACTTCCCACATCTACCAACCAGACTTGCGTCATAATACCCAGAGCGAGAACGAACAGAGGAACGAAAAAGCGCCACAACTTCAGGAAGAACAGTACACCGCAGAACCTAATGGACCAAGTGGGAACCCGAGAGCTGAACCTACAGAAATAACTCAAAATGGTCAAAACATCTATCACATTCCCTCAACAGAAGAGGTTATGGAGGAACTACACGAGGTAACACTACAGTACCTCAACTGCCCAGACCCCAAGGAAGCAGCAGCTAGATGCCAAAGAGTACTCATAAGTGATGCAAGAGGAGATATGGAGGAAGCTGCATCAGCAATTATTGCAGCCGCAATCAGAAATGCTCCACGGCAACCAACACGTACCTCAACAACAACATCAAACTCTGGCTTCCAACCAGACCAAGTCCTAATCCCTCAGGAAAACCAGGAGATACTAATAGAGGGAAGACCAGAGCTAGAACTACAAAAGAGAAAAAGAGGGAGACCTACAAAGACAAAAATAGGCCTTAGCCCAAAAATATTCGTAGGGACTAATCTAAGAAAAAGGAATTTTTCACAAGTGCAAGGATCACCGTCAAGAAGCAAGAACTCACCAGGAAGTTCAGGCAAGAATCAACACAATAAAAAGGATCAGAATGAGAGAGCAGGACCATCCAATACCAATGCAAATCCTACCGTCCAGCTGATACCAACAATCCCGGGGAAGAAACCGGATTTTCGGTCTCCTCCACCCCAGATTCCTTAACTGTACTGAGCTGGAACTGTTGTGGGCTGGGGAACCCTGCAACAGTCCAGAGACTCAAGGAGATCCACATAAGGAATTCTCCTGACATCACCTTCCTAATGGAGACGAAAAACGGCACTAATATGATTACCAAAACTCTCGAATGGATGGCAGTGGAAAACTTCTATGTAGTTCCCCTAATAACACCGAGAGGAGGAGGTCTCTTCCTCAGCTGGAAAAAGGACATCGACCTTACGGTTAGATCAGCATCCCCAAACTATATTGACACAGTTATTCACTACAAAGGCACTACCTTCCAAGCAACCTTCGTGTATGGTGAGCCTGATCACAGCAAGAGACTGGCGGTTTGGAACGAACTAACAGCTTTGCAACCTAGAACGGGAGACCCCTGGTTCCTAACAGGGGACTTCAATGAATTAATAGACAACAGTGAAAAGAAAGGAGGGGCAGAGAGAGCAGAAGGAACCTTTTGTGCCTTCAGGACCTTCTTATCCGAAAATGACCTCTATGACTTGAAACACTATGGTAACTTTCTGTCCTGGAGAGGCAAGAGAGGCTCACATGTGGTACAGTGTCGCCTCGACAGAACGTTGACTAATAGTAGATGGTTTGATCTCTTCCCAGCGGCTAGAAGCCAATATCTTGAATTCGAAGGATCCAACCACCGTATCCTCCTCTCCTTCCTCGACACATCAAGAAGCAAGGGTCAAAAGGTGTTTAGATTTGACAGAAGACTAAACGACAACCCCGAAATAAAAAAGCTTATCCAAGATACCTGGAACAAAGACCCTGAGCTCCACGTAGATGAGAGACTATCCAGATGCCGCAGATAAATCTGTAGATGGAGCAAACAATTTTAGGAGAACAGTAGAGCAAATATAAAAGAGCTTTTGTAAGACCCGATCCCGGCCTACTAGGCCGCGGTCGATGCCTCACGTCGCTCTGTCCATACCCGGACCGAACCTCTAAAATTTTTTGCCCTTTATTTAAAACATCGCCCATAGGCGAGGGCTAACTCAGATCTTAGCTCAAGACTACCATAGTCTTTCCTAGCTTAGATCAATACAACACATACGCAGCGGAATAGTATCTACTTAACCATTGGACTAAATCCAATCTAACACTTGTCTGGTCAGATCTCCTCAGCTACTGGTCAGTAAACGCAACTGCCAGCTAGCTCCAAGGTCGATCCTGAACCTAGACCAAGTCATACAATCAGAGGTTCCGTTCCCCTAAGCCATTCTATCTAGATCTATGCAACATTGACAGATCATACCCTTGCCACATTCCCAAAGCTTGTTAGCTCATTGTCCCAGCTGACTTAGCTGTCTTAGCTAGCTCACCCAGCTAGTTGAGCTGAACCACTTCACTTAAGGTTTGCTGCTCCGTTCCAGCTGATCGAGCTGCGAGGTAGCTTTGCCCAGCTCCCCGTCCACTCGTCCAACTCCTTTATACCAGCATAAACTCTTCCATTGGGTACTTAGTCATTCAGCCAACCATCCCCACAGACATAAGTAACCCTTGAGAAGTCTTCAAACAGCTAAGGACATGCATCTGGCCCTTACCGGCTCATGCACTGTCCGACATCCTTTTTGCCTTATCAACTTATGATACCAAGTCCAGCTCATGGACTAACAATGCCCATCAGATCCTGAGTCAATCAACCAACCACCCCACATGACTCAGAACTGATGAGTCTCCATACTTCCTAATCAGTCATGGAACCATGTCCCACTGAACCTGATTAGTGTTGCTCTTACCACCGGTGCATCCTTTGATCAATCAGATCAGACACCTTGATCCATCATCCAAGGATCAGGTCATCCATCCTTGCCCATGATCAGGTCACACACGGCCTGCCTTACCAACGCCAAGGTTGATAACCAGCAATTCCTTATGATCAATATCATAAGTGACAATATGTTCCAGCACACAAACATATGATCAGATATCCTAACACAAGGATCTGACCCCAATATGCCCTCAGGTGCAATTTCGACCGCAAGCAAACCTGCTCCAAAAATCAATTAAAATTCATGAAAATTCATGATAAATCATAACTAAGAGAATGGTCCAATCAGATTTCCCAGGACCGGCCTCCATCCCATAGATCTCGGCCAAGATCAGCCAAACCGGCCCAAAGGACCATCTCTAAATCAATCCCTAAGAACTCATTAGGATTCATGATAATTCATGATAAATCTTAACTAAGAGAATGGTCAAGTCAGAATTCCAAGAACCTATCTCGATCCTATGGATCTCGACCTAGAACAGCCCCACCGGCCACCTTGACCATCTCGAAATCAATCAGATAAAAATCCCCAAATACCATGATAATTCATGATAATTCACCACTAAGAGGATTCCAAAGTCAGATCGCCATAAATCCATCAGGAAGTAGGAGATCCGGACTTAGCTGCCAAACCAAGGCCATGGAGGGTTCTTCTGAACCGGCCAAGCTATGGTTCAGTGCTACTATGTCTAATCATCAATCTCAATCATAAGAAGAAGAAATAATATGATTAATAATCATAAAACAGAGTAAGGTGTAACTGCAGGACCAGATCAGCCCATAGTGTACCAGACTATGTCCAATGGTCTGCAGTCCCCACCTGTTACCTCATCAGGGGCGTCCATGCTCCTCCTAGCACGCCAACCCTTATCACATACTTCCAGTATTGATAAGATCTAACCATGGTTCGTGCCCATCACTCCTTCCATGGAACTTCCATAAAACCAATTTCTATACTGCATCCATCTTCAAGGCTGTTCATGCCTTTGAGAGTGGAGTCAAGCCTTCCCCCTTCTCTCCTAACCAATTGCGTGTGTTCCCAAGACACAGAGGAATCCTTAGACATGATCATCCATGATCAATCACCATCCAAAGGTCATGCATCACTTCCCTCTTTGTTCCCCATGAAACTGCTTTCCACACCAATCTCCCTTTAAGGCTGCATTGGCCCTTGGGAATGGATTCCGGCCAACTCCCTCCTTTCCTCACCATTTACGTGTGTTCACAGGCTCCATATAAGGCTTTGGGTGTTGTCAACAATGATCAAAACCGTTCAGAGGGTCGTTCTCAACTTCCCCCTTGATCTGCCCCAAAACTGTCTCTTTATGGCCTTCACACCACCATGGGTCTTGGATTGGGAATCCGACCAACTCTCTGTATTTTTCTCTGGATTCTTTGTGTTTCAGGGTGTAGAAGGAAGCCCTGGCGTGCCTAGTATCCATCCTCTTGATCTCACAAACAAACTCCACCGGAAACAACCAGGAACCACCACGGATCAGATCGTCCAACCGTCGGTTTGCCTCTCTTTTCTCTCTGGAAGTTTGTCTGAGTTTTCTATCTTCTCTGTAATGATATTTTCGACCAGAGACCAGAAAAATGAAGAAGAATTCGGTCATAACCTCACCCGTAACTGCCTGGACGAGCAGTTACCAAAAAGGTACCAAAAGGGGCAGTTTTTCCCATAACCGCCACCAAGTAACTGCCCATGGCGGTTATTCTTCTTTTTTAAATTCACATCCTGGGCCTTCCAAACCACCCCTGGACATGTCTAAAACAAGCCCAAAGTGATTTCCCACGCCCATGGTTCAACCACAAGAGCCCACCGGCCCATCGGTACCCATGGGTCGTCCACAAGGCCCGGTCACTGTCTAACACTTGAACACTCAGTACAGCTTCTTCTCTTCATCTTATTCAATCTTACTAAGTCCCTTGGTCTATTTCCAGACCTAGACTTAGGTTTCTCATGATCCATCCTGATAATTTACTTCATTACAGCTTGTTCACGATCAATTCCCATGATCTGAACCAAAGCAGTTCCGTTTCTGTTGAAACGTATAGACCCTATGTCAAGTTCTAGGAACGGGGACATGACAGCTTTGCCTCCAGCTCGATGAGGCAATGTCAAGCGAAAACAACAAAGAAGATCTAATCTACCACCTGAATGGTCAACTACTTCAATCTTGAGGAAGCATTTTGGAGACAACGAAGCAGACAATTGTGGCTGACACTAGGAGATGCTGACACTGCCTACTTTCATGCAGTTACTAAAGGGAGGAAAACAAAAAATAGAATGGCAGTTATGGAAGATGATAGTGGAGTACCTTGGTTTGAAGAGGATCAAATTGCATCTGTAATATGCAAGTATTACAATTTCCTCTTCTCTTCCTCACAGAACGATGGCCAGCATACAGTCTGGGAGGCACTGCAACCCTGCATCACACATCAAATCAACGAGAACTTAATCAGAGATCCAAGTCCAGAAGAGATCAGAGAAGCTACCTTTGCCATACATCCAGATAAGGCTCCTGGCCCAGACGGTTTTTCAGCCAGTTTCTTCCAAGCTAACTGGAGTGTGGTAGGGCCTGCAATCATCAAAGAAGTCCAGCTCTTCTTCACCACATGAACAATCCGACCCTCGCAAAACAACACTCATGTGAGATTGATTCCAAAAAGACTGGAGCTAAAAGAGTTGCTGACTACAAACCCATTGCATTATGCAATGTGTACTTCAAGATCATATCAAAAGTACTGTCGCTACGACTAAAACCGGTCCTAAATATGATCATTTCTGAGAATCAATCAGCATTTATTCTAGGCAGAGCTATCACAGACAATGTCCTAATAACACATGAGGTGTTACAATTCCTGAAACATTCAAAGGCGGAGAAGAATTGCACCATGGCTGTCAAGACAGATATGTCTAAAGCATATGACCGCATTGAATGGAAATTTATAGAGCAAGTTCTATAGAGACTCACGACAAATGGACTAACTGAATCCTACAATGTGTCTCAACGGTTTCCTATTCCTATCTAATCAATGAGACAGTCCTAGGGTCGGTTAAACCACACAGAGGAATAAGACAGGGAGACCCCCTATCTCCCTATCTTTTCATCTTATGCGGACAGGTACTATCGAGCCTATGCAGTAAGGCAGAGAGAGAGATGGAACCTTACAGGGGATTCGTGTAGCACGTGGAAGTCCGAGGGTGAACCACCTCTTATTCGCGGATGACACTATGTTCTTCTGCAATGCTTCCCCCGAAAGCTGCTCTAAACTGAAGTCCATCCTCCTTGACTATGAGAAGGCCTTTGGCCAAAAGATCAATTCAGAGAAATCATCAATCACATTCTCAAGCAAAACACCAGAAGACAAGAAAACCGCAGCAAAAACTCTACTGGGCATTGATAAAGAAGGGGGAACGGGTAAGTACCTTGGACTACCGGAGTATTTTGGCAGGAAGAAGCGAGATATGTTTACTTCCATTGTAGACCGAATCAGACAGAGAGCTTCTAGCTGGTCAAAGAGACGACTTTCCAACGCGGGGAAATTAACTATGCTCAAATCAATCCTGCTTTCCATCCCAACATATCCAATGTCTTGCTTTGAAATCCCTGCAAGTCTGTGCAAACGAATACAGTCAGTCTTAACCCGCTTCTGGTGGGATGACTCTCTAAACAACACCAAAAAGATGTGTTGGATAGCATAGAGCAAAATGACTAAACCAAAAGCGGGGGGAGGCCTAGGGCTCAGAGATATACAATTATTCAACCAAGCGCTCCTAGCTAAACAGGCATGGAGAATCCTAACGGCCCCTGACTGTCTATTAGCTCGGATACTGCTAGGAAAATATTGTCACAAAACATCTTTTCTCGAAGCCCAAACCCCCGCGGTGTGCTCACATGGCTGGAGGAGTATACTACACGGCAGAGACTTATTAAAAGGAAACGTGGGGAGAGTTATAGGGAATGGAGAGGATACTAAAGTGTGGAATGACTCATGGATAACACTACAAGAGAACATCAAAATCTATGGGCCAGTACCAGAGGCAGGAATGGACCTTCGCGTATCTGATCTACTAACTTCCGAAATGAAGTGGAATGAATCAAGACTAAAAGAGTTCATACCTCTGGTTGCGGACAGAGTCAAATGCATTAGGCCAAGCGAGACATGAGCAACAGATACGTATATTTGGCAAGCAGCAAAGTCAGGTATATACTCTTCCAAGTCGAGTTATTTTACAGCCTCTATGGGAGAAGCAAACCCTGGACCAGCAGATCCCAATAGCTTTGACTGGATCAAAGATATATAGAGAGGCAACTTATCTCCCAAAATGAGAATGTTTCTCTGGTCAATAGTTCAGAACGCTCTTCCATTGGGAGTTAACCTGGAACACAGAGGAATTAACTCAGAAGCGGTTTGTAAAAGATGCAAAGATGTTGAAACTGCTATGCATACATTCTTCTTCTGCCCCTTCGCACAAAGGGTATGGGAGCTAATCCCCTTGCACAGAGGAATGTCGATCGCAACAGACAGAAACTTCAAAGGCGCAATCATCAAATTTCGTAAAGCTGTCTGCTTGCCACCATCAGGAGTCTCAGGAAACATCCTCCCCTGGGTTTGTTGGGCGTTGTGGATTGCTCGCAACACACTAATCTTCGAGGACCAACTCTCTAGACCAGAGGAAACGGTGACGAGGGCAATACGATCAGCGCAGGAATGGGGACTCGCGCAAGGACTGAAGGATCAAATACCAAAACGCGCAGAGAACCAACCCAATTTGAATCAGCACCAACCCGAAAGAAACACGATAATGGTTTGCAAATCGGACGCCGCATGGGACAAAGGATCGAACAAAGCATGGCTAGCTTGGATTCTCACAGATGCATCGAGAATCTGCAAACACAGAGGAGCCACAACCCAGGACTTTGTCTCCAGCCCATTGATCGCAGAAGCCCTAGCCCTACGATCGGGAATCATCTCCGCAGCAGCGATGGAAATCTCGGATCTCCAGATGCTGTATGACAACCAAACGCTTATTAAAGCCATCAACAACGACATCCAAAACCAAAGATATATGGTATTGTGAAAGATATCCAAAAGATCTCCTCTGGTTTTGTCGATATCATTTTCTCTTTTGTATCTCGCGTGTTTAACGGTGAAGCTGATGCCTTAGCAAAAGCCACTCTAAACAGATCTTATGTAATAGACCCATGAAAAGGTTCTTACAATTATATCCCTGCAATTTTTATGATGTTTGATATTTATTTTTTTTGTGCAACATAAGATGTTTGATATCATAACCCTTTTTTTGTATTTTAAGTCCTTTACAGAGAGGTAAGATGTTTTGCATAAGATTATGTATTATTTACCACTCCTTGAAAGCTGCATCGTTTTTTTGATTAGCTGTAGAACCGATTTGAGTGTCTCAATTGTACTTAAAAACATATTTTCATGTCCGTCTCACTTTCACTATGATCTCAAATATAGTGTTTGATCTCAAACTTGTGAAAACTACAGGTATGGAAGCTGAGGGAAAGAATGGTGTCATCCCTCCTGATGCGACAACATTTAATTAAGTTGAGGTATGTATGGTGTCTTGTTTTCTCGTAAATATTTTTTTTGTCAACGAAGATTATGTTGAAGTATTAATAATCTTTTTCAAATATAATTTACAGAACAGGGCATATGTACCCTTTGAGCCTGTATATAGTGATAGAAATGCATATTCATATGGTAAACTAAATTTTGTGAATAGTGGGCATAGCAAATATGGATTTCTGGTATCTCTATATGAATTATTAGTGGAGCACATACCTCAGTATTCTGGATATGTAACTCTACACGTTTTGAATCTATTGTTCATATGAGTAATGCAACATGATAGAATCGCTTGAAGTATTCCTAATATTTGTGTTTTGGTTTCGGTTTTGGATTTCTCTCTACCGTTATCACTCCGTAGTTTAACATTTCCTTTTATTATCATATTCTTTCTTTGTTTGTTTCATACCTTTGTAATTATAGATTTAACCTGTCGAAGCTGGAGCCTGTTGTGGATAAGGTGGGTTTCTCATGGTTACTACTTTTAATGTTAGTTGTTTTGCCACATGTATTGTAACTGATTTTCTATTTTCAATGTTTTCTTTAGCCTCACTCTCCTGACAATCGGGCTATAGCAAGAGAATGCAAAGATGTGAAAATTGACAGAGTATACATCGGTTCTTGTACTGGTGGGAAGACAAAAGATTCTATGGCTGCAATAAGCTCCACTTGTTTTTATGTCTAAGTTGACACCTTTGTTCTCGATCTAAATCAAAGACGTCATCTAGCTGATATGTTTAAAACAGCCAGTAATAGCTCTCTTAATTCTTTAGCAAGCATTGTTCTGCGCGTAGTTTGTCTCTGGATGAGTCAGTTTTTCTGTTAATTTCTTTGTCTCATGGAATATATGCTTTGTGTATTTGCAGGGAGAAGCAAGTCAGAGTCCCCGGCTACTCAAGAGGTTAGCAATGTAGGACCAATTAGTTTAGCCCAATGGCTTAAACAATAATTGGAAAATTATGAAAAGAAATGAGATGGGCTGTTGAATGAAAAAGCCCAGATAAGCCAATGTGAAATGATGAGAATGGACAAAGTCCCACATCGACTAAACAAGGTGAAGTTGTGATGCATATATATGTTATCCGTCTCTCCATGGTTTAAACGGCTTCGAGGAACAGAAGGCTCCCCGTGCGCACCGCCGCCGCCGTCTGGCTGGCTCGGGTGTGGTCTTGGGTCTTGGTGGAGGGCCTCTGGCCCAATAAGAATATTTTTTTTGGACCAAGTTAAGCTCAACGTTTTGCCATTTATTTCGAGAAAAAACAGCATGCAATTTTATTTAAAACGACAAGTAGTTTGTCTAGAAAATAAAAACGTCATGCTTTTATCCTCTCGAAAGTTTTAAACGAGATAAGAGAGAGTCTTGAGGAAGAAGTTTCGAAACTCAACTTTCCTCGATTTCCGCGAGATTCTCGCCCACGTACAGCAGCTATTGCGGGAAGTGGGTCTTCTCCGTCTCTTTAAATATCGTCTCTCCTCTTCCTTCATTTCTGAACTTTTTTACACATCGAAACCAACAGAAAAAATCCCTTAGCGTAAGTCATAAATACGAGAGTGTTTCTTAAAGTTTATAGTTCGATAGGGCGATCACGAGTGAGGTGTGATTCGTCTGTCATGGTTGTATCCTAGGACTCTATATTCATACAGTCACGTCTAACTAACGGAGCGAATATTTTGAGTTAAGGAAAGAGATCATATCTCGACTCCATGTCTGTTTGCGAATACAATTTCTTATCGTTCTTGTATTAGTTCTTACATTCGTCTATTTTCCTTAACATCACTTTTATTTTATCGTTTATGTCATTCCGGTTTACCGGCGTCTACAATCTTAACTCAAAATTGCTTTACGTTTAAAGCTCTAATCAGGTTGAAAAAACGATTAATAAAAACGGGTTTTGGAACCGTGTTTGCGATTTGCTTTCTAGCACTTCCGCGAAACGTTTGTTCTTATCTTATAATCGGGTTTGCGATTTGCTTTCTAGCACTTTCGTAAAACGTTTTTATGTTCTTTTGAAAACGAGTTTGCGATTTGCTTTACAGCCCTTCCGCGAAACGTTTCTTATTTGTTTCATAACGCTTTGCGGATTGCTTTCTAGCATTATCGCGAAACGTTTTTGATACATTATCAAAATGTTATTTACATGAATCGTTTCAATAACCGTTATCTTAAGTGAGTTTGTGAAACATTCTAAGTCTATACAAAATGATTTTTGCGAACGCTTTTAAGCGAGTTTGCAAAACGTTTTTCTCGAGACTTATATCGATATGATTTGGTTCAAACACTAAAAATGAAAATTGATTTTAGACTATTATTTTTTGCTTAAAAATAATATGTTATTTGTTGATTGGAGTACTAATCCGTCTTCATGTTTTCTCTAGAAACAAAATGATGAACGATAACAACACCCCCATTGACACCACTGATGTCACAACAACTCCACTCAACGTTGCAGCCACTGATGCAACTGTGACAACCGCTGGAAACATCACAGTGTCAACCACTGCAGCAACAACAAGCACTGTCCTCCCTGCGGGAAATGCTGCTGATGAAACCACTCGCCGGAGTCTATTCGGTGCTGGTCTTTATCAGACGGGTTCAGTTTCAGCAACTTCAAGTGGTCCGGTGGCAGTTCAAACTCCTCCGGCTGTCCCTAGTGTGTTCACTCAAGGACTGATGCCAGACAAGTTTGATGGCAAAGGCTTCAAAACATGGCAGAAGAAGATGATGTTCTTCCTGACAACGATGAAGCTGGACAAGTTCATCCAGGAGGACAAGCCCCTTATTCCTTACGGGATTGATGATGTTCACAGTCTCGCAACTGTTGACATATGGGTGCATTCCGACTTCATCTGCAAAGGTTACATTTTGGATCGTCTCATTGACCCATTGTACCGTGTCTACTGTGAGATCCCCATGGCGAAAGAGCTATGGAGATCACTGGACAAGAAGTACAGAGGTGAGGACGCTGGCTGTCAGAAGTATGTGGTCTCAAAATTCCACAACTTCAAAATGGTGGATTCAAAAACCATCATGGATCAGGTGGAAGCGCTTCAGCTCATTTGCCATGAAATCGCTGCTGAAGGAATGTCCATCTGCGAGACATTCACAACTCTCAGCTTCATTGAAAAGCTTCCTCCAAGCTATGCGGATTTCAAGAACTACTTGAAGCACAAGAAGAAGATGATGGGGCTCGAGGAGCTCATCATGAGGCTTCAGATGGAATCCAGAAACCGAACTGCTGACAAGGTCACTGCTAAGGAGCACAAATGTCAACATGGCTGAGCACAAAGGCAAAGGAAAGGCACACGCTAATTCTCCTGCCAAGCCTTCCAAAACTGCTGCAGCCTCGAAGGCTTCTGGAAAAAACTTCAAGAACAAAGGTATTGAGATCAATGCGAATGTGGAGAAGTTCAAGGGAAAATGTCACTACTGCCACAAAGTGGGGCACAAGACTGTTTAGTGTCGCAAAAAGATCAAGGATGAGAAGGCTCAGGCAAATCTCACTGAGGAGGATCTCGTTGCTATGGTGACTGAAGCCAACATGGTTGAAAGCAAGAACCCTAAGGAATGGTGGTATGACACGGGTGCAACCACCCATATTTGCACCGATAGGGCGATGTTCATCACCTATCAGAAAAGCGAAACTCAGGAGAAGCTCATGATGGGGAACACTGCAGTCTCCAAGATTGAAGGACGCGGCAATGTGATTTTGAAGATGACTTCTGGACGTGAGGTCACTCTGACGAATGTGAAGCATGTGCCTGACATGAGGAAGAACCTGGTCTCGGGAACCTTGCTCAGCAAGAATGGATTCGCCACAAGTTTTGAGGCGGACAAGCTCGTGATTAGGAAGAATGAGATGTATTTGGGAAAGGGGTATGTTAAGGGTGGACTTGTCAAGTTGAATGTAATGACAGTCCCTCCGAAAGTTGTAGCTCCAAAAGTTTCAATGAATAAGAAAGAGCCAGTTGTTTATTTGGTTGAGTCTTTTAATATATGGCATGAAAGATTAGGCCATGTAAACTACAAATCTATACAAAGATTAATGAATTTAAATCTAATTCCTAAATGCAAAACAAGTAAACAAAAATGTGAAGTATGCGTACAGGCTAAGCTCACAAAAACGCCATCACCTCGTGTTAAAAGAACTAACAAACCTCTAGATTTAATTCACACTAACTTATGTGATTTAAAATACATACAAACTAGAGGTGGGAAAAAATACTTTGTGACCTTCATAGATGACTGCACAAAATATTGTTATGTATACTTGTTACATAGCAAAGATGAAACCTTAAAAAAATTCAAAGAATTTAAACTTGAGGTCGAAAATCAGCTTAAAACAACTATTAAAGTAGTTAAAAGCGACAGAGGAGGCGAGTATTATGGTCCATTCAATGTATTATGTAAAGAACATGGAATAATCCATCAAACTACAACTCCTTATTCATTAGAATCCAATGGAGTTGCTGAACGCAAAAATTGAACTCTAAAAGAGATGATGAATGCAATGTTGCAGGAATCTGGGTTACCCCAGAACATGTGGGGGGGGGGAAGCGTTGCTTACCACTAATGATATCCTCAACAAAATTCCACACAAAGTAACTGGCAAAACTATGAATTATGGAAAGGTAATTTACCTTCGTATAAATACCTCAAAGTGTGGGAGTGCTTAGCAAAAGTTGCGGTACCGCCACCAAAGAAAGTCACTATTGGACCTAAAACAGTGGATTGCATCTTCATCGGATATGCACATAACAGTAATGCTTATCTATTTCTGGTACACAAATCTGCAATATCAGACATTCATGAAAATACAGTCATGGAATCAAGAAATGTATCTTTCTTCGAAAATAATTTTCCATGTAAGGAAAAACAAGGTTCAAAACAAACTCGAGAAGAAAGAGAAAATGACAAGAACTCAGAAACTGAGACAAACGTCGAGATTTCTATAAATGATATTTCAGAAAATGATAAAAAAGATGAACCTCGAAGAAGTAAAAGAGCTCGAAAGGAAAAATCTTTTGGTGAAGATTTCCTCATGGCATTTTTAGTCGAAAATGTTCCAAAAACTCTGGCAGAAGCCATGGCTTCACCAGAAGCTCCATTTTGGAACGAAGCTGTCAGGAGTGAATTTGATTCTATCATGCAAAATTATACATGGTACATAACAGATTTACCACCTGGCTGCAAAGCATTAAGAAATAAATGGATAATGACACGAAAACCTGGTGGAAAATACAAATCTAGGCTTGTAGTTCAACGATTCCGCCAAAAGGAAGGCTTTGACTATTTTGATACATATTCTCCAGTAACGAGAATAACATCAATAAGACTGATGATAGCAATCGCAGCCTTAAGAGACCTAGAAATCCATCAAATGAATGTAAAAACCGATTTTCTAAATGGTGATTTAGAAGAGGAAATTTACATGAAACAACCTGAAGATTTTGTCGTTCCTGGACAGGAAGACAAAGTATGTCGACTTGTAAAGTCACTTTATGGGCTTAAGCAAGCTCCTAAACAATGGCACGAAAAATTTGACAATACAATGATGTTAAATGGTTTCAAAATAAATGAATGTGACAAATGTATATACTATAAAACTACCAAAAATGCGTATGTTTTGCTATGTCTATGTGTAGATGATATGCTCATTATTGGAAGCAATAAAGACATTATCAATCAAACAAAGAACATGCTCAAATGGACATTTGAGATGAAAGACTTGGGATTAGCAGATGTAATTCTCGGGGTTAAAGTCACAAGAAATTCAAACGGAATCATCTTAACCCAATCTCATTATACTCAAACAATATTAGAGAGATTTAGAAATTACTCTAATAGTACGGCAAAAACTCCGTTAGATCCCCAAATGCACTTGACAAAGAATTCAGGTGAAGCGGCTTCACAAAACGAGTATGCACGTGTGATCGGAAGTCTCATATACTTGACCAATTGTACTAGACCAGATCTAGCGCATGCAGTAAACGTACTTAGTTGATATACAAGTAATCCAGGTCATACACACTGGAAAGCTATAACGAGGGTACTCAATTACTTGCGCTACACCAAAAATTTAGGCTTCACTATGGTAAAAAACCAGCAGTTTTAGAAGGATACAATGATGCTAACTGGATATCATTTTCTAAAAACTCAAAATCCACGAGTGGATATGTCTTTATACAAGAAGGAGCAGCAATATCATGGAAATCTACCAAACAATCAGTGTTAGCCAGATCAACCATGGAATCTGAGTTCATAGCCTTAGACAAAGCAGCAGAAGAAGCTGAATGGCTTAGAAATTTTTTGGAAGATATTCCTATGTGGGAGAAACCAGTGCCAGCTATACGCATACATTGTGATAGTCAATCAGCTATAGCTCGGGCTCAGAGTAATCTCTACAATGGTAAATCTCGTCATATCAGAAGACGACATAAAACCATTAGACAACTTATCTCAACTGGTGTAATCACAATAGACTACATCAAATCGGCTGACAACCTAGCGGATCCATTTACTAAAGGTTTTTCACGAGATGTTGTTGCTAAATCATCAAAAGGAATGAGTTTAAAGCCTATAACGAATGAGGATGCTTGATTGCAACCTTACCTATCATGACTGGAGATCCCAAGACGTAGGTTCAAAGGGAAAACAAAATCAAACAGAATCTAACCAAAGCACTTGAGACAAGTAGTCTCTTCCCAGCTCCTAAGATGATAAAAGCATGCTAACAAATGTGAGAAGGATAAGCATAAGCTTTTAATGATTCCATAGCTTCTTAAGCGGAGTATTACTCAATACTTTTCATGGTCAATCACCTAATGAGTGTGAAATGGGGCCGTTTCTAGGAGAATGAATGCAAGGCTATATTCTCTAAGTTCACTCATGAAAACCATGAATAGTTCAGGGCCACAATGAACACAATAGAGAACTAAGTTCTACGAGAAAATGAAACTGCGTTATGCCTGTTGTCTCGGTCTACATAAAACATCGGTTGGTTCAAGACATCATGTTCACCTCCTGGTAAAGTAAACCCGACAGATATTAACTATGAGTGGTTCAAGGCTTAAAAATGCCACCAACTCAAACACAGTGAATTTTTCGCAAACACTCTCGATAAGTCTGTCTAGTCTAGTCAGGATTAGAATAAATATTGTTTTTTAGAGTCTATCGATTCTGCATTTAGTCTGCATATGTTTAGAGTCATTTCTATTCATGTGGGGGATTGTTGGACCAATTAGTTTAGCCTAATGGCTTAAACAATAATTGAAAAATTATGAAAAGAAATGAGATGGGCTGTTGAATGAAAAAACCCAGAGAAGCCAATGTGAAATGATGAGAATGGACAAAGTCCCACATCGACTAAACAAGGTGAAGTTGTGATGCATATATATGTTATCAGTCTCTCCTTGGTTTAAACGGCTTGGAGGAACAGAAGGCTCCCCACGCGCGCGCCGCCGTCGCCGTCCAGCCGGCTCGGCGTGGGCGTGGGCTTGGACTTGGGTCTTGGTGGAGGGCCTCCGGGCCAATAAGAATATTATTTTTGAACCAAGTTAAGCTCAACGTTTTGCTATTTATTTCGGGAAAAAACAGCATGCAATTTCATTTAAAACGACAGCGAAAATCCCTTAGCGTAAGTCATAAATACGAGAGTGTTTCGTAGAGTTTATAGTTCGATAGGGCGATCACGAGTGAGGCGTGATTCGTCTACTATGGTTGTATCATGGGACTCTATATTCGTACAGTCACGTCTAACTAACGGAGCGAATATTTTGAGTTAGGAAAATAGATCATATCTCGACTCCATGTCTGTTTGCGAATACAATTTCTTATCGTTCTTGTATTCGTTCTTACATTCGTCTATTTTCCTTAACATCGCTTTTATTTATCGTTTATGTCATTCCGGTTTACCGGCGTCTACAAGCAATACATTCGAACATTATTAATACGACCTTAATTGGTTTTAGTTTGGTTCTATCATAGAATACACATTACCAAATGCATTGTATCTTATCTGCTCATGTATTCAGGTGTGGATGGACGTGTATGCCCTCCCGGTGCCTGGAGCCAGTGGAAAAACATGTGCACAGATATTCGAAGATGCTCGGTGTGTGACGCACCAACCAGTCGTAGCTGTGGTGCCTGCCTTGGTGTCCCCGCAGACACCTACGCTCGCTTGAATGAACCTCAAGTGCGCATCTGTTTATCTTTATGTGCTTCACTTATTACGAGTAGATCGTCTGAACTCTATAAATACTGAGTCACTCCTAATAAAACTAATCACTAATCCATCTGAACTAATTTAATTTTATGTTGTAACTGCTATTGTTGGTTCAGTTTAGTGATGGCAAATATGCTCATCCCGTCACAATCAATTCCAGGTGTGTGTCTGGAAAATGAAGAGGAACTTCCCGGTCGGACGGGAGACACAAAGAAGGGCAGAATTACTTGGAATTCTCCCTACAAGGCTGCAGTCTCGGCTCTACCATGTCACTGACCCAAGAGAATTCTTGCAGTAGGCTAATAATGGCTACAGCCTAAAAGAAATATAGTGCTGCATCAAGAGAGAACGTCGTTATGTGATGTGCTTTGTGAACCTATTATGCATGTATTTTACTTTTTCGCTCTTGAACTTCATAGTTTCAACGAGCACTATGGTTAAATGTTTATGTTCAAGTTTGAAAGAATAGAGATAGTGAAAGAAGTAAACGCTCATAATCTAATTTTGATTACAATTTCAAAAATAAAGAATGCGATATTTTATTATGATTTGGAAATGCCGTACATTTGTCAGAATTGAAAGAATATTCCAATCCCATGTTTTAGATATTATTTCTACAATTTATCATATACTCCAATAATGTAGGCTGTTAAGTCAACTGTACTAATACCTAGATCTTTATATTTTGATACGTAAAAAACAATTCTGTAGAGAAAGGGAATAAACAGTTGGTAAGAACTAAGAAGCCATTGAATCAGTAAACATGACAAGTTGAATAAGTGAGAAATCATTTTATTTGGCAATACACTGTCACCCTTAATAATGCCAATAAATTAATTAACCCTCAATAATACGAATTTTTTAATACGAGATTGATTAGAGAGGCAACAATATAATTGGTGAGAGCCAATTGACTTTCGGCAATAGGGTCGATGCAGGCGTTTAAGACAATTTTCTTTTATCACTGTTATTATTGATAATGGTTTGAAACATATTATATGTATCATAGAAGAGATACAACATATAATATATAATGAGAAACTAATGGTTTTTCCATGGAAATTAAACGAAGACAACTTTCAATTGTTGACGCATTAGCTATATCAAACTGGCCTTGTTTTGAACTGAAGTAAAAAGTAGGTGTTCCCGTACTTACAATACTAGACGAACTTCTAATTTTTTTTACGAAAACACGACAATGATTCTCACAACACAAATTGATCTTCTTCTTCGACTACCTTCATCAATTTTATCCCGAGTTATCTTCAATGAAACTACCGTTGGACAAACTTGAACAAGAAAATAGAAACTATAAAGATGAGAAGAGTTGAATAAACTTCCCGATCTCTTGCCATCCCCACCATGTATAGGCCACAACACGACACACTTGACACTCGTACACAGTGAATATTAGTTTATAGAGTTATTTTTTTACGTTATTATAAAATTAAAAATGAAGTAGAAGTATATGACATATTATTTCAGAATATATTTTTTTGTGAAAATAGGATAACATTCAAAATGTTCTTGTACTTTATAAAAAATGTAACATACTAATTTGTGATATATGGAAAGGTATAAAAAAATTGATTTGACTATTTATATCACTAAAATGTATTTATTTTTTTGGCTACACAACATCCGTTTAAAATTTCATGGTTAATCGTACTTTAGCTAAAGTAGCTGGAGGAAGAGTGACGTATCGGAAAAAAATTCGCGATATCATATAAGTAAGGCCAACACAGAGAAATGTTACGTGGTAATTCCAGGATCAATAAACAAGACTTTCAAACTTTCAAAAAATTATCACACAGCTCGTCGCACGGAAAAGAGCACACATGCCGAGTGAGCGTGCTTGGAAGGCTTATTACACATGGTGGTCGGAGCGTTACAAACAGTATTATAGCTGAACTCAGACGCGTGTAGAGTCATGTGTGCGCTTACACACATGAGTTAACATCCTTAGGCACAACATGGACATTGCGTTTTTTGAGAGATAGTTAATTGTAACATCTTGATTTGTGGTATATATTGAAAGGCTTAAGAGAATTGATTTGGCTACCTATGTCACCAAGTTCACTTAAATTTTTGGTCACACATTTCAAAAGAACTCCAGAGTTAAGCGTGTCTGAGCTGGAGTAGTAGAAGGATGTGTGACCTATCGGGAAGTGTTTCCCGATATCGTGCGAGTGGGACCAAAACATGGAGAAGGGTCATGTGGTAATTGCAGTATCAGTAAAAAAAATTTAAGCCTCCCAGAAATTAATGCACCGCCCGTCATACGGGATGGGACCCACGAGCTGATTGAATGGCATGGGAGACTCATTAGCCGTGGGCGGTCGAAGCACAAGTGGTATTAGGGCTGACCCCAGACGAGAGTAGAGTCATGTGTAGGCTGACACTAACATGAGTTATCATCCCCGGGCGCAACGGGGACATTGTGTTCTTTGAGAGATGGTGAATTGTAACATCCTGATTTGTGGTATATGTTGAAAAACTTAAGAGAATTTTTTGGCTACCAATGTCACCAAGTGCACTTACCTTTTCGCTTAAACTCCCGAATGAACTTTAGAGTTAAGTATGCTTGAGCTTTAATAATGGAAAGATGTGTAACCTATCGGGAATTGATTTGCACGACTGAGGCCAAAGCACGGAGAAAAATCATGTGATAATGACAGGGTTAGTAAACAAGACTCTCAAACCTCCCAAAAACTAATGCACTACTCGTCGCACGGAATAGAGTCCACGGATTGAATGAACAGGCATACAAAAATAATTAGCTATGGATGGTCGAAGCGTTACAAGTCAGATCGGATTTGACTATCAATGACTTTAAACACAAGCCAGCTTAGTATAGATGAGAACACTCGCGGAATAGGAACTTCTTAATCATATTTACGCCAAAAAGATGAAAATGCACACAAAAATAGAAAGATCCCAAAAATAAAGACGCAAAATGTTTCAATGAAATAACATAAATTTAACACTCAAAAACTCTTTAAACGCATTT
The DNA here is from genome assembly GCF_020379485.1 of Brassica napus. NCBI lineage: Eukaryota > Viridiplantae > Streptophyta > Magnoliopsida > Brassicales > Brassicaceae > Brassica > Brassica napus. The sequence continues at coordinate 25,071,182 of NC_063449.1, forward strand.
TGTTCCCCTAACCCAACGATTAATTATTGCAACAATAGTCCGACTCTTTAGTTTAGTTCCTATAACATTTGGCATCAAAATATATAATTTATATTTAAATAGTTCAGAAGTTTCAACTTTCAACAGCCGGTAATACGTGTCTGAGACGCGTCCTTACCACATTAATTTAACTCTATTCTTCCCTACACTGGATGAGTATTTCGGGTGTTTGTTTAATCAGAAGTCAGATACTATTACGCCTATAAAGACCACTAAAACAGAACCGATTAAAAGCATCTAATTAGCCATCTCTCTCAAGAGTTACAGTATTACAAACAAATACAAAAAAAATGGATGGCGAGGAACATCAAATAAATGATGAAATTAATAACCATGACCATGAGCAGAAGTTGAAAGAGAAAAAGGTATTATTTCATCTCGCTTACAATATAAGATCATCTCTGTTCTTTCTGTGGTTCTATATAACTACTTCTACATAGGTTAAGTTGGTCGTTTAGTGCCTATCAATTTTTCAGTATCTTTTTTTTTCCAAAAACAAAAATTCAGTATCTAATCTAAATCGTATATACCTTATTTTTCTTGGTGCTAAAAAATCAAAAGCGCCGATTAGGAACATCTTTGATTTCATGATGACAAAAAGAATAGTTATCATACCAAGAAACTGTTGATCAACGCTCAACCTTGTTTTATTGTTTTTCTATAGCGTCATCAAAGTCATTTTTTTTTGTAACTGATCAAAATCATATTTCACAGCAGTTTGTTGTTGTTGTTTGGTTATTAATCAGAAATCATGGGGAAAACTGTTTCGGCCCGATTCCTTCAGCATAGAGGCCGGAAAAACTCCAACCAATACTCGTCATCCTTCATTGGTATGTATCTAAATATAACTCTTCGTGTTCGATGGAGAATATATAGGATGACCTTTATATGTAAAAAACATACATACTTTGAATGAAATTAGATGAGCTGGAGAACGACGATGAGTTTGGCATTCCAGAGCCTAGGAGTGGTGTACGGAGACATCGGGACATCACCGCTATATGTGTATGCAAGTACTTTCACTGAAGGTATCCATGAAAAAGATGATATCATCGGCGTTCTCTCGCTCATCATCTACACTCTCACCCTTGTCGCACTTCTCAAATATGTTTTTATTGTCCTTCAGGCTAACGATAACGGAGAAGGTACTTTTTCTTCTTTTCTAGACGATTAATTTTCATTATAATTATTGTCGTTTTAACCCTTTTCTTCTAACATACTAAAAAATTCTTTTACTTTACTATCGTTTTTAATATATACTAGATGTTTTCATGTGTGCAGAAATAAAAATTTAAAATTTATATTATATTAAAAATAAAATTTTGTTACTTTTTAGATTTTAATAGTTGCTCACAATATTTAATTTTAAAATTTATTTAATTATATGTTAAAGTGAAGATAAAATAAATATTTTTTGGAAATTTTTATTTATTTATTTCTTTTGGTTAAAATATATTAAATCAAATTTTATAAAATTAAGAAACAAATTTGTTAGGTATATAACTATCAAAACATAAAACAAATAATATTTCTACAATTGTAGATATTTAAAAAACTAATGGTATTGAGATAGATTAGAAAATTACAATTTTTAAAAACTGCATAAAATTTTAAAGAATTGTTTTAGTAATAAAAATAATATAATTATAAAATATAATTAAATAATATTTCAGAAATGTAGAAGAATATTATATTTCTATTTCTACAATTATATTATTTATTATATGATGATATATGAATTATTATTATATTTTAAAAAACTTACCAAAAATATAGATCAACATTAAATGTAAATGTCTATGTCACAATTAACTCAAGTAATGTCATTATTATTTGTATGTCATGTCATTTTTTCAAAATTATTGTGTTGATAACACACGGTAAATTACTTCTCAAATAATGTTTAGAGAATAAGACAAGATAGCTCTCTTTCTAATTTAAAAATGAATCAGACGACTAAGATTATACTTTTTATGTTTACATTTTTTTTATTTAAAATACAGTATGAATGATCAAATCATTTGTTAAACAAAGATAAAATCATATATAAAAATTCTTAACTATGAAATGGAAAGAGAAATTTGACTTAATTTTGGGAAGAATGCTTTATATGTATGATTAATGTTTATCTTATAAATTTAATGTCAGAAAGAAGCCATTGTAACGTGCGGTTCACTTATTCTCTTAAAGTTATTGAGTCAATTCACTAATGATCGATCGATGGAGTAAAATGTAGTTATCATATTGCTACATGATAGAACCAGTGAAAACATGATTTATGTATATTATAAATTCGTGAAAAAAGAAGTAGTGGTATATTTTAACCTAGAAAGGAATTAAGCCGACGATGGTCGCGCTTTTACTGGATCCACATTAAGATTCGATGGATCTATGAAGAGACTTAATCAATAATCAAAACTTCGATATAGTTTTCATATAATATATTACTAGATCTCGATCCGCGCAACCGCGCAGATTTTTGTTTTCATTTATTTTTATATAAATATTTTGTTTTCAATTCTAAATTGGTATATATTATAATATATATGTGTCTATCAATTTTTAAAACATAATAAGTTTATTGTATATTTTTTCATTGAATAGATTGTTTTCAAAGTTTCATTGTATTTATATCTTCTTCTATATATATATTTTCGGATTATTATTTCATTATTAAAATCGTAACTATATATATATAAAGATTAGTAAAATATAATTTTATTGTCATATTCAAAGATATTGTAACATTTCACAAATTTAGAAAGTTTTTTAAAAATTAAATTTTTCGCTTCATAAATTTATATTATCGAGTAAATAATTAAACGTTTAGTTTTTGCTTAATTTTTAAAATAAACTATATAGTTTAAAATTTGTTTTCATTTGTTTAAGGTAGTAAAGATTAATCATTGTTAGATAATATGATTTTTTTTATTTAGAAAAAAAATCTTTAAAATTTTAAAAGTTAACATAGACAAATATTTAAATATTTAGCATATGAAAATATAGTATTATAACATTAAATTATATATATTTAATTTATACTATCTATAAATTCAATGGATCATCTATTGTTTAAAACCAATTATTGATAGCCCAATAAAAATTTCTGATAGGCCCAAAATTTAAATGATAAGATTATATATTAAATATAACATGATTTTCTATAAATAGGTCTATTAGGTACATTTTTTAAAAAATCACACATGAATCAAGGTTGTGACTTCTGTTTTAATATATAAGATGTAGCTAAAAATAAAATAGAAATTGGAAATAATGACCAAATTTTTTATGACCCAAAATTTAGTATGTTTATCCTTATCGGATAATAATTTTACTCATTTTCTTATTGCTCTTTCTATATATTAAATTAATGAAATAAATAGCTTAGAAACCCAAAAAATTATGAAAACTATGAACAATATATATTGAAGAAATACTCATATCAATGTAGTAGTATTTTTAGGCTCTAAAACTTGTTAAATAAAAAATTAAAATTTTGTTCTAAGAATAGCAGATTTTATATTCTAAGAAAAGACATAGTAGAAACTGAACTCTACATTTTGTTAGACAATCTACTTTTATTTGAATAACTAATCTACAAATTTCAGAGTTTGTTAAAATTATTTTTAATTTCTATTTTTAGTCTATAACTTTAAATTTGTAGGATTATGCAATCTATTAACAATTCAAAATTTGAAGATTAGTAGAATATGATTTTGAACCACATGACTTATTTCTACCCCGAGTAGAATATGTAATCAACATATAATCATGACCAAATATCTTTGAAAACATGGAAGTGCAGTTACCAAATATTTTGAAAATATATACAATTTTTTTTTATATATGATATATACAAACAATTTTCTATACAAACAAAATTATTTATTTCCATATATGCAAATATTTTTAAAAAATTTCTATGTATGCAAATCGATTCACGTTTGATTAGTTTTATTTTAATTAAATTTTTAATATAGAAAAACAAAAATATAAATTTTTAATATGCAAATCGATTCACTTGTGAATTGGTTTTATGATTTTCAATACAATTAAAAATATATGAAAATATTTTTATGTCCATATATACAAATATTTTAATTTTTTTTTTGACAACACAAATATTTTAATTTTAATTAGGTTAATTTTAATTAGTTTAATTTTAATTAGTTTAATTTTAATTAAATATTTAATATATATATAAATAAGTTTTTAAATTGTATTTTAAATGATAAATGAATGGCTATGTTGGGTTTTCAGCAAATATTACATTAAAGGAACCAATTTCAGTTGGTATTATCTTATAAAGAAAAATACAAGGGGGTGAATTCAACTGAGTGTTTTAGGTGATTTGTGTTAAAATGACAAATCCACTGTTATTGAAACATGAATTTTAAAAACTCATTTAAAATCCAGTGTTATTGAACTTGACATTTTATAAAGTACTCTGAAATCCACTGTTATTGAAAATATTTTAAGTTGTAGAATTTTAAAGTTTTCAGGTGATTTTAGAGTGTTTGGTTGGAGTTTTTTAAGTTAAAAAAAATTTAAATTCAAATCCCATAATTTTATGTGATATTCTAGAGTAGTTTAACAAAACTCATTTTATTCTCTGCAATTCCTTAAATCATCTCAAACCTCATTAAAAATCAAATCAGCTCAAATTTTAAATTGAATACATCCAGCTAAATGTTTGGTCTATATTTCTAATATTCCAAAAAATAAAATCAATATTACCATTGACTTTTTAGTGTGATGTACGTCCCCTAGATCAAAAGATTTGTATGTGTTCTAATAATTGTACGATGTCGCACGTTGTAAAATTGAATAATACGAAGTGACGCGATTCGCAGGATCCAATGACTAAACTATTTTTTGTTCCCAAGTAAAGCGCGTTAACCACGGAGTGGTGGGCTAGTGGTCTTGAGGCAGTTTCCCCGCCAATACGGACCCGGTTTCGAAATCCCGTGTGGCCACCCGGGCCCTCCCTGCTAATTCCTGGGGTGGGATTAGTCGGTTGACCTCGGTCGCCGGATCTCCACGGTTAACAAAAAAAATAAATAAATAAGTAAAGCGCGTCTAGAGTTCGTACAAGTACCACGTTGACTTTTTTATATAGTTTTTTTTTGGTTATTTCTAAATGACATGGTAATACTAAAAAAATTTCAATTATAACCAAATATTAATACTATTTAGAATTCGCAATTCTTTAGATAATGTATTTTACTTTGTTTTGTGTATATATTATTTTTTCTAACATAGTAAGACATGATATTTATACTATTATTTGAGAAGTGAATTTGCTTATTTGTTATGTTCTCCATGATTTTAGGATTAGTCATTAAACAATTTTAATTTTAATTTGACAAATTAAAATTTTAATATCTAATAAATAAATTATAAAATTCATTATTTAACTGATTATAAACTAATATTATAAAAATATCTCAAAAATAAATGGAAAACGTTTTTTAAAAAAGAAAATGATAATTCCATGTATTTATTTTGTGTTTATCTACATCTTTATTTCTTATTTATTTATTTTTATATTTAGTATTATATATACACATATCATAATTAGATTTATCATTATACTAAAATATTATAAATAGTTTTATTAAAAATAACAAAAATTAATTTATATTTGTTTGTAAACATAATATGTCATGGCATATTTTTAAAAATTATTAAATTTATTTTAGTATTAAAATACTAAAAAGAAATATATAAACAATAACAATAAATTTGATTTATATTTTTTTGTTAACGTGATTTTCGTGATATTTTCATTTTTATTCTTATCATTCAGTTGCAAGAATAACTTGTATTTTTTATTGGAGTTGAAGATTTAGTATTTCTTTGTTTTTATTTTTACTAAATATTTATTGTTATCATCCAGTTGTAAGAATAACTTTCAAAAAGGAATATTTTCAAAATATTGTTTTTTAGAACAAGTACCTTATATTTATGAAAATTTAAAATTTACTTTATTTACTTTTAATTTTTCAAGAGTTTTAAAGAATTATAACTTTGTTTAAATTAAAATTTCCTCAAATATGCATTACATATTAATATTTTGTTTGTCAACATAGTTGGTCTGCTTGAGTGTTTATTGAATTATTATATGAAATATTTCACAATATAATTATACATATATCAATATTCTTATTTACTTTGACTAATATAATATGTAAAGCTGAGTTTGGTTTAACATTCACGTGCTTTTGATTTATTTTGAGATTTTGTTGGTTATGCTAATTCCTAGAATTTGGTTTAATAACATCACTTTATATTAACAATTATATATTTGTTTATTTAATTATATCATTTTTTATAAATTAATATAATAAAAATTTGTTCAAGATAATAACATATTTACAAGATATTAGTGTTGTTATCCAAAAATAATTTTTTTAAATCAATAAAAATTAAAAAATTAAGAAATTGAAAGATCCATAAAATAGTATAAATATTATGTTTTATTTAATTTTTTTTTATCTTTAAACTAATAATATATTTATTAATAAATATTTATTAAATAACTATATGCAACCCATATAACAAAGTTGGTGAACGCAGGAGGAACATTTGCACTGTACTCGTTGATATGTCGGTATGCAAAAACAGGACTTATCCCAAACCAAGAGCCAGAAGATAGAGAACTCTCAAACTATACACTTGAACTTCCAAACACACAGCACAGAAGAGCCCATAAGATCAAAGAGAAGCTCGAGAATTTCAAATTCTCTAAGATCACACTCTTCCTTGTCACTATTATGGGCACCTCCATGGTCATTGGTGATGGTATTCTTACTCCTTCAATCTCAGGTACGCACTGAGAAAACAATTGACCAACATGAGGTAAAATATCCTCCAGAATTATATTAATTAACAAATTTCATGCTTTTTTACTTGATCCAGTACTTTCAGCAGTAAGCGGAATCAAATCTCTCGGACAAAGTAAACTCACTCATCCATCTTCTAGCTTATTTTTTTATTGATATATGTTAATAATATTAACTGCTGTTTTTTTAAGTTGGAACTTGGAAGAATATGATTCCTCACAATATTCAAATGTAACAATTTAACCTATATAAATGTGATCTAATGGAATTTGATGATGGTAATGTGCAGACACGGTCGTTGGTGTTTCAGTTGCAATCTTAATTCTGCTATTCGCATTTCAGCGGTTTGGAACGGATAAAGTTGGATTCTCGTTTGCCCCGATCATCCTTCTATGGTTCACATTTCTGACCGGAATTGGTCTCGCTAATCTGTTCACGCATGGCTTTACCGTCCTAAAAGCACTTAATCCACTCTATATTATTCACTACTTTACAAGAAACGGTAGAGAGGGTTGGATTTCCCTCGGAGGTGTCTTCCTCTGCATCACTGGTGAGAATCCATAAAATGAATTTATATGTATTATATAATCCAAATATCAAATATTATTTCTAATGATTGAATATAATTTGTTGAATTAGGGACGGAGGCCATGTTTGCTGACCTAGGTCATTTCAGTGTTCGAGCCGTACAGGTGATTTTTATATCCAGACCCTAGCTATATAATTAAGTAAAGAGGATATCTTAAACATAAACATTTTAGACATATATATATATGACACTGGAACTGAAAATTACATAAGATAAATTAGACCAATTCACTCATTGCAAACTGATTTGAAAAAAAAAAAAAAACTGATTTGAAAACTCATCACACATATTTTTGGTGTTTAATTTACTGACCTATTTTTTTTCAAAAAAAATGTTGCAGATTAGTTTCTCATGTATCGCATATCCAGCGCTGTTAACAATATATTGTGGGCAGGCTGCCTACCTGACCAAAAATACTTCGAACGTTTCAAATACTTTCTATGACTCTATCCCAGGTTTGTTTATCTCAAACTATATAAAACCTCAAATTGAAAGTGCATACAAACAGTGTTCTTAGTGGATGATTCCTACTCAGTTTTAATCTAGATATCTAACAACATAACACTGGATGAAACTTAACAGATCCGTTTTACTGGCCAACATTTGTGGTGGCGGTGGCAGCATCGATTATAGCAAGCCAAGCTATGATATCCGGTGCCTTCTCAGTCATCTCGCAGTCTCTACGTATGGGTTGTTTCCCTCGAGTTAAAGTGGTTCACACGTCGGCTAAGTACGAGGGACAAGTATACATCCCCGAGATCAACTACTTTCTCATGCTCGCATGTGTGGCTGTTACTCTCGCCTTCAGGACCACCGAGAAGATAGGACACGCTTATGGAATCGCTGTGGTAACCGTCATGGTCATCACGACCTTCATGGTTACTCTCATAATGCTTGTTATTTGGAAGACCAACATAGTGTGGATCACTATGTTCTTGATCATCTTTGGCTCCATAGAGATGTTATACCTTTCTTCGGTTATGTACAAGTTCACGAGCGGTGGTTATCTACCGCTTGCAATAACGGTGGTTTTGATGGCAGTAATGGCGATTTGGCAATACGTTCACGTCCTCAAGTACCGGTACGAACTTAGGGAGAAGATTTCTGGTGAAACCGCTATACAAATGGCTACGAGTCCTGACATAAACCGTGTTCCGGGCATTGCTCTATTCTACACGGAGCTTGTTCACGGCATAACTCCGTTGTACTCTCACTATATCTCAAATCTTTCTTCTGTCCATACGGTTTTCGTCTTGATATCCATCAAGTCACTTCCCGTGAGCCGTGTGACACCATCAGAACGATTCTTTTTCCGTTACGTGGAGCCCAAGGATTTCGGGATGTTTCGATGTGTTGTGAGGTATGGTTACAAGGAAGACATCGAAGAGCCAGATGAGTTCGAGCGTCAGTTTGTTCATTACTTAAAGGAGTTCATCCATCACGAGTACTTCATTTCCGGAGGAGAAGTGGAAGAGGCGGAGAAAGAGGAGGAAACAAATGTTCAGACTACACTTGTGCCTTTGTCTAACTCAGTCCCTTCCTCCGGGCGGATCGGGTCCGTGCATTCATCTTCCTCAGACAAGATTAGGTCGGGAAGGGTCGTGCAAGTGCAATCCGTGGAGAATCAGAAGGATTTGGTGGAGAAAGCTAGAGAGAAAGGAATGGTTTATCTAATGGGAGAGACTGAAATTACGGCGGATAAGGATTCTTCTCTGTTTAAGAAGTTTATAGTGAACCACGCTTACAATTTCTTGAAGAAAAATTGCCGAGAAGGAGACAAAGCACTTGCGATTCCAAGGTCAAAGCTTCTTAAGGTTGGCATGACTTATGAGCTGTAAGATTCGCTAACCCGTCTATTTTCTTTATGTGTTTGTCTGTGTGATTTATACGTGTGGTTTAAGTTCAGTGTGACTTAAATTCTCCATGTAACCATGTTTCAGCGACCTTGGTTTGAATGTAAATTGTAACTTTGAAATAAAATTAAAATGAAATATATTCATTTCATTCATTCCTAAACAAAACTGTAAAGGAATCTATATTATAATGATGGAGTTTTTGCTCTTTCCTCAGCGCGGCACGTCAGCGTTTTGTGGACCCCACTTTTAAAAAGAGTAAAAAAAGTTTCAAGCACATGGTTCGGACCCGGGTTATTGAGATATAAACACCATCATTTATACCACTAAACTAAATGATACTTTGTACATTGATGGCCGAAACTAATATATATTTATGAAGGTCGGAAATTTTTGCTTCTTCGGTTTTTTCTGTGGGCCGGGCCTACAAGTGTATTATGAGTTTCATTTTTGAATGAGATTCATCACGTTATATGAAAAAAAAAACAATTATAGTTTTCCCATATTGTAAATTGTCTTTGTTTAACATAAGTTAGGGTTCTTTTCATCATTGTCTTAGACAAGTCGGAGTTACAGAGTTGCAGCGTGTGTCTGTTCGTAATCTATTTTTTCACCGGTGAACTCTTCATTTCCCCATCTTAAATCGCTTGATCATAAATATTCCTGATTTGTAGTCCTTTTCGAAACCCTATATATATGATTCTCATCTTTGATGAACCCAATTTGCATCTCCACAAAACTCATTGATTCCTCTTAGCTTTAACCAGCTTCTAGAAAATATCTCTTTCTGCCACTCTAGTTCCTCAAATCGGCATCGGCGTCCGTCACTCAACCTTCGAGTCTCTCCGTCTTGGTCGTAGTAGTCAGAGCATAGCCTCTAACCTTTTCGCTTCTGGGATTCCCTGAATTTTAAGAAAGAAAGTGAGTTTATGGGAATCACGATTCTCTTCCTCGATGAAAAGGTAAGTTAATCTTCGATTTATCACACTTATTTAATATAATTATTTTTAGTTGATTTCCTGATTCTTTGTTGAATAATATTATTTGCAGATTTCGTGATTCATGGGTTTATTCCCGCCGGACGTGCTAATCATTACATGTCATCTTTGAAAGCCGGTTCCATTGTGAAAATCGATCGTTTTGAGGTTGTTAGGTGCTCAAGCATGTACAAGATAACTGATCATCCATTCCTCATTCGTTTCATCTCACCAACTATTAATGATGAAATTATCACGGGTGCTCCTGAGATCAATTTCCAGTCATAACTAGACTATTCGACAATTTCCAAGTGATTGCGAACACCAATCTAGAACTCTCAGGTATATTATCATATTGCATATGGGTTTATATTATGTTTCGATATCATAACTGATATTTAAACTCGCAGATGTGGTTGGGCAAATCTGTTCTGTCCAGGGCTCTGGCCTTACCAAAGAAACAACTCGAGTCCTTATCCGTCTCCTCACTGATCCGTAAGAAACAATCAACACACAATTCTCTTTATATTATTATTTATATTGTGCTAACATTAATAATCAAAAATATTTCTTATTCTGTGGTCGTCTATTTATCTCCCTTACTTATCAAAGTAATTTTACACAAACCTTTATTTTACACCTTAAAAGAAACCACAACAACCCAAACAATCAAAACACCAAAAACTAGAATTCCAAAAATGACGAATCATTAATGATTACATCTATTTTTTGTCTAATCTTAGAAGTAAACTTGAAAACAAATATACCAATTCAGTCACTTCAGCTAAAACTCAACGACACATACATTGAGTCAGCTAAACAAATACAAACTACACGACCAGCTATTTAACAATTTACAAACTTACTTTCGCAACGAAGAAGACGAAGACGACAACCAAAATCAGTAAAATTACCTAAACAAAAAAACAAAGTAAATTACGAACTCTGATAAATACTGCTAACAATGATTTTTTTTTTACATATTACCCGTCAAATAAAAGATAAACAAACACATCTACACGAGGAGATACAAGAGACAATCCTGACAGACACAAAGGCAACAACAACATCTCCACCTGCTCCTTTCTCTTATCTTATAAAAATAGCTTATATGCCCAATATCAACATGCCAATACTATTGTGCATAAATTCGTTTAAAACTCATTAAGGCCCAAATACTCAAGACTATCACTCATTTTATAGTTATTTCTACAAGTCTTCATGTATTTGTTTTAAAAGTCAGGTAAAAGCAACAAGATTAAAAATAAAATAAAAACATATAGCAAACATAATAAGGATAATAAGGATAATAAAATTATTACTTACACAACTAAACTGGAAAAAAAATATTTACACAACTAAACTGGAAAAAAAATATCTAGAAACAAAAGGTATTCTCAACAACTTTAATATAATTTATGTACTCTCAACAGTACAAGAAACAAATTAAAAAGACAAACAAACAATAAGTCACAGTGACATAACAAACAACACCACGAACTATATCAATTACATTATTAACACAATTTATTCCTTCATAAGTAGAAAACAATGCATACACAGTTCATCATCACAACTCTAACCCTATAACAATTAAAAAACTTGAAAAACAACTCAAAACGCAAAATTCACAACTACAATAACCCTAGCAAGTATTGAGATAAAACAAAAACTCTGTCCACAACTCCGCGCTTGCGCGAAGGCAATGCCCCTAATGTTTAGAAATGATTTTATTTGTATATTTGATTGGAAGTGATGGAATGTGTATTCTATTCCATTCAAATAAAAATGGTAGATAAATTATGGAATTAATGGAATAAGTCATTCCAAATTATTCCACACCAAAACGAGATAAATCAAGCAACATTTATTTGAAAAAGCAACCATTCAAATTAAATGGTAAACAAACTCAACTTAAGCATCTTGTATTTGAAAAAGAAATAGATAGTCTGTTGGTGAATAATATATCGATCGTCCTTCTTTGATCTCTTTGGCTTTGGTTTGAGAAGCTATTGGTCACGTCTCTCACATCTCTGCTTATCCATGTTCACCTGAATTCTTGGCGTCTGATTTTGGATTTTGATTTCATGTAGATCCACTCGCCCTCCCATCCATTGTTCTAGCTTGAGAATCAAAATAAAAAGAGAAAGTAGGGATATGAAGATGACATTCAGCTTAGTTAACATCTTCTCTGCGTGTATTTGGACATATGGCTTCTCACTCTCAAATTTGAGATAATAATAACAGATATCTAAAACCGCACCTTACACTCCGGTGAAAAATGAGACGGCTAGTCGATTGTGAAAGGCATTATCTTCCATAACCACACCGACCTGTTTTTAGATAAAGGGACAATCTTTATACCTAGAAAATTTCGATAAAGAATTGACTGGGCCAGTTTGTGTCTCATCTCCTCTCATAGATTTCCTTGTGGATTCATGTTATAGGATAAACCGACTATCCCTTTTGTTTAGTTCTATAATGTCTGGTTTAGTTCTTTGGTTTAGTGCATTGGCTTACTAAACACTATTGGGATGATTGGAAGGAGCTGTAACTTTATATTTTTGCTTTAGAAATAAAACTGTAGATTTTTTTTTGTTGCGGTTGTAGATAATTTTGCCGTAGAATATTAGCTGTAGGTTTTAAAAGATTCAAAGACTTATATATAAATTTTCTAAAGTAAAAAATAAATACTCTAGATTTATGGCTTTCCACAGATAAAAATAAATAAAAAGAAAAGAAAAATTTGTAGCTTTAAAAATCTTTACAAAGCATGATTGGCAAAAATTTGGGTTGTAGAAATAATTTAGGCTGTAGAGAGATCTTACAACACTTCTAAAGCACTTGCCAATCAACCCCTATATGTAATATATTTATCATTTACGGGAGAATCAATCAAACATTAAACCAACCTTCTAAACCCTAACTCTCTTTGTTCATCATGTTCATCATCATCCACCATTGAATCTCTTTTTTTCGGGTTGATCCTTCTTCCTTCGTGGTCATCCTCTAGACTTTGATTTACCAGTTCTCGAGCTCTCGGTGAGCTTCTGGATCGGATATATCTGTTACTCTACAATTTTACCGTCTCAATTCACTCATTGATCGAATGAACTTTACACCTTAGCTGTGGATGGCTTAGATATTGTTTGGATCTAACATATACAAGTGTAATGTCATATTTGAATATATTTATTTTAATGGAGATGTATGAGTTACTACTATATTCTCAAAAAAAAATACCAAAAAATAAATCAATATTAAATATAATGTATGAGTTATTATTATATTCTAAAAAGTTTATCAAACGTATAAATCAACATTAAATGTAATTGGCCATGTCATTTTAACCATAAACTGTGTCATCAAATTTAGTAGTCATGTCACTTTTTGTGTGAAAATGATTGTAAAGAAGACATGTGGTAAATAATTTTTCAAATAATGTTTAGGGGATAGGAAATAGTATTTGCTTTTATATATAGTATCTTTTTTTTAAAATATACTCTTAAAGAGTTCATCATAAATGTAACATTACTTTTCTATGTTTTTTTCTCGTCATAGCTTCTCTAATTTATGTAAATGGTTTGTTTCAAAGTTTATTATATTCTTAAAAATTCATTGTTTTGATTTAGAAAATATTAAGAGTTTCCAAATTACCATATCTTAAAAATTATCGGAGCCAATTACATAGCATGGACCAAAATGAAAAATATGGCTAGAGTCGAAAAAAGTATTTTACAATATAAGAGAAAGAAATGATTCGAGTGTAGAGGCTAAAGATAAAACAAGGATTTTCTTCAAAACAACGTCTGGATAAAATGTATCGCATGATTATGCAAACATAAAAATCAAATAGAGCTCCAGTCAACTTTGAAGGAAATTTTTGATAAACAAAGAGAGATAACTCTCCATCATGTTTTATAGGGATGGAAGCACAACTGAATTATTATGAGAGATAACTCTCCATCATATTTCCGCCATTCTTAAAATGGTAGCACAACTTAATTATTATGGTAAACCCATCACAAATGCATAAATGCTCAAAAAGATGTATCTCACATCTCACAGTTAATCGGATTTGGACTGAACAGAAGCTTAGAGAAGATATACGAGTGTAGTATATGTTATAGATATTTGATGTAATACACCGAATCGTAAAAGACAAAAGCAAAAGGTGTTTTTGAAGAACATAAATGAAGAAGGAAAATAAAAACTCAATGAAAATGAGATGATATTTGTTCTAGTACCATTTTTAACAAAGTAATTAAGTTTGGTTATGTTTCCATTTTTTTTTTTAATATTTAAAACATGATGTTAATTGTTAGAAAAAAAAATTTTACATATGGTTTTCATTTTTTCTTTTGGATATGTTTTTGTATGAAACAGAATTATATAAAAATAATAAGGTTCATGCATATACTCAATACAGCAGTACCATTCATAGCATAAAAAATATGATAGACACGTATGCTAATACAAGTTTACAATTTCTTTTTTTGGATTCAATGCTTTGGCTACAGGTGAGATTCGAATAACTCACCATGGAGAGTTTACTTTACGACCAAATTCTTTGAATATTCTAAATAAAGAGGAAGAAAGATGTTTTAGCTTTTTTTTCCTTACGTGGAAAAGGTGCGAAACATAATGGCCTATCAGCAAATGGATGAAGAAACTATAAAAATAAATCACACTATTAATAAGAAAGTTAAAAGTTAGTAGTTAAGAGATTAAAATAGGAAAAATTGTGAAACATAGTGGGCAACTGGGCATTCACGACTCACGAGAGCAGATCCAAAACCCTTTTCAATATATTTCATAGTAAAGTAGGAATCATTCAGAATACCACATTCCACAATGGTAAATTTAAGAGCAAATTGGAACATAAAACATCCCACAAGAAATAAACAACGAACTAAGTTAGGTGTGGTGCTCACGGGCTTATTCGCAAGTAGACGGCAAAACTACAAGAGTTCAGAATTAAGAATGTGTTGGCATTAGACCAAAAAAAAAAAGAATGTGTTGGCAAGAAGAAAAAAAACACAAAAACTTTAGAACAAACAGAAGGAAAACAAATATGTCAAAGCTGCAAAGTCGAATTGGGTCGGTGGGTGATAACAAGTTACCAACCCACCTTACCCTCACTACGCCGTCCTCTCTAGTTCGAACATGTGCATTTTCTTCGTTACAAACTTACAACGAATCAATTTTGATACACCATTACTTTTAACCACATTAATCTTTTTCCAAAATTTATGCCATTACTTCAAAAACACACATAAATATATATACAGTGACCAACATAAAAACAGGTTAATATAATTTTAATTAAATTATTGTTTGACAAAATTAACAAATATAATATTCTAATAAATATTTCTGTTTAAATTAATAGTTATTGTATATAAAAACATATCTAACTAAATCCTTTTATAAAATATATATATTTAGTTTTTTCTCTTTAAATGCAATCATTTTTATTTTATTTTCGTTAAAACATTTTGATCTTGTTTTAAAGATTCTAAAAAGCGTATGTGATAACAAAAAAATCATTCAATTAAAAATTGAGTTTTTAGTAAATAATAAAAATAAAAGTATTTTAATTAAATAAATAAATATAATTTTAAGTAAAAAAATACTTTTTAAATATACATTTAATTTCAATAAAATAGTAGTTTTGACTATAATTTACAGAATCTTACTTTGTATATCAAATTTGATCTTCAAAACGAATTCATGATCATTTCATTGTTATTTCAAATTCTTATATTTTATTTTCGGGGAATCCTGATTTTACTACAAATTTGATACTATTTTCAAAATTATCTTTAAAAGATGATCATTTCATAAATATCCTAAATTTGTGATTAAAATAAATAATCCTTTTAAATCATTTATATTATGGCCGTCAATAAATCATGTGTTTTTTGAATGTCCTCCAACTCGTCGAGTTTGGACGCTCTCAAAGATACCATCAAACCCTGCTAATTTCCCACCAGTTCTCTCTTCACAAACATGGATCATCTTTTTTAGAAAGTTCTTCCAAAAATCGACGATCACCAATTTGCATGGATATTATGGTACATTTGGAAGGGGAAGAACAACAAAGTGTTTAGTAATATTGACATTGATCCCAGCAACAAACTAAAAATAGTAGAAACAGAGTCAATACTCTGCGTTGAGGCACAATTGCTGAATATAAATCGGACAACACAACCGGTGGAGATCATGAATCTACCATCCATCCCAGGGCAATAGTGTTTTACAGATGGGTCGTGGAAAGACAGGGAGCCTTACTCAGAACAAAGTTGGTATAGCACCTTAGAGGGTTTTGATGGATTGATGGAGGCAAGAAATGTTAGGGAAGTTCTCTCACCTCTTCATTCGGAGGTAGAGGCACTGATATGGGCAATGGTGTATGAGGAATTTATGTCAGTTCCAGGTCACGTTTGCAATGAATTGTTCTCAACTGGTGAAGAAAGTTTCAGAACCAGAAGAATTGTCAGCTTTTGATGTGTATCTGGAAGACATTAAGATTTTGAGAGAAAGAGATCATTCATGTACCTCGGGCGGAGAATACGAGGACGAATAGTCTAGCACACACTGTCAAAAAACAATTGTGTTTATATGGATGCAGAGTTACCAATTGGGTTTACAGAGTCAATATGAATCTGTAAATATTGATGACAAAACAAAAAAAAATCATTTATAAATGTTTATTATCATTTATAAAAATTTGTAAACTAAATCTCACCTCTTAAATACTAAGACATAAACAATAATCACTAAGTCATAAATTCAAATGTTAGGGTATTTTTTATTGAATATATTTTTGAAAAATAATAACCAATTTATGGTATTTTAATCAATTTCTCTTTTCTTTTTGTTTTATTTTTGTTCAAAAAATAAAAATGGAAATTCACTCTTATACATTGTCTAATTTGTATGTATATGTCTAGTTACAGTTTTCCTAACCAAGATTATTTATAATAGTGGCAAAGGAAGAGTACAGGCTAATTTGAATAAGTACCTAAATACTTAGGTTCTAGAAGTTATTTCTATCTTTATCTGCCAACTAAAAATTCGGCATGAAGCTCTCAAACAGATGGTCCACCTATTCATAGAGTACACAATCTTTTGTTTGGAGACCGCAAATTCGAGAATTCTATATTATTCAGGTTTGGTACTATTTAATTTTTTGTTGAAAAAGACTACTATCTGTATCACTTAAATCTATAATTGATAATTATAGTTTTCGTTAGAAGTAAAAGTAACGTTTTGTGCTCTCTCATATCTATAGGTTCATGTCTGATTTGCCAACTCTACGATCTATTATGAGTTTGTAATGTTAACAGTTATATATCATAAAAATAATTAACTTGTATTTTGTCTTTGCCATACATATATATATGTTAAATTACTAATACACACTTTTCAGTAGGTCATTCATTCAATTATTTGGGTTAATTAATTACACCAACCATAAATTTAAGAGAAAAATTAGAAACAAAATAATTTAATAAATATTTAAATTAAAGATCAACTGCGTTTTCAGAAAAACTTGTATGCAACCCTACTTTGTCTTCTTCTTCTTTTTTAACATTGCAACCCTACTTCGTTGAAGAACTCTAATTTTGAATAATTTAATGGACAGTGATAGACATGTTATTCGTGGAATAATTGTTTTGGATTCGCAATCTTTTTCATGCAACATTTTTGACTCCATTGCTAGAAAGTTTGGACCATGATCAATGAATAGCTTCAAGTGCAACCACCACACTACTTAAAGAGCATTTCAGCTGTAATTTTTTCACCATGAAGTTCCAAAATTTTTTTTTATCAAGATCAATATCTATTAAATAAAATAAATTGTTATTTATAATAAGTATACTTATTTGTAATCAGTATTTTTAATAGAGTGAATTTGTAATATATATAAGGAACAAGGAAATTAAATATCTAACGATGTAAGGATTTTATTAGAAAATGCGTCAATTTAGCTCAAAAATTGATAGAAAACTTTTTTTTCACGTGTGCCCATGCATTTGACGTGTCATGTATAACTAACTTGTTATACTATACTATATTTAGTAAATAAATAATATATAAAACTCGATCGATATCAATATCACAATACTTAATTATTTATAAACTAAAAAGAGTTAAATGTGATGGTTATACGCGACGGAGGAATGTTATAAGACTGTTTGATAAAAAGAATAGCCTCCGTTTGGATAGGTTAACAATATTTAACTTCATCTTGATCATCGTTAGTTTTTGATAATAAAATCATAATATATTTCCATTAGTAAATGATTAATTTTAATCAATAAATATAAATTAATCGATTTATAGTAATGATACACTAACAAAACATAACACAAGTTTATTTATTATAAAATCACATTTTTACAAATATTATATTTGCAATGCAGTAACCAGAGATAGAGCTGTTGAAGTAGTGAATGAAGAGAATCATGAGGTGTATGAGGTAATACAGTTAGGAGAAGAGTTGGTGGAGTTGTCGTCGGAGTTGACGAAGTAGGAAAAAAACAACACAAAAGTTGGAGGAGAAAAAGAGACATAAAGGAGGTGAGGAGATGATGAGTGGCGACACCCCACGATGTCGGAGAGAAAAAAAATTGGAACTAATAGAATAGTGAAGGAGAAGAATTAGGAGGCAGAGAAAAAGATACAATTTGAAAAAGAGGAAGATGAGAAGTGTATCATATTATACTATACTTATAAAATAGAATGGAACATATGACATAAATAACTGTTCATCTTCTCCAATTTTAACCATCGTATTCTTTATCTTCTTTAAATATATTGATTTACATGTTTGCCTCACTATTGGCGATATTGTTGCTTGACCCCTAATTCTATTCAATCATACTAAACTTACCAAGATTCTGTTCGGTTTTTGGTAGTCGCGATAGGAACTTTCAATCCCGATGTAATCATAAAGTTAATTCTCCTATTTCTGCGAACACCCCACAATTGTATCTCTCTGATGTACCTCTTTTATGTTCTCCAACAGCTGTTCAGAATCTCTTCTATTAATTTTTTAGAACAAGAGACGAAGATATCTCATCATGTAAGGATGTGTTTGACTCTTTTCACAACAATATATAACAAATCATAATCAATCAGTTGTTATGGGTATTAATTTTTTTTCTCCGATGAATATGGAATCCAATTTCTCTTTTAATAAGAGGATCTATACCCGTTTTTTGGTCAAAAGAGGATTTATACTTTAAATGTTAAATATTAGTCAAGTCATTCTCTTTGGCATATCTTGTGCATGTCATGTTTCGTTGGAAAACATCAATGTGGTCATGTGTTCAATGTAGTTGGGTGGTCATCTCTTCCAATCCATCTAGCTGGTCTATCTAGTATATGCTAATTACCAATATGCCGGTAATTTTTCTTTTATTTGTAATTACAAAAGTTCAAAGACATGCGCGCGCACACACATATATACACACTATAGATTGTAGTCCTTTAGCTTTTTCCACTCCAAGAAAGGCTAGCCAAACTTCCTTATGCCAGGGCCATGAGAGATCCTTTTCCACCTTCCTCCGCTTTGTAGGAGTGACAACTTCCATCAAAGTCTTTCTTCATGAGAAGGACCCCTGTCTTGGCTGCATGGCCAATGATCATTTTCGATTTCCTTGCCGCTTGATACCTTGTGTGAGGGTTCGTTTGGGACCGGAAGGTACAACGATACTCACCCCGGTGATAATCGAGGTTGTGGAGCGTCCAACGCCACGATATACAGTGACTATTCCCGTTGAAAAACTTGAAGGATGGTGTACTCTCTCTAGAGGTTTCATCGTACGTGGCACCTTTGATCACTCTTTCAACTTGTTATCAAGTTTATCTAATCGTGTGTTTCTATCTCTTTATTGCCTTGTATTGAACGTTTTCATTAGGATCGCGCATCAAGTCTTTGATGTTGCCTTTATCTTTGTAACTGGCTAAATTATGAATGATATAAGTTGTGTTACACACAAAAATGTGTAATTACAAAAAGTATAAGTTAACTAGATTAAACAAATTTGTGGAATCTAATGATTCTAACAGTTGAGAACATTTTACAAGTTAAATAGATTTAACAAATTTTATCAAATATTTTTATATAAAATTCTATTGATTGTTATTAACTTTGAAAGTAAGAAATTAATGCGGTAGAAGAAAGGAAAAGAGAATAAAAGACCATTATACCTCTTACTTTATAGATATATAAATAATCAAAAAAGTTTCATTAAAGAGATAAAAGGTTCATTATACATACCTCTTACTTTATAGATATATAAAAAATAAAAAATATTTTTTTTTATAATTTCAAATTATATGTTTTCAAATTTGAACTTTTTTTAGTTTTCATTTTAATATTCGAGAATACTTTTGGAAATATTTTTAAAATTTTTATTTTTAAATTTTTAAATTTATTTTCTATTTTTTTAAATCGTGTTTATCGATTATGTTAAAGTTGTGCTTTGTATTATTTCATTCTTCAACTTTGTCTGTTTTTGTATGTGAATGTATTTTATTTCATAGATTTCAAAAATCTTATGGATATAGATGATATTCTTAAAGTTGAGTCTTATGAATAAAAACAAATAAAATTTACATCTCAATAACAATAGATTTTAATAGAGTCTTAAAATCAATGAAAACTAAACTTTTCCAATAACAAAGGATTTTAAGTGGAATTTAAAAACTCTCTCCCCAATAACAATGGATTATATTCAGATTTTAAAAATTCATAAACCAATAACAATGGATTCTCAAAATTTAGCAATTCCTCTAAAATTCTTCAACCAATAACCCCTCCTTACAAATTACGCAGTTTTTTTTATATAATGGAATTGTGGGTCAATTTTTTAGTTTCTCTTTTATAGTCACAAGAAAAATATACCTCTTTTACCAGAATCCTAAATTGAATGGTGATATTAAGTGATAACAAGCCAAACCGACTAATGTTTTGCAGATTAGTGCATTGTTTTTGAACCGGACACGGATTAGTGTTTATTTCTTTATCATTTTTTTTGTTGCATTAGACTGTTCATTGTTTGTCCATTCCAGCAAATACCAAAACTGATAAATAATTGATAAAAAAACAGTCTAATCTACATCAAATGAATCAGCTCCGTTCGCTGCCATCATTCCAAAACCTTAAAAATGTATCTTAATAACAACAACCAAAAAGTAAAATAAAAACAAAGAAAACAGAGCCCAAAGCCTCGTCACATCTGCCCATAAATACCCTTCACCGACTCGCAAAGTCCTACACCACATCAGTTCTCTCTTTCAATCTCTCTCTCTCTCTCTCTCTCTCTCTTAAAGATTACCGAGACATACTCTTAGTTTCGGTGAAGAAAAAGAACAATGACGAAAGATGTGGCTGGAGAGAAGGGATCGTTCTCCGGAAAAGACTATCAAGATCCACCACCTGAGCCTCTCTTCGACGCTACTGAGCTTGGGAGGTGGTCTTTTTACAGAGCTCTCATCGCTGAGTTCATAGCCACTCTCCTCTTCCTCTATGTCACCGTTATGACTGTCATTGGTTACAAGAGCCAGACCGATCCAACCCTTTACCCTGACCAGTGTGCAGGTGTTGGTGTACTCGGCATCGCTTGGGCCTTTGGTGGCATGATCTTCATCCTTGTCTACTGCACTGCCGGAATCTCTGGTTGGTTCCTGTTTCTCTAATTAATTTAGTATGTGTTACATTTTTTCCTCTGTTTTATAATTATTAAAACAGGCATTACAATTTTTCAATTAATTTTTTATAAAATATAATTAATAAAACAGTTTTCAGTGAAATTAAAAAATGATATAGAAATATTATAAAATGTAATATTGTAAAGCACCAAAAATCTTTTGAAATATATTGTATATTAGTAAACAATATAATATTCAATTGTAATAAAATTCGGTATTGTTTTGTTTTTAAGCTCGCGTCAATGTTTTTGTTCAATTTATTTTAATGGTCCAGGTGGACATATAAATCCGGCCGTAACGTTTGGCCTGTTTTTGGCTCGGAAAGTGACGTTGGTGAGGGCAGTAATGTACATGGTGGCTCAGTGCCTCGGTGCAATTTGCGGTGTGGCTTTGGTTAAGTCCTTCCAGTCTTCTTACTACACCCGCTACGGTGGTGGCGCAAACGGTCTCACACATGGTTATAGCATAGGCACCGGTGTTGCCGCCGAGATCATCGGTACATTCGTCTTAGTCTACACCGTCTTCTCCGCCACTGACCCCAAGAGGAGTGCTCGTGACTCTCACGTCCCTGTAAGCTCACTATTCCCGTTTTGTTTAGTTAGTTACGATGACGTGATAATGAGAGTCTCGTGGTTAGGTCATTTCGAAATACACCGCATTAATGGAATACGTAGAATTTCCGTGTCCTATACGGCTATACGGCCCACTATGATACCATCAAAACGATGACGTACCAGAGTATTAAACAGCATAGATATGAATAATATGCATTTATTGGGGTGGACGCACTAAGATCATATACGTCTAAAAACATGGCCGACCATGAAATTTCTGGAGTTGAAACATTTATTGATCGATACATATATTTATCTTAATTAACTTGGGAGTAAATAATATATACTTTTTAACCATTAATTTTTTTTTTGGAGTCCTAGCTATTAGAGGTGGGCAAAAAAACGAATCCGAAAACCGAACCGAATCCGATCCAAAAAAGTAGTATTGAACCCGAACCGAAATTGATTAAATATCCGAACGGGTTCAAAATTTTGGTATCTAAAGAACCGAATCCGAACCCGACTCGAACCGAAATATTCCGGGCACCCGAATGTATTCGAAATAGATTTATATACATAAATACATTAATTATTTTTAGATGTAATGTATGCTAAAAACATCCAAAATATATAAGATACTTTTCAGCTGTCTAAAATATTTGAAAATATATACAAATAGTCAAAAGTAAATTTCTAAAATATCTAAAATATACTCAAAACACCAAAATATTGAAACCAAACCAATTTATATGTTAAGTTTAGGTATTTTAACATATGTTATTCAAATTTATATGTGATATTTTATTTTATGAATACATTTTGAAAAATTTTAAGTATATAATGAATTTTAAAATTTTAAAAATTATTTAAAGGAGTTATCCGAACCCGAACCGAACCCGCAAATATCCATACCGGACCCGAACCGAAATTTAGAAATACCCGAATGAGGCTAAAATCTTTGACCCCGAAAATTTGAAACCCGAATAGACCCGAACCGAACCCGAATGGGTACCCAAACGTCCACCCCTACTAACGATATTCTATCTCGCTATGCTTAGAACCAGTTATGGTCTAAATATAACGTTTTGTTTAGTAAATGATTTTCGCTGCAAACTTATGTATATTTTGATATTGGATCACTGCCGATAACCGAACAAGATATTATGAAAAGAATTAGATATTACGTACTCCATCCGTTTCATAAAGTTACATATTCTATATAAAATTTTGTTTTAAAAAGATCTATTTTTTGCATTTTCAATGTATGTTTTATTAACTAATTTTAAATTTCAAAAAATTTAATTGCATTTATTAGATTTTTATTGGCTTAAAATTATAGAAAAAAAATAATCACAAAAAAATTATGCACATTTAGTATATTTTATTAAAATGTGTGAAAAATCTAAAATATGTAACATTTTGAAAGGTATATATTTTGTGTCAACCTAGTTTCAGATTCTTCATTATAACAAACGACAAAAGTGAACATTGTCATCAACACTTTTTTGTCTTTCACGCCTTTCTACATCATACATGAATGTCCTTTTATTTGAAAATGGTCCCAAGGTTCGTTTGCAACCACGTATCCTTCTCTAAAACTTTGAAACACAAACATAACTATATTAATAATATTTGAAGTCTACACTATCTGTCTCGTGATTTAGTAACATGTATCTTTTGTTATTGTTGATGATGTGGTAACTGAAGGTATTGGCTCCATTACCAATTGGATTTGCGGTATTCATTGTTCACTTAGCTACAATCCCAATCACGGGCATTGGCATTAACCCTGCAAGAAGTCTTGGAGCTGCAATCATCTACAACAAGGACCAAGCTTGGGACCATCATGTTCGTGTTACAATCTATAATATTTTACTTCTTCCTCTTCGATCTTACTTTCTTTGACATGGTTGTATTAACGTTTTCTCTTTTTTTTTTTTTACAGTGGATATTTTGGGTTGGTCCGTTTGCGGGTGCAGCCCTTGCGGCTTTCTACCATCAGTTTGTGTTGAGGGCTGGTGCGGTGAAGGCTCTCGGGTCCTTCAGGAGCCAGTCTCACGTTTAAATTTGGATTTCCTCAATTAGCAAAGAGAAGAAAATAAATAGCGGCTTTTATGTACTGTGTTGGAACCTAGTGACATGTAGTATCAAATTTCTTGCTCGGTGAAGTGAGGGTTTGAATGTGACACGCGGGTCAACTTTGAAATGCTACTTCTCTTATATCTATGTCTACTTCTTAACTTTATATTGCTCTATTTTACTAGTTTGCTGAATTTCGTATGATCAACTTTCCACGTGAGAGTATAAAGGTCCCCCTAAAGGCCTAAACCTATACAAGTGGAAGATTAAGTTTACTTTTAAGAAAATGCCATATTTATGAAGTAGTCCTTCTATCAAAATTTTAAATTACGTTTGATATGTGTGTTATGTGTATGATTTTCTAATGATGTTTAGTTATTATTATTTTTTTAAGAGATGGAAAAGAAAATAATTAGTATCCATGCATGCGAATATAAATATTTGTATTCAAAGTAACTGGATTCTAAAAGTATTTTAAGGAACATGTAACTTGCTAGACCAAAAAAACATGGGACCTGTTAACTCTCCACAATTTACGTAATTTTTTCTATCCTTTCTGTCAAATATTGGTCTGTTGCCTTGTAGTTTGGAAAGTATCCTCCTTGTTTTTGTTGAAAATTATAAGTGATGGAAAAGACGCATTGAAAGTCAAACTGAATAGCACATCATAGAGGAGTAACAATTTTGTCTTCAATGCGCATTACTGAAA
Source organism: Brassica napus (assembly GCF_020379485.1). Classification (NCBI taxonomy): domain Eukaryota; kingdom Viridiplantae; phylum Streptophyta; class Magnoliopsida; order Brassicales; family Brassicaceae; genus Brassica; species Brassica napus. The sequence continues at coordinate 25,096,554 of NC_063449.1, forward strand.
CACATGATGAAAATACGTTTTGGCACAACTCCATCGACAAAGCTAGTCACTCCATATAAAATATAACTAGATTAATATCCGCGCCTTGCGCAGGATAAACATTATATATAAAAATTATTTTATGTATTATATGTTCTTACATATTATGAAATAATAAATATATATTGAATAATTAAAAGTCAGTAACTATTACATATATAATTAAATTGGTGCGAACGTATAAATCAATTTTATTAATCCAAACAATTTTTTAAAAAATTTTGGTAGGATATGTAATTAAATTTAAATGATATTAACATACATAGTATATTTTTAATATTAATGTCTATTAAATGATGTTTTCTACTCATATGTTTTTTTTATCATGTGTATCTTTAATAGCAAAAACTTTAAATTACTCATAACAAAATTTTCATTGTGGGATTAATAATTTTAGTAATTTAAAATTTTAAAAAATTTATCAATGTTAGTTCAAAACTTTTATCAAAAAAAATTATTCAAAGTAAATTTTGAAATTAAAATATTTATTTATTCAATATGGTTTATAGTTTAATTTAGAATGATATATATACATATATATTTTAAATCTTAATGATTAATTAAATTATATTTTTATTTATATGATTTTGTAATCATTTGTATTTTGTCATAACAAAAAATTTAAACCATGGATCGCAAAATTTGAATGTGAGACTTTTAACAGTTTTAGTAATTTATAGTCATTTTTTAAAATTCAAAATATAACATATACATAAAAATCTAAATTTTTATAATATGGTTATTGTGATTTTTTTAAATTATTTTAATAGTTTAAAATTAAACAAATTTGATAGAAGATACATTATTTTTTTATCAGATCTTTATTATTCAAAATCATTAATTGTCATATATACTTTAACCACATTAGGCAATTCCATAATTTTTATTTAAGGAAATAATAAATGACATTAATAATGAATTTATGGTTAGTTTAATAAAAAGCTTATAATATAATTAGATGGACCAACATATTTCTATAATAATTCTAAGAATCATCCTAGTGATGACACGTGGCTACAAAAAGAAGTTGCAATGTTTCACAAATAATATATAGGGGATTAATGATTTATTTCATAGGTGACTTTTTATTTAGAGCATCTTTTAAATTTTTTTATTAAATGTATATTTTTATTTAACTAATAATATCCTTACAATAAATTATTATTTAAGTAAATTTAAATATAAATGAATATATTACAAAAAAAAAGAATACAAAACTTAAACTTGAAATATTACAACAATAATTTAAAGATTTAGTTAATATTATCGATTACGGGTATCGCACATCAAAAATTAAATATGACTTTATGTGCTTTAAAATCTTTAACCATTAACATACATTCCATATATGATATGTAGACCGACTGCTAAATTTAACCTGTTAAACCAAATTGTAAATCTGTTGTTATATCTTTTCAAACGTTCATCAACCATACATAACCTATGATATAAAATTAGCAATTCAATATGAGATAACATTTACAAAATGATAAAATTGATACGTTCCATATCAGTCATTCGTATCTCATGGATGTTAATGACAAAATTGGTACGACTTCTCAATTTCCTTTTTAGAACCAATCCTTCATTTGGTCTATATAATCTTATATTAAAAAACAGTTTATTTAATATTTAAAATAATATGTAGGAAAATTAAAATTTAAAATCAATTTTTTTTATGAATCCACATTAAAAATAATCGTAAAATCAATTACTTTCTATATTTGAGATGAAAATAATCATCAAATCATCTATAACTATTATATTGCTTATAAACTATAAAAATGAACTAAATAATAATTATGACACATAATATATTTAGAACGCCTAAAATTATGAAATATCTTAAAAAAATTCTGTGCTATCTAGATACTCTTAAGCATAGACCACAATAATATATATACTATTGAGTGAAATTATAAAAGAAAATCTAATAAATTAAATTAATCTAGATAGCACCATATATTCATAAAATTAAAATGAAGCTATATATTATACCTTCAATTAAAGCTGCAAAATACCATATTTTCACATTCATACCACTCAACACGTTTATTCTAATATTTAAAATTTTAGATTTTTTTGTCAAATAACATGGAGTAACATTGATTATAGAATTAGTGAGTAACACCAAAATATTTACTACTTAATTATAATTTTTTGAAATATAAATATAATAAATAATCCGTGCATAAAATCTAGTTTATTATTAAACTAGTGCAATTATTTAGACAGTTTAAAAGGTAAGGTAATTGTTATAGAACAGATCAGTGCGATTTCCCGAGATAGAAAAAGTGCCATTTCCCGAGCGACAAAGTGACTTCCTTTCCACATATCCGACGCCTTGCGCGACGTCGGAACCCGCAACCTTCATCGTCCTCAGGCCCTCCCCTCCTCATGGGGAAGAGAAAGAAACCAAAACCCTCCAAGACTACTGGCTCTGGGTCTCCTAGATCTAGCCCCAGCAGTCGCTCAAGTTCGTCATCCCCCCAAAGCTCCGGCGTAAACAAGCAGTTGATTCCGATCACTGCTGACTATACCCTGATTAAGAATGCCCAAGCTAACTTTGAAAAAAGCTTGGCCATTGAATCCATTGTTGATTTGAATCTGGAGACTAGGTCAACAGTACCAAATCATATTGACGCTATAGTAGCTCCATCTACTATACCGCCGACTCTTCCTGAGTCCACCTTTGGAGAAGTTCATGTGCGAGCATCATCCTCAACGTCTGCGCAAGCTGCTATCGCGGCGAACCCAGAGATTGCAAACACAAACACAACTCCGACAACTGTTGCCAAACCAAATGGTTACTCTTGGGTTGACAAAGTGAAAGGAAGATACAAGAAGCTAGAGAAAAAGGTACAGCCTTTACTCTACCTTCAGTAGAAGCATGCATCAACATTCCTAACTCTGTGATTGAGAATAATAACAAAGGCTGGGAATCATTCATCATCGGTCAATTCTACAATGACCCGCCTGCTCAAAGTCTCATTCATAATATTGTAAATGGAATTTGGAGCAAGCAGTTTAGGGATATAACGGTCTCGAAGCTGGAGGGTAATGCGTTCTTGTTTCGCATTCCAAATGCTAGTACTCGTGCTCATGTTCTCTACCAGCGCCCATGGCAAATCGAAGGACAAACTATGTTCTTGGCTGATTGGGAGCCAGGGGAGATCCCTGTGAAGCCGGAACTATCCTTTGCGCCTATCTGGCTCGAGCTCAGAGGTGTCCTTTTCCAGTTCTTCAATGAAGAAGGGCTAGAACGTATTGCTAGTTTGGTTGGTCACCCTAAGCTCCTACATCCGGCTACTGCAAACAAGAAAAATCTCGAGGTGGACAAAGTTTTCACCATCATTGATCCTAGAGTTCCTCTACCTGAAGCCGTCAATGTTCAGTTTGATTTAGGAGACATTCGGCGTATTGCAGTTTCGAGTCCGTGGATGCCTCCCATCTGCAGCTTCTATAAGGGGGTGGGGCACAAAATCAAACGGTGTAAGCTTGCTCCAATCACTTGTCTTGCTTGTAAGTCTACAGGTCACCGTGCAGAGAAGTGCCCTCGGGCTAAGCAAAATACAGCTAAGACAACGAACGGAAAGAAAGCAGCAACCGTAAAGTTTGCTGAAAAGTCCGCTGATAAGCCTGCGGTGCATCATCTGGTTGGTGATAAGCATGTTGAAAAGCAGGTTGAAAAACATGCTACTCCTCCAGAAGGTGTTACTGGACGAGTGCTCACTTCTCAGAAATCTGGAACCGAAAAGGATCCCCGAGGGAAAGCAAAAGATTGGAAAGGAAAAGATATTGCTACTGCAGAAGGAATAGGAGACTCAGGTCTGGTGTCAGATGTGGAATCAGATTCCTCAGATGTTCCTTCTGATAGTGATTCTTCAGCCTCTGAGAGAGAAGAATGAGAGTTCATTCGGGTTCAAAACAAGAAAAAAGCTCGAAAGAGCAGGGTGAAAAACCCCACAAAACACTAAATCTTATCCATGTGTACATAATTTTTTTGTTGGAATGTCCGCGGTTTTAATAAAACTTCTCACAGGCGCGGTTTTAAGAAGTGGTTTAGGAATAATAACTTTACTTTTGGGGGTCTCCTCGAGACTCATGTCAAACAACCTAAGCAGCAGAAGTTCATAAATAATTTGCTGCCAAGTTGGTCTTTTGATTCAAATTATGGCTTCTCTGAGCTTGGCAAAATCTGGATTCTGTGGCATCTCTCGGTCTAGGTCGTGGTAATCTGAAAGTCGCTACAGATGATATCTTGCGAGGTTCAGTTTGTTGATATCTCTGAATCAGTGGTAATATCTTTTGTCTATGCTTCAAATGATGCGGATGCAAGGAGATCATTATGGAATGAAATTTCTCTTCTATCGACCAGCCCACAAATTATGTGAAAGGCTTGGTCCATTATCGGTGATTTTAATCAGGTTCACAGCCCTTCTGAGAACTCGGTCTCTACGAGTCAGAACATCGATCTTCACACCAGACTGTTCAGACAAGTCCTGATCGAGTCTTCCATAGTGGACTTGAATTACGGAGGTTCTTCTTTTGCCTGGTGGAACAAGCAAGTGCTGAATCCTATAGCGAAGAAACTAGACCGCATATTAGTAAATGAAGAATAGATTGTCTTGTTTCCTCTCGCTCTAGGTTTCTTCGGTTCGCCAGACTTCTCAGATCATGCATCAATGAAGATATCTCTCTCGTCTGGGCAATCTAGGCAGAAAAAGCCATTCTGATTTTTCAATTATTTATTGAAGAATGCCAGCTTCCTTCCCCTAGTGGCAGATCGCTGGTTCTCCTTGACAGCGGATGGTTCTGCCATGTATCGTGTTGTTAGAAAGATCAAGCTTCTTAAACCGAGCATAAGGGAGTTTAGCAAGTAAAATTATTCAGGAATAGAGAAGCGCGTCTCAGAAGCTCATGAGGCTATGCTACTAGCGCAGGAAAGGATCCTTCTTGACCCTTCTACTCTTAATGCTGAGGCTGAGATTGTCTGTCAACAAAAATGGAGTTTACTAGCTGAAGCAGAAGAAGCTTTCTTTTATCAGAGATCCAGGGTTACATGGCTAGAAGTGGGTGATCACAACACGCCTTATTTCCATAGAATGGCGAGTTCAAGACGAGCAATAAATCATATTCACTTTCTTGAAGACTCTAATGGAACCCCCATCCATTCTCAGCAGCTTATCCAAGAGCATTGCGTTGAATACTTTACCAATCTGCTGGCTCCTACTGTCTCTCAGCCCATGTTTGCCCTGGAGGACATCACTTCGCTTCTCAACTTTACTTGCTCCGACTCTCAGCGAGCTTCGCTTGTGGCACCATTCTCCAGTGATGAAATTAGATCTGCTTTTTTCAATCTCCCTCGGAACAAAGCCAGTGGACCGGATGGTTTCTCTCCAGAATTCTTACCTCTACTTGGAGTATAGTAGGAGGAGAAGTTATGCAGCTGTCACCGATTTTTTTTGCTTATGGACTCCTTCTTCCTCAGCTCAATGCTACAAACCTTGTTCTCATTCCAAAGATTCTGAATGCTGCAAGAATGACGAATTTTCGACCTATATCCTGTCTAAATTCAATATATAAAGTAATCTCCAAGCTTCTAGCGGACAGATTGAAACAGATTCTTCAGTTGGTGATCTCACACTCGCAGTCTGCTTTTCTGCCTGGCCGGTTATTTTCTGCCTGGCTTGCAACAGAGATAGTTCATGGGTATAATAAGCGTAACGTGGAAAAAAGTGCCATGCTCAAGGTGGACTTGAGGAAAACCTTTGATTCGGTCAGATGGGACTTCATACTTGCTGTGCTTTCAGCCTTAAACATCCCACCGCAGTTCATAAGCTGGATTAATAAATGTATCACCACTCCATCTTTTTCTATTCTAGTGAATGGTGAGAGCTGAGGCTACTTCAAAAGCACCCAGGGACTGCGTTAGGGTGATCCACTATATCACCGTACTTGTTTGTTTTGGTGATGGATGTGTTCTCTGGACTGCTAGCTTCACGTTTTGACTCTGGTTATATCTGCTACCATCTCAATACCCAAGAACTGCAAATTTCTCATCTTATGTTTGCAGATGATGTGATGATTTTTTTTTATGGTGGAAGTTCTTCACTGCACGGTATCACTGAAACACTTGAGGATTTTGCAGGATGGTCAGGCCTTAGTATGAACACAGACAAAACACAACTTTTCCATGCGGGGATGAGCCAAGAAGAATCTAGGGCCTTACAGAATTATGGTTTCAAGTCAGGTTTGTTACCAATATGTTACTTGGGTTTGCCGTTAATGAGCCGGAAGCTTAAAGTTGGAGAGGATGCACCTTTACTAGACAAGCTAGTGTCACGCTTCAATACCTGTGCCACAAAGTCTCTCTCTTTTGCTGGGCATACGCTTCTCATTTTGACGGTGATAAATGGGACTGTCAATTTTTGGAATTCAACCTTTATGCTTCCAAAGGGATGCATTAGGCGCATAGAATCAATGTGCTCTGGATTCTTGTGGTCTGGAAGCATTGAACATAGGGGTATGCTAAAGTTGCTTGGCGCTCAGCCTGCTTGCCAAGACATGAAGGAGGGCTAGGGTTAAGGAACTTTGCAGTCTGGAACAGAACATTGCTCTTGCGGTTGATCTGGCTCCTCTTTTCAACAAGTGGTTCTCTATGGGTTGGTTGGCATAGGTATCATCATTGTCCCACAAATTACTTGTTTTGGAGCCAAAATGAATCACAAGACCACTCTTGGAGCTGGAAATGCATTTTGCGCTTGCGGAACTTGGCTTTAAGGTTCTTATCTTGTAACTTGGGAAATGGACAGAATGCAAGTTTCTGGTATGATAGATGGACTCCCCTTGGACCGCTAATAGAAGCTATTGGAAACGATGGACCTAGACGGCTTTGTATCCCATCCCACGCCACAGTGTCTACTGCTTGCAATGCAATAGGTTGGATCTTGCCATCCCCTCGTTCTGATATGGAGTTAGTACTACACACTTATTTATCGACGATCCCCTTGCCAGCCGCCTGTCCAAGCTATGATACTTACACTTGGTCAACTGATGGCTCAAGCGGAAACTTCTCCTCAACAAAAACATGGGAGGCTCTTCGTCCCAGAGATGATGAGAAGCATTGGTTCAAGCTCATCTGGTTCAAAGGAGCCACTCCGAAACATGCTTTTAATATGTGGGTAGCTAACTTAGACAGGCTCCCAACAAGACAGCGTCTCTCAGCTTAGGGAATGCAGATCTTTGTTGTATATGTTCATCAGCTTCTGAAACCAGAGACCACCTTCTTATAGAGTGCCAATTCGCGTCTAAAATCTGGGAGCAAGTATTCATTAGGCTTGGGAGACCGAGGAGTCAGTTCATTACCTGGCAACACTTGCTGAGTTGGTTGAGAGATCAAGTCTCTGGCCCGATAAAACTACTTCGTTTACTATGCTCTCAAGCGGTCATCTATAGTGTCTGGAAACAGAGAAATAATGTCCTTCATAACCAAATCTCGATTCCAGCGCTTATTATCTTCAAGGAAATCAACCGAACCATCATCAACACAATCCATGCCCGGAGGAGTAGGAGATGGTTCCAAAATCTTATGGTTGCTTGGCTGATCTAGCTTAAGTAACCGTTAACTATTTAGGTATAATGATTTTCTTGGTTTTTATTTCTTTTTTGCCAAGAAATCATTTGTATAGGATACAACTCTGTAACCTTTCATTTTTATTTATGATATTAACATTTTTAGTTAAAAAAAAAGAAAAAAAAAAAAAAAAAAAAAAAAAAAGAGGTAATTGTTATGGTTCAGACTTCAGAGGATCTAGGCATCTGACGCTTTAATGCTGCTTAAGGGGTTGGTTCATAAAGAGACCACAGAGAAAAATGACGGGACTACTTATGGGCCCGTGTCTCATTGGTAATAAATTTCACAATAAAGTTTATGTTTTTCCTTAAACCCATTTCCTAAATTTCATGAAATTAGAAGCTTTAAGTTCCTCTCTGTTCTCAACTTGTCGCCGAAGATTACAAACAGGGTCTCTCATAAATGGCCGCTAGGTTTCTTAGTTTGAGACGAGCTTTGTCTGTCTACCTCACTAACCAACAACCTCGTGTTCCTCTGTTTCAAGGTATCATCTTTTTCTTTATCTCCAAGCTGCGTAACTGTCACACACCCGATCAGCGGCTATCATCGTATTTACTCTGTTTCATAAGGAGTAATAGTTGTTCTGATGTGCAAAGGTGGAATCTTTTTTTTTTTGTGACAGCTGACATAAAGTTTCGAGCTTTAGAGTTCTCCAAGCTCAATCAAAACTTGCTGCGTAGGATTGCAGTAGTTGTAATATGTACTTGCCTTAATGTTTTTGGCGAAACACAGTTGGTGAATTGAGATGAGAATCATTTAAAAATTGTGGTCTGTCTAATGATGAGTGTAGAAGAGAAGATAGGGTCTCGGGGGCTTGATGTTTTGGTTTACACTAGTAACAGTTTTGCATAAATAAGGGAGGTTTTGGTGTTGGGTTGTTTTCAGGAGTATTTTCTTTCCTTTGTTGAGTTAGAGATGTATTAGGCATGGATTAAGTTAGTATTCTAAGTCTTTTATCTGTGATCTTAACATTGTTCGAAAGCTTGTTCATCTATTGGTGATGTTTTCACAATGGGTATGAGATATGAGATCTCTTACCTTGGAGTTTCCTCTGCTTGCCTGTTGTTGTGTACTGACTGTTTTAGCTGCTAGTAACAATGGCCATCTTTTTAAAAATGGTCTTAGCAGGTAAGCTTGCGCAATCAAAGTCACTCTTGAGCAGAGATTATGCTTATGGGGGATTACTACAGAGGCACTTTAGTGAAACTGCAGCAACCAATGGCTGCTGCAACTCTTCAAACTCTGCTGCGGAACTTACCAAAGCTCCCTCCACCTCCCCTGCAACAGCCTATGAGGAGCTGATTGTGAAGTACAAGTCCCAGTTGAAAATAAACCCGAGGCATGACTTCATGATGGTCTTTACTTGCAAGGTCTGTGAGACGAGGTCGATGAAGATGGCGAGCAGAGAGTCTTACGAGAAGGGAGTTGTGGTGGTACGATGCGAAGGATGTGATAATCTACATTTGATTGCAGACCGTCGTGGTTGGTTTGGAGAGCCGGGGAGCGTGGAGGAGTTTCTTGCTGCTCAAGGGGAAGAGTTCAAGAAAGGATCCATGGATTCTCTTAGCCTTACAGTTGAAGACTTGGCTGGAGAGAAGATGTCCAGTGAATAGAGCAACAAGCTCTTCGTTGCTTTAGCTATTAGGACTTGAACCCTGCAGAGAAAATAAAATATTTTATATATTTTTATTTTAATTTTTGAGACAAATTAAGATACATAATATTTGGCTCATAGTTTTCAAAACAGAAATAAAGTAGTTTGTGAACATAGACATACAGCCAAACCCAAATTCTAAGGCCATCATTATTGCTAGGACAATTTTAAGTCCTTAAAATAAAAAAAGCAAAGGACGAAGGACGAAGGACAAGCTGGGACGAAGGACGAGCTGGGACGTTGCTTATATAACGACTTTCCCCTTTGGTCCTAGTGTTTTTGTGGGTCCCCTGCCCTTAAGGATCGGCTGGGACGTTGCGATAATGTTGCCCTAAAGCTAAACTTTTATAGCTACAATCCAAGTCCAACCAATCACCCACATTAGTTTGTAAATTATGATAAAACTAGTATTACTGGTCAATTAAACGTTTTAGAAATTATTCGATCATCATCATAATTTTCAGTCAAATCATTTTTAGAGATATCTGGATTGAAACAACGTTGAAATCCATAAAACAATAACTATGATATTATTATAAAATAAATACATGTTTGTAGTAATTTCATAAATAAAATAATAGTAATTTCATAAATAAAATAATATACCATATTATAAATATACTTAAAACAGTTTTCTTGATCTACAAAATTTATTTAGTAAAATAAAAAGGAAACTTGCATCATATAGCTACGATTTATAATATAACTAGAGGGGTATTCGCGCGGAATTTTGTTTTATTGTTGTTAAAAGTATGATTTTTTGGATAATGTAATTAGATGATCACTTTTAATTGTTAAGAACGTTATTTTGTGTTTTTATTGTGTTATTTAGTAGTAATAGTGATATGTTAATATATTTTGTCTTTGTTTTTTCAATAATTTGTTTTTCAGTATAGTAGTGAAGCGAGCATATAATGTAAAAATATATTGAATTTCAATAACTTAAATTTGCATTTATGCATTTGTTGATTCTAAGATTAACGGTTTCAGCATCAAAATTATTTTTTATTTTTTTCATATTTTTGAACATTATAACTTTCAAGATGTTTTTGTCTTTTTCCCATATTTTGAAATTGAGCCTTCAACATCTATGTATTTTGTTTACCTTTCTGGTATGCGGTGTTTCTCATCATCACCGAAAAAGGCTCACCTCATGCTCTTGTTCTTTATCGCCTTCTTCACCTTGAGATTTCTGGTATTTGTTGTAAATCGGGTTTATGAGTTCCCAGTTGTGCAGTTGTTTCTAACGTTGTTTTAGGCTGCTCCATTCAATATAGGATTCTCCTCTTCTTCTTTAGATTTTAGCTGATGTTATGAACTGCATCTCTTTGGGTTGGGCCAGAGTTTAGTCGTCTTTAAAGTTGTTTTCCTCGTCGTTAGCTTACCATTGATACTCCCTTCTCGTCTTGGTTTTCAAGATATGGTTTTTGGTGATTTGACTTCTATAGCTCGAGGACGGCTCCACGATGATTTCGTTTTGTCTACCCTTCCATTTATGTTCCCTCATCTCGTTGCAGCTTTCATCGTTGCTTGCGTCTTTGTGACTCTATCTTTCGCCATGTTTGCCAATCCAGGTTTGGATAATGTTCTCCTCCGAGTATGCTCTGTAGATTTGGAAGATTGTTTCTGGTCTCAAGTCTGGGCTCATGTTTCCCGGGGTTGACTTTCGTCCTCCCTCACTTATGTTGTTCTCTTCTTCCTTTGCTCCCCATAGTATAAGTGTGCGGTATTAGTCTCTTGGAGCTTTGGTCCCTTCTATCCCGAGCTTTGTGGTTCTTCACCGGCATAGGCTTCTTGTTTGTGCTTGTTTAGTTTGTGAGGTGTTTCTTACCTCTTAGCTGGTGGTTGTGCTTATCGTTCGTTATGTATGTCTCTTCCTGCTTCGTGGTGATTTTGGCCTTCTGTTGATTATTCTTCCTCTAACCTGCTTTCTTTATTCTTTGCATTGGTCCTTGATCACGCTCATTTTTGTTTGAGAGATTGTTTTATCTCAAGATTATCTTTCTACATTTTACTGACTTTTGATTGTTCTGGCCAAGACACTCTATGATAAAGTGGGATAAGTTAGTTTTCGTTCTTGATCGCCTTTGAGTTCTGGACCTTTATTGAGTTAGTATTACTTTGACATTTTTTTCTCTGTGATTATAGAGGTTTTATGTTTAGATTATGTGTTATGCTTTAGTTTGGTTAATATTAAGATAAATATATAGTTGCAAATGAAATAATAAAAAATAATAAAATCACGAAAGTTTATGTTATTTTTAGCTGTGAATAAATTAAATATTTAAAATACATTTATATTTTTTTACTTATTTTTTTATTCGTTTTGCAATTTTTTGAACAATAAAATAGATTAAAATAGATTATCAAACTTCAAATGATGATGGTTAGTGTGAGAAGGATTAGATAGTGTGTAATTAGAAAATAGTGAACCAAATTGCAATAATCTAAAAGAATAATGATCTAAAATATAATAAAACAAAAAAGTGGACACATGTCAACAAACCCCCCTTCCACATGTCATAAGAAGAGAGAAAAATCTACTTTATATATATAGATTAACTAAATGGACAACCACTTTTAATCCACAGTTTAAAACTCTTAAAACCTAGTATTGCCCCTACTATTACTTTGTGCGTAGCTTGACATACTGCTATACTATAGACCTGGATCCTATGAGTTGTAATAATTAGCGAGAGCATCTCCAAAAAAAACTTTATTTTGAAGTTTCCAAAATTTTATATTTGAAGTTTAAATATGTTATTCTCTAAGAGCATCTCCAAAAAGAAACTATATTTTGAAGTTTCCAAAACTCTATATTTAAAGTTTCAATGTGTTCTTCTCCAAAAGTAAAACTTCAAACCTAATTTCAAAATTATTTATATTTTACACTATGGTCCTTATATTTATCTTAGTTGATGTAAATTCATAAAACTTCTATGAATAACTAGTACATATATATAAATATTACATAAATATTAATTAAAAAAATCTTACGCTAAAATATAAAATATATATAAAAGTACATAATTAAATATTAAACTGCAAGCAAATACAACATTATTCCATAAAATTATTTCCATAATGCTCTCATATATGATCAAGTAGTGCATTTTGAAGTAAAAAATGATTCTCTTGATTTTTTATTTGTAGACTACGAGCCAAAAATTGTTGAAATCGGATATCCTTATAATATGGCCGCTGATAGTTTGACATCATCAAACGAAAAAAATCCTTGATCTTTTAAACGAAAGTACAACAAGCATGGAAAAAAATCATGAGATGATTGAATTACGACTGCAAAATGAAGCAAAAAAGTTAGCTTTTAAAGAAGTAAAAGAGGAAAATAAAATATTGCTAAAATACTTAGCTTCAATCGATGATGTTAATATTCGTGAATACATTCAATCTTTACAAGAAATAATCGTACGAAAAAGGCGTTAAGAGCAACAACAACAATCATCTTCGGTTACACAAAATTTGTTTGGACAATATTTTGGAGATTTTGGAGGTTCTTGAGCAAATTTACCAGACTATTAGTGTTGTTGTAATATTTAAATTTGAGTAATAATTATGTCTTCATGTATCTTTTAAATAAATTTTTATTATGGTTTTTTGTAATATTCTTGTTGTTTAATTCTAGTTTTAAAAGATTATAAATCTTGTTTTAAAATTTTTATTTAATTTCATGCGTAAAACTTAAATTTATAAAACAAATTTGAAATATTAATGAGATATAAGAGTTTTAAGGATTAAAACAATAAACAAAAAAATATTTAAGAATTATAAATATGATATATAATTGTAAGGACCAAAATGCAAATAAAAAGATAAAACTTCAAATTTGAAGTTTTGAATTTTTTTCTTGGAGAGCAAAAAACTCTATATTTGGAGTTATAGAATTTCTTTTGGAGATGCTCTAAAAGCAAAACTTCAAACTCAATTTTAAAATTATTTTTATTTTATAATATGGTCCTTATATTTCTCATAACTAATTTAAATTCATAAAACTTTTGTAAATAACTAGCACATATATAAACATATTACAAAAATAATAATTAATAAAATATTATATTAAAATATAAAATTTTAGGCAAAATAACTTAATTAATATTAAACTTTAAGCAAAATAACATATTATTCCATAAAGTGATTTTAGTAATGCATATAAGATCTACTAGTGCATTTTGAAGTAAAAAAAGCTCTCCTCATTTTTAATTTCTAGATTAGAGATAAAAAATTGTTGAAATCAGACAATATTAATACTTATAAATACATTAGATCAGAACAAAAAAATAAAACAAGAAACATAAAATATTGCTTAAAGACTAACTTTTATCGATGATATTTATACTTGTGAATATATTCAATATGAACAAGAAAGAATTGTACGAAAAGATATCATCAACAACAACAACCATCTCCAGTTACACAAACAAAAATTGGTCAATATTTAGAAATTTTGAAGGTTCCGGATCAAACTTACTTGACTATTAGTGGTGTTGTAATATTTAAATTTGTGTAATAGTTATGTCTTCATGTAATTTTTTAAAAGCTTTTTTGTTAAGTTTCTTTTGTATATTTTTGTTGTCTAAATCTAGTTTTAAATATTTTAAATATTATTTTAAAGTTTTATTTAATTTTATGTGTAAAACTTAGATTTTGTAAACAAAACTTAAAATTATATCTCAACTTAAAATATTTATGAGATATAATTTTTATAAGGATTGAAACAATATACAAGAAATTTATATGAATCATAAATGTTATGTGTAGTTGTAGGGACCAAAATGCAAATTTAAAAATTATCCGGAATCGTTAGGGGTGCTCCAGTAACTCACGTCCGTAACTATCTCTCCTCTCTCCTCGGTTAATTAAAACACTCACGTCCGCTCCGGTGTCCGGCGGCGCGTCCGCGCCCGTACCGGCGGCGGAGGCCACGCCCGTACCGGCGCCGAAGGCTTACCTTTTGCACTTGTTTTGTTTCCCCTTCGCTGTTGCTTCCTCCTATCCGTGTCTCCGTCGATATACTAACGGATCTTGGTTTCGGGTTTAGACCAGGAAAGTTCTCCGCTCGAGAGGTGTGATGGTTCTGGTGGCGACTGGTTCTTCTGGCTTCGTGGTGAGACGGTTTTCCGGTGGTGCGAGGTGATGGTCAGTTTTTGGGTTCAGGAGTAGATCTTTTTTTAACAAGAGGGTCTCTCTAGTTCTCGCTACCCGGGTGGGGTTGTTTTCGCTTGTGGCTCCTGTCGATTGCTCGGAAGATCCTTTCCGGCGTTGATTGGAGATCAGGTGACTCCGTTGTGTGATCTCTCGGTTCCTAGCGGTGTCGTCGCGAGTCGGTTTCTTCTTCGTCGGGGTCTGGTGTGCGCCGGTGTGTTCTGCTACCACGGTGGCGAGTCTCCAGTCATGTATGCAGGCGGTTGATGGTACTTGGCTCAGGTATGGATCGTGTAAGTTCGGTGAGTAGTTGTGAAAGGTGTCATCTATGGCTCCTGGATGACTGCTCACGGTGCTTCCTCATTTCGAAACTCCTTTGCACAGCTCTTGTCTGTGTCTCCGAGTGAAGGCTTCGGCTTTCTTAATGGAGCTTGCCTTGTGTGTCATGGATTGTTTGTCTCTGTTTGGCACCGGAGATGGACTCGAACAATCTAGAGTGTTTCTCTTTGGTTCTCGAGAAC
Source organism: Brassica napus (assembly GCF_020379485.1). NCBI lineage: Eukaryota > Viridiplantae > Streptophyta > Magnoliopsida > Brassicales > Brassicaceae > Brassica > Brassica napus. Next base: position 25,111,564 of record NC_063449.1, read on the forward strand.
TTCAAGTGTGTGGCGATCCTCGGTTACTGTCATTGGTCGCTATAGTGGCACGCTTGGTTATGCTCACATCCCAGCTCTGCAGAGGTTCGTTTGTTCTTGTGTAGTGGTGCGGCATTTCCTCTCTATGCAGGTTTAGAGGCTTTAGGTCGAGGGTTTGGTGGTGCTTACAACCCGCTTTCTGCTTGGATCGCATTACTTCTGAAGTCGATCAGATAAATGTGACTATGTGATCGTGTGATTACTATCCAGAAGGCGCGTCATGGCTTTCGGGTGCTTGATGGGGCCTGTAGTTTCTGTGGATTATGTACTCATATCACCGGTGGTGGTTGTTGGTACGGTTCACAGCGGGCTTGAGGTTTTGCAAAGCTGCGTGTGTAGACGGTATCAATCAATTGGAGCAGCATTTTCGGGGAAGCCAAAATTACTGAGCGTGGTCTCATGGTATATCAAAGATACTCCATTTGGCAATGCTGGTCTCATGGTCCGGCTCTGGCCTCTTCTCTATCCAGTTAGCTAGGGTAAATTTTTTATGGTCTTACGGGTCATTTAGTTGCTTACTCCTTCCCCTTCTACTGTGTTTAGTTGTTGTTTTCAATTAATCTGCTACTAGTCTCTCTTGTAACTTCTGTCAAAAAGAAAAGTTTGGTGTAAAATTTTACATTTAGACCAAAAAAAAAAGGGAGAATTGGAAAAATAGGACACTTTGAACTTTTGTTTGTCATAATAAGACTTCTCATAGTTTTGGCAATTCTGGACATGTTTTACCCTTCTCTAATGGGAAAAATAGTAAATTGAATTTTATAAATGTAAAAAAATATGAAAAGTGTTGGAAACATAAGTATGACAATATATATGTTTAAACTTTTTTTAAAAAAAATTGGAATCATATTTTATTTTATCTTCTAGCTACAGTTAGAATACTCATTCTAGTAATCTATCTAGTTTATATGTCTGATTCTAAGTTTTAAACATAGATATATCAAGGGTATATACCGTAAACTACCATTTCTTGTATATTCTAGCAAAGATAGATTTGGTTACGTTATAATCAAGAAAGATGTCTTCGGTATACCTATAGCTTGATAACGATATATAGCCACAACTCGATGATATATGTCGGTTATATTACGTTACATAACTTGTTCTGCCTTTTACCTTATATGACGCCTACAGGAACAATACATCTCTCACCAACTATATGGTGTTCTGCTTAGGTAGTATACATATTCTAGGCAAATCGTGAAAATATGGAAACTTCCATATTCGGTTAAAGAAGTTTCCTAAATCTAAACTAAATCTACCTTAAATCCCTCAAAATATATTTGAGAATATTTTCTCCAAGTTCTTCTCCTCCTCCTCCTCCCACGATCTTTTTTTCTTCTTTGTGTTTCTCTCTTGTTCATCCAGAAAGTCATCTCTTCTCTCTATCAACACAACATGGTTCTAATCTATGTTAAATCTGGTGAACGGATGTCTAGTTGCAGTGAAGAGTGGAGTTTCGTGGTAGACACATCAAGGCGTGGTCGAATGGTAACATTAGAAACTACTACTCCATTGGAGAAGCTCAAGAGGATCGTGTGTGAGAATTATGGGGTGGACCATATTGTTCTTAATACCGAGTTCAGTTATTCGATGGTGAATCAAAGAGGGAATCCTCCAATTATTATCACCAATGATCGGCAAACATCTAATTTTGTGGCGTATGCAAAGAAAGATTCATCTACTATCTTGTGTGTCACGTTCTATGGTTTGGGTGTAAATCAAAAAGAACGAGTCAATATTGATTTGAATAAGGAGCCGTGTGATTCAAGTAATGTTGAGGATGAAGAAGTTCCTGAGATAACTCGAGCAGATTTTGTGAAGCCGTCAAAGGAGTCTTGTGATACAAGGAAAGATGATGTCGCTGCGGATGGTTCCGGTGATGCTTGGTTAAGGATTGAAAACAATGGAGACAGTGAAAAGGATGGTCGAGCCTGGAGAGGAGATTTCGTGAAGAAGGATCAAATTTTCAGAAGTAAAGAGGTTCTGAAGGCCACAACGGAAATTTTGGCAATGAAGAATAATTTCGATTACACTGTTTTTAAATCCACGAGAAAATGGTGGTATATTCGATGTAAGGATGCATCGTGCAACTGGACTGTGCATGCAGAAGGTATAGATGGGTCTACATATTTCATGATCAACCAGTGCGAGGGAAGACATTCATGTGCTCCTTCAAAGAAAAGGAAATTCGGGAAAACAACATCGGCAAGAACAATTGGGACTCTGATACAACATCGATTTGGTGATGCAAACGATGGCCCAAAAGCAAATGAAATCATTCAATTTATGAGATTGGAGCATAGTTGTGAGATTACTTACTGGCACGCTTGGGAAGCTCGTGAGTTTGCTATTGCAGCTGCTAGAGGTATACCGGATCGCAATTATGCTAAAATACCAGCATATTTGCATATGATTAAAGAAGCTAATCCTGGTACGCATACTCACTTTGAAACTAATGAGAAGGGAAGATTCATCTATCTATTTATCTCATTTGGGCAATCAGTTAGAGGATTCTACAATGCAATGCGAAGGGTGATTGTTGTTGGTGGAACTTTTCTGAAAAATAAATACAAAGGAGTTTTACTTGTTGCTACTGCTGTAGATGGTAACTCTAATTTGTATCTGATTGCATTTGGGGTTGTTGATTCGGAGAATGACGATTCATGGGGGTGGTTCTTCAGACAGTTGAAAGTGGTTATTGCTGATTGTCAAGACCTAGCTTTTGTCTCAGATAGAAATGCATCTATTTCTAAAGCGATTGGGACTGTCTACCCTCAATCAGCACATGGAATTTCCATTCATCACTTGTTGACCAATGTGGTTGCATTTTTCAAGACAAAAGGGTTGACTGCCTTGGTGGAAAAAGCTTCACGGGCATATAGGTACATTGAATTTCAGGAACGTATCACTGAAATTTTTGAAATGAGTCATGGGCTTGGAAGATATCTGTGGGACGCTGATGTGCGCAAATGGGTCGTTCTCTCTTCCCTGGTGAAAGGTATGACATTAGGACCACAAACCCTGCAAAGTCGATAAATTCAGTTCTGAGAATACCTAGAGAATATCCGGTTATTCCTTTGCTAGATAGTATAAGAGAACTGTTGACTCGATGGTTCTATGAGCGTCGCTTGGTAAGCTCTAAGCATCTTGATTCTTTAACCACTAAGGTGGAGAAAAAGATTGATAGGAGAATAGTGAAGGCAAAAGGGTTTCAAGTCTACAAGGTTGACGACTTCAAATCGCTTGTGAAAGGAGACATATATGATTGTCATGTTGATTTGGAAAGAAGAACATGCACATGTGGGAAGTACAATATAGGAAAAATTCCTTGCCGACACGTCATTCCAGCCATTTATTCACGAGGTATGGAAGTATAAACACATGAACTTGGGACATATTTATTTTTGTTAATTTCAGCATATCGACTCCAATCAATCACGTTTATGTTGGTACAGGCATAGAAGTGCACAGATTTACTGACGGCTTATACACCACTGCAGCGTGGAGAACCGCCTATGCGGAATCCATTAATCCAATAGCAGTTCCAGAGTGTGAATGGAATGTCTCTGCTGAGGTTAAACTTGCTAAGGTTTTACCACCAGAGACAAGAAAGAGTGCTGGTCGGCCAATAAAGAGAAGGTATGAATCAGTAGAAGACAAGATAAAATCTTCTCAAGGATCAAGAAAGAATAAAAAGCACAAGTGCAGTCATTGTGGTACCGAAGGACACAAGAGAGGAACATGTTATTTACCCATCTAGTTTGTTCTGCTGTCTCTGTTTTGTTTCTTATTGATCATTTGGCATTTGCTAAACTTTTGACCATTTGGTATTTGACCATTTGGTATTTGCTAAACTCTTGAGACTAATCGATCTATGTTTGTGACAATTTGGTATTTGCAAAATTATTGGTTCTAATAGATGATAATCACCAAGAAATAACAAGAAACATAGTCTGTTTGAAAAGAAAAACAACAATTTGAGGCAGCACATGAACATCATGCATATGCAAGGTACATGAAGACCATCGCCAAACAACACACAAACAAAGCTTTTATGATCCTTAATTCCCTAATGCATTCTGTGATCTTCTCTTCACAATGTGCAATTGCATCTTCCATCTCTTCAATTCTACTCTCATGGCCTTTCATCATGGCCTCACTATCTCTCACTGATTTCTGAAACGCGATATTGTCAACAAGCAGCACGTCAAACAGGTCCTGGAAGTTTTCAATCTCCTCAACAACCGACTTATCAGTCCACTTGAACAAGTGGGTTTTGTCCTTCATCATTAACATCGAATAAACGGTTAGATTGAAACAAAGACAAAGTTTCATGATCATAAGACTAACCTTCTCAGATCCCATCGGACAACGATGAAATAATCTTCCTGGATTTTTAACTGTGTTTGAAGTGAAAAGGGACACTGCCTCACCGCAATTGCATCTCGTGGGAATTCCGCGTTGTTTGGCGACTCGATCTGTTGGAGTGGATGAAGAATTGGCCGAAGACATGATTGGGTCGATCTCCAAATTTTCGCCGCTGCTATTCTCTCTGTCGAGGAATAATGAGGAAGAAAAGGGAGTAGGTCAAAAAAATTAGCTAAACGACGTCGTTTCATACTTCTATAACGTGTATTCTACCAAAGGCAGATCAGAAAAAAAATCACAAAACTACGTCTACAACCTACTATCAAGCGTATGTACTTTGTCTTCAAATCCTCTAAATTAGTTTCAAAACATGGAGCAAAGAAAGTGGCATGACAATTGATCAATTGATAATTAGTATAAGATTTACATTACAAGTGAATAAATAGATGTAATGTGTGTTTGGGTTTATGGTTTTGACTTTTGTTTGAGTTAAGGGTTTAGGGTATATTTGAGGTTATGGGTTTATGGTTTAGGGTTTAGTTAGGGTATAGGGTTTATTTAGGGTTTAGGGTTTGTTTTTGAATTATGGATGTATTCTGAATGTGTTTTTGGTCCTCAGGTTTTATGATAAGACACATAATCAATCTTCGAGGTCAAAGACCTCTTCTCTCTCCCACGGTGAAGGCACATATCGTGTCATTGCCTCAGCGTAAATGGGATCGTTTGCAGCCTCACATCATCCAATAAACTGAGGTCGATACCAAGCAGATTGCATTCCAAGTGCTTGAGTGCGTATGCACCACAGTCACAACAAGACTTGTTCAATCTCGTCTTCATAGATACATCCACGATAGAATATGATGCGAGGAGTAGCTGCTTCTGTCTTTCAGGTGGTGCAACGGCCTTCACTATCCTAGGAATCATAGCAGCAAACTTCTCGACGTACTGTCTATTCTTTCCCTCACCGCAGTCAAAGACTTCCACCTTTTTTTCAATAATGTTGACGCAGACAGCAACCCAGTGATAACCTGCGTTGGACAATACTAAATTTGTAAAAGAAAGCCAGCTGAAAACTAAGACGTCTAGAGGAGTGTTGATTACCATTTACAAACAAAGGAAAGTAGAGACGATCAACATCGACACCCCAAACTTGATCAGTCCGCCCATGAGATGGAATCTCTCCTCTGCCATAGCCAAGAAGAAAATCAGGCAATTCATAGGCTTTTTTGTTAGGAAGGAACTTGTTGTATGCAGCGTGGATTTGGAGGCAGAACATAGCATTCATGAAAGCAACACGGCTTGGAGCCCAACGCTTGAAAGTTGTGTTGACTCGCCATATAAACATAACTGCATCCATTTCCTGAATATGCACAATGAAAATAAACTAATGTAGCAACACAGATGTGTAACAAAGATAAATTCAACAATTTAGTAAAAGAAAACATCACCTCGTTGCCAAGCCATTTTCCAAGACTTACTATCCTTGTAGCTATAGACAAATTTAAGATTGACGGACCAAGTGGTAAAGGTGTTGGTTTCTTAACCCATTCCGTGAATCCTAGCCATGATTCTTCGGAGCAATAATACAGTGACGACTGCGGAGAACCATCTGTGCGCAATGGTGAATCAGTAAGCTGAAGTCCTTTTCCTTTATTCCATTTTTCCCAATGTGACGGCAGTGGATCAATTGGGAAGTACTAGTATATTACCCTGTGCTATACACGGATCAATTTTTGTTTGCATCTATAAATTATCTCTTTTCTCCTAAATTTCAATGTTTTTTAATGAAACAGATTTTATTCGATTAAAATTGTTTCACTCATATTTTATGGAACTGGATAACACACGCATCTAAAATTAGAAATTGCTGCGTCCAAACAAAGAAATTGGAAGCATCAAAACAACTATTGTGATCTTTTAAAAAGAGTATATACATATTTGGAAGCATTTTTCATAAAAAGTTGAGATATATAGGAACACATAGAAATATTATATTTGATCCACTAAAGTTTTATTTGTATTTCTCTACAAAAATATTTATTTGTATTTCTCTACAAAAAAAAATAATTTAAAATATAATGTATGTAGATTTGAAATAATGAAAATAAAACAACAGAATTAAAAATATATGTGATGCTTCCTGTTAACAACATAATATTAACAACATCAACATCAACATCAACATCTGCTTGGCTAAAATTCACATCAAATCAATTAACAACATAATATTAAGCACAAACAAGGTCATTGCATGAACATTTTATAAAAATCTAATATTTTACACACCAACATTTTACATAAATTTCAAAGTACACACTTACAAACCAAGGAGTTAACACACCAAGCACACTTACAAACCAGGGAGTCTAACACACCAAGCACACTTACAAACAGAGACCTTATAAAACACCACAAAATTCAGGCCGATATCATAGATGACATTAAGACAAACAGACAAGCAACATTTAAGAGAGTGGTGAAGACTAGTGTTTCATTACCCCACGTGTGGACCTCCTCAATGGTGGCTGGCTCGTTGAAGGCTTCTTCGGTGACGGCTTCTTCGGTGAAGGCTTCTTCGCTGAAGGCTCTCCAAGCTCAACGTCAACGCTTGCTTCCTTCCGTGAATCTTTAAGCTCTGTCCTCATTTGCTCAAATGTCTCAGCCATCTGTTTTTGTAGCTGCTGTTCCATTCCAGAGAAACTCTGCTCAAACAACTGTGCCACAAAAGCCTTCATGTCTTCATTAAAAGGCGCTTGCTTAGGTCCAGTACAGAGAACCTTATGGTTCCTTTTTTTCATACCACGATCAGGAAGCCTCTTCTTACCCCTTCTTGATGTAGCGCCTAGGTTCTTTGATCCTTTTGGAGTATGGTAGTCTTCACCACTCTCAGCCGCTTCATCATTCACAGCCGATTCATCATTCACAGGTGCTTCGTCATGAAGATCTGAACAAACCTCTGGAGCTTCTTCGATTTCCCAAATATGGTCACTAAAATCATGTCCTGTTCTTATCAACTCCATCAGGTTCTTGACTCTATCATCCTCCACATCATCATCTCTGCGAAAAGCATCAGATTGGACTACATCATAATTTCCTCTCCAGTCGATATATGCATAGATGTCATCCTACACAAGAAAGGTACAGAGAGTTAGATCCTATAAAACTCATAGAAACCGGATGGACTCAACTTACATAAAGATAAGAGATTACCTCAGGTGTCAGTATTTGCTCCAACCGAATGATCTCCTCATATGACACCTTTCCAGCTCCCATCCAGTTTATGCATCTAGGACTGTTCGTGAAACCTTTGTCAAGTTTTTTTCCACAAAGCTTCCCAATCTTTGGTACAGCTTCCATTGCCCAAATCTGGAAGGCGTACGAGAATCCATCCAACACATAACTAGTAGTTTTATCCTTCAGGTTGTCACGAGTTTTGGTTATTGAGTTGTAGAGAAGGTCATAAGCAGAAACTCCCCAAGGATACTTTTGAACCTTCTCAAGATCCATGACCACCTTGATGTATTTGAGGGGGATATTAGCCTTCTCATCTCTCGCTAAAACCACACAAAGAATGATGGCCAGATAGATCAGTCGTATGCGATCTGCATTCTTCCACTTCTTAACAGCTTCCTTGTCCTTATTCCACAAGTTGAAGAGTGTAACTGTTCCATCTTTTCTCCTCAACACATTGCTCCAGAAACCACCGTCATATTTCCACTCTTCGAACTCCTTAAGAGAGATATGAGTATTGCACTCAAACCCAGTTACTGCGTGGAATTCTTGTAATGAAAATCGGAGTGGTCTCCGCGCAAAGACGAACCAAAGCTCGTGCAATTTGTAAGTCACCAGCTCCCTACACAAGAAGCTGTGTACCACTCTCGCGGAGAACCCAAGACCATTCTTATGGAGCTTAAAGATCTGAGAGAAAACCGGATCTTTCTTCACAACTGCCAACTCCTTTGGCATCCACTCAGTGAACTTTCACATAATATATTCAATCCTGCAGTTGTTATTGATCTGAGTCACTTGGGGCTCCTCGCCCTCCTTAAAAATCCTCTTTGGTAACTCTAGAGACATATCTAAAAGCGCAGAAAAAACTTGTTAGTTCAACAGGTTAAAGTATCGATATCATAACACAAATAAGGAGAGCAAGACAAATGCTTTTTACATTTACATTCTCCTTATCCTACCTAGTTCTAATTTTAGAAAGAACAACCATTTGTTCAATTGATTCAATTAGCAACAATCAATCGACCCATGGCCTATATTACAATCGGACAATATCTACTCTACTTGAAAACATACACAATCGGACATCAACTAGTATAAGATTTCAAGAACCAAACTTTCCCCTTTTCCAAAAACCTAAATCGATATTTTACAACTACAAATCTAAAATATTAACATGCAAACAGTTAATCGTGATGTATAAGATGTTTAATCAACCCGTAAATCGAATTTACCTTAAGAAATATGACAAATCGATTTTAAAAAATCTATGTAAAAGGGAAGAACAACTCGATTTCGTCTTAGATGAGAATCAATAGAACTAATTGAATACCTTGTGTGAAGAACTGAGACGAAAATGGAAGAACACGTCGTAATTCGATTTGACCCGTCCGACGAAGAGGAAGAACACTTGGATTTCGTTGTATCGTCAGTGAAATCGAAGAGGAAGATGACAAAAGCAAGATTCGAAACTACCGGTAGATGAAACTCCGACGAAGAGTAAGGATTCTCTCCGTTGAACCCTAAATCGCCATGGAAGGGGTTTTTTTCTACGGCGGAGAAGAGGAGGAGAAAACGAAATTAGGATATCGGGGTAAAAGTTTCCCTTTTGTTATTTTTTTAAAAGTTTTGTTATTTTTATTTAAACTTTTAATATTTACTCATTTAAAAATTATTACGAAAATTTTAATATATATTTTAATTCTACTTAATTGGTAAATTAAGGGTAGTTTGGTATTTAGAGGAACAAAAATTCTATTTTCCAAAAAAATCTTCTACAAATTTTAGTGTGATAAACCCAAGTTCAAAGTATTTTTTTTTTCCAATTTTCTCAAAAAAAAAATGCAAATAAAAATATGAAACTTTTTGAGTAGTGAAGTTTCAAATATAGAGTTTCATTTTTCAAAACTTCAAGTTTCATTTTTGAAAGCAAAAAATTTCATATTTGAAGTTATAGAGTGTTTGTTCTAAGATGCTCTAAGACCAATCTGATTCGGTCATCTTCTTTTTTAAATAGTAAATTTTCAGAAATCATTGTCACTATCTTCTCTCTGTAACTCAATCTGACTTTCTTTAATGTTCACTCTATTTTCCTTTTTCCGTCTATATCTGAGCCAAGAATTGAGTACACGATCGGCGTTGAGATCTGAGCCAAAAACGGATTATTGGGTTACCATTTTTTTCTTAAACCTCATTACAAATCTCAACTAACCCATTTTTTCTCTCAAACCTTATTACAAATCTTAACTTCTTAAAAAAAAATAAAAATAAAGACATGTGTTTTGCTTCTTCTCTTCGGATCAAGGTGCAAAAGTTATGTCTTTATCACCAAGAACACTTCTTGAAGCAGACAGATATATACGTGAGATCTGTAACCAAGGATTTCAAATAGATCAAAATCTCTAGTATCGAAGACGTCACAAGGTTCCATGGAAGCTCCTGAAGAGAGGCAACAACATAGAGATAAAGAAACGAGTGTATGTAGACCCCTGGTCGAGAAAGGATCGGTCTTTTAGCTAAAAGATTTGGTTATTTCGGTTGGCTATTTTTAGCTTTGGTGTTTCTTGTTCTTTATATGATTGCCTGCAACTATAATGTCTTTAGGAAAAGCTTTACGTTGGGAAGGAAATAGCTGTGAACACACCCTTTTTCTAGAGTTGTTTGAAGAATTGGGGTGAATTTTTGTCTTCTTAGCACTATTTATAATGATTTCCTCTATTTTTTACTTTAAAATAGAATAACTTTATAATAGAATTGAATTATGCTTCAATAATTTTTTTAAGTTAAAAATAGAATGATAAACAAAAAATAAACAAATTATTCTATAAATACAAATACAGTAAACTCATGTTTTATTCCATTATATCATTAAACTAAATAAAAATAATAACCAAAATAGAAAATAAATTAATTTAATTGTTTACTTTGTCGGTTAAATGAGTAACTATAATCTAGTAGATCTATGTTGGGTTGGGTCAATGAGAGAAAATTGAAGCAAGCCCCACGGGTATACGATAAAACAAATAATGTGGCAGAACTTTCTTTCACAATCCTACGTGTATGTGATTAGGAAAGATCAACTGTATAGGAAGAGAATGAAATTTTGTCACATGTTGTAATATAATTTTTTTTTTCTGTTATTTAAACATATAATTCAATTTTCATTTCCTTGTTTTTAACTTTCTATTTCTTTGTTCTATGAAACTAGATCGTATTGTTTTGGTTGGTATATAACAAAGCAAAGACCATAGAGTACCTTGTTTTACAAGCAGTCAACATCAAAATATTAAAAACTTAAACTAAAATATAGATTAGGTAAAATATAGCTCTTGTGTGGTTCTTCTAGATCTAAATTGGTAAAACAGAAATAGTGTATTCATCATGTCAGGTATAAAGAAAACTCATAGACTAACAACAACTACAATTTTCTTCTAGCATGGAGTTGATAATATGTGATTGACTACTGTATCTCAAAGTCTGACGACTTTTATATGATGTAGATAACCGACCTCAATGCTTCCTTTCAGTCCGTTCCAAGGATCTTAATGATGCAAACTTCGTTTCAAAAGAAGCATCAGGAATCTGATATTACTAGTTAATACCACAACCACATTTGAGTTCCTAAACTGATTCAAAAGGTTTTAATCACATAGAATTCAACAAAACACAGGTTTCACAATGTGTCTTTCATAACAAAGAGTTTTGATACACACAAAGCTCATAGGATATATTACTATCTTTTTTTACAAGTCATCAGTTGAAAGGGATAACAATATCGCCAATGTTTTTGTGCCATGGATCGGCCAAGTGAGTAGCCAAGTTCTCCAATGGTCCAGTGCCTGGGTAGGCCGATTGTTGCACACAGAAGCCTACAAACGCCAACAGTGCAAGCCGCCCTGACACACCCAACAAAAACAACACATAACATTAGATTATACATTTTACTAAAAATGATCAAGAAAGGCAAGATGTGTGTGCGTGTTTGTTTACCGTTCTTGATCTCTTTAACTTTCAACTCCTCGAACTTCTTTGGGTCTTTGGAGTATCCGAGAGGGTCAAATGCACCTCCCGGGTACTTCTTTTTCTCAGGGTCCTTCTCCATACTCCTCTGGTGCTCAACAAATGCAATAGCTAAGAACTCTATAGCCAAGATTGTGGGCAAAGTACCCCAAGGGACTGGGTTCCCCAAGTAAGTGGCTTGTCCTCCAGGTACTGCTGCCCATTCTTGTGCCTTAACCCAGTTTCCATATCCCAAAGCCTCTGGTACCAAAATCCCTGGCTACAATCATAAAACCATTTTCCATTAGATCAAAACTTTCAAGAAAAAAGACTAAAAGGTTGGATATTGAGTAAATGTTGAGACTCACAACAGCCAGCATAGCCCATCTACAGTGGATGAGCTCTGATTCTTTGTACCTCTCAAGGTTCTCTGGAACCTCTCCAAGTCCAAGTGGGTCAAACCCAAAGTCCCTGCACATATTTGTAACCCGTTAGCTCAAAAAGTGAAACTTATCAAAACTGCCACCAATCTTAAAGTCAGAGCCTTATGTCATCAAAAAGGGTTTCAATCATTTCTCTCTCTAGACACACATCTAAAAGGTTTCGTAGTACGAATGTTTCAGTCAAAACCCAAATATGATCATCTCACTGAGTTGAGAGATCTAAAGGGTTTCAATCATTTCTCTCTCTAGAGACACATATAAAGGGTTTCGTAGTGCGCAGGAAACAGAGTAAAGGAGACTAATTTCCGAACGTGAAGCTACGGTAACTTAAAGACTGAAGCTTTAAACAGCCTTCTAATGATGCAATCAAAGCCAATATATAATCATCAAAAATGATTTCATTTTCTTTTGACACACATCTAACAGAGTTGAGAGATGTGATTTGCGTACCCAGGAGCAGAACCGTCGAGGTAAGCTGGTCTTGGCTCGCCGGGCATCCAGTGAGCAGCCATTCTGATACGGCCAACGTTCCCGGCGTTGGGGAGTGGAACTCCGGCGGAGACGAATTTAGACTTTGAAGAAGAAAGAAGAGAAGGGTAGACGGCGGCGATGCCGCAGCTCATGAGCGAGTTCGACGCCATTGTTGTCTCTCTCTCTCTAACTCCCTTTCTGTTTACCACAAAGAAGAAAGATGTGAACGAGAGGTGTTTTGGATGTTGTCAGCGTGGAAGAGTGATCGTATAAGTAAGGTTCTGTAAGAAGCGAATCTAAACTCAGATTGTGATTGGGTAGAGAGAGCCCGCGTGGCTTTTTCATTGGGCCACGTGGATTCTCTATCTCATGTTCTGTCTCTCGTAGATATCTCTATCTGCTCTGTGTGGTTCAGACACAGACCGAATCCACGTGATTACCTTTTTGCCATTTATCCATTGCAAAGGTTGAAAAAAATTAGAGCGCCAAGAAAAATCATGGTCTTCCCTTACTACCCAGCATTCACCAACTGGTTTAGAATATCTTTTCTAACCACACAGATTTTTTTAAAAAAATTGGAGTTAACATACCGGAAAGTGTAGACTTTTGAAAAGGTCAACGCAAGCAACATCAAGGAGGGATTTTGAATGAGATTAGATTGAGGGATTTTGAATGAGATTAGATTGAGGGATTTTGAATGAGATTAGATTGAGGGATTTTGAATGAGATTAGATTGATCATTGTTACCTAAGGATCATTGTGCACATGACCATCACTAAAGTAGAGTGGTTGTGCATATGACCTGACCATCGTTTCTCTATGCCATGCACTAAAGTAGAGTGATTGTGAAGAGCTAGCCTGATCATTTGTTTCAAAGCACATACCAGCAAGCAACCAACCTTTCAGGAAATTGAGATACTAGTGAATTTGGTAAGAATCCTTGGAACTACCTCTCTTAAACTTGGTTTCTCATTTCACACCCATCTTCAAGAATGAGCACACACAACCCATGACTCTCCTCTAGTAAGATAAAAAAGGTATAATATAATACTACTCAGGAAGTTACTGGAATCTTCACAGATTGAATCTTTTGTAACATCACAACAACACAAAAATGCAGACCATAAGAATGAAAGAAAATAAAAGAACACATAAAAAGGATCAAATCAACAAGGAGACTCACTCAAGACTTCCATCATACAATATGTCTCTTACGTTACCACCAACCATGAACTCTTAGACATCAAGAAGACTTTTGTAATGTAACGACTAAAGAGTTTAATGCACATAGTGGTTCCATCATACAGTGTCTATGAAGTTACTAGACAGACATAAACAATGAGACATCAAGAAGCCTCTGGTTCAGGACATAAGAGATAACCATCAATAACATCATTACAAAACCCAAATCAAAGCATCAATAACCAAACCAATACAAAGTATCGTTCAGCTTCAAGAACAAATAGCTCTTTCAACAACTTCCTGCAACTCACCACTCTGAAACGCCTCGAGAGTGATGTCACAACCACCGAAGAACTCGCCGCCGATGTAGAGCTGAGGAAACGTCGGCCAATTGGAGTACTCTTTCAGCCCTTGCCTCAGCATCTCGTTCTCAAGAATGTTCACGTCTTCGAAAGGGACGTTCAGATTCTTCAGGATCTGCACCACCGTGTTCGAGAATCCGCACATCGGGAAATCTCTCGTTCCTTTCATGAATAACACAACTTTCTCCGAATTCACCAGCTTCTCCAGCGTATCTCTAAGCTGCGGCGTGAGCGCCGACGCCGAGCACCGGAATTTCGCGGCGGAAGAAGCTGGCTTGAGTTTGGGTATGAGATTCGAACGGATGATGGAGATCGGTTGGTGGAGGTTGTGGACGGCGAGTGATGCCGACGGTTTGGAGACGAATCTGAAAGACTGTGGTTTGTTGATAATTGAGGAGGACACGACGGCGGTTGGAGTTACAAACGGCGGCGTTTTGACAGATCGGAGAGCCATTTTTCCGGATTTGGAATTGTGGAAATTGAAGAGAGTAAAGATTTATTAGCCACGCATACGTAACGCGAGAGGGGGATATGATAAAACTTGTTTCCAAACATAACTAAGCCTGTAGGTGTAAAATAAGTACGGGCTTGGGTAAGTGATGGCTCAAAAGTCTAACCGCACTCCGTGACAGAGGACACAACTCACCAAGAGAGCACCAAGAAAAGCTTCGGTTTTTTCCGGTTTATATTATATTTTTCAATCTTATAGAAATGATATCTAATTGAACCGAATTATATTTTGATTCTGTTTGGAACCTTTTTTCAGATTATGTTCGGAACTCGAGTTATCAAAAAGGAAAATGACTATAGACACTTTTTATTTTTTTGAAATCCGTAACACTATCCTCGAAACTTCACCCTCAACCTCTAACTATAAACAATAAATTTATATTAGTTAACTCTAAAATAAAAATGTATTTTTATCTTTAAATAAAACTTTTTTTTGGTCTTTTTTTTTTGAAAGCTTTTTTTGTGAAAATAAACTAAAAAAAGTTACCCTAGAAAATTTTTCATATTTTATTATGTGTAATTTAAACCAATATATTTTATCTCGATTTATTAGGCTAATTCTGTGAAATGCAAAAATCATTTGGATAATATTCGGTTGTAGACTGTAGCTAAGGACTATAGTCGAGTTTTTCATTAAGTTTATTTAGTTGATGGTACTAACAAAGGAATAAAACTGAAAAAGGATTCTCTCTCCTCTTCTCCGTTCTCGCACCTCTATCGTTCATGGAGAAGATGAGATCCTTATTGAAAAAAATTTCTTTTGTTGTAAAAATTTCGAAAAAGAGATTCGATTGAATCCCTTTTTCGCCAGGCGAATTTCACTTTCGTTTTGACGAATTTTGTTGTGATATTTCAAACCAAACCAGCTTTGTTCTTTAAGATCTTTGTTTCAGATTTGGTTTGAAACAATAAAATCTCGATCTTTGATCGGTGTTTGAACCAGAGCTCTACTTTCTTTGTTTTCCTTTCTATTCCGATCGATTCTAAATGGTTAATATCTCTGTGTTAGAAAAGCTTGGTCCTTGATGCCGTAGAGGAATCAATCTTCGCTAATATCAAGTGGAGTCTCTTTGAAGATCAAGGTTTGAGGTGTGTATAAGATAGGAGGATTGCGACACATATCCAGATGAGACAGAGCTTCCATTGGCAAACATTCCGACAAGGCTCTGTACTCATTCTTCTATGAAGCTTCTCTTGGAACCGATATCTAGCAAGAGATGAAGATCTCGGGAAGAATTGATGGCGACAAGAAGAAAGAGCATATAAGCAGTTCAAACGAAACGGGAATGGAGTCCGACGTTGGGTCCTGCAGAGTTCCGGTGACGCTATATGCAACAAGCCTTATCTTATTGTTTTGGTTTTCGTTCTGGGCTAATAAAAATGTATCTTAGGTTTGGCCTGCTTGTAATTCATTTCCCATTGGGCTTATAAATGAAAATGTTGACAAAAAAAAATTATTTAGTTGATGTTTGTTGAACCGATTGGTGTGAGTTTGCTGAACCGAACCAAACCGGGCACTGATCTTTTCTCTTTTCTTTTTTTAACACCCCGAACACTGATCTAAATTACATAATGCGAAGGGTATTTATATAATAAACCACTAACGCCCATAGGCCCAATATGAGTACAGGCTTAGTTACAAAGTGAAAGCTCAAAACTCGAAACAGAATAAAAGCTCAAGCGAAGACCCATTATCCACTGTCTCCAGCAGAGAGCAGAAGCAAGAGAAAAAAAGAGAGGAGAGAGAACATCTTCTTCTTCACTTTCTTCCTCAGAGCTCTCTCTCTCTCTCTCATGTGGATTCCAAATCCTTCTCTGCTTCTCCTTCCTCACATTCCTCAACCAACATTCTTCTTTTGACACTTTTCAACACACTGCAGCTACTACTCTGCAACCTCACAACCCGCCATTAACGATGCCTCCTCCTCACTTGTCCATTTCCATTCTCCTCCTCTGCCTCTTCTTCTTCACACTTCTCGAAGCTACAAAACCTCTAAATCTCACTCTCACTCTCCCTCACCAACACCCTTCTCCTGACTCCGTCGCTCTCCACGTCACAAGGTAAAAGAAAAAATCCTTTCTCTCTCTCTCTCTAATCTCCACATTTCCTCGAAAATAAACAAAACTCTCTTCTTCATCCTCCATTTCCCACAGAACAATCAATGCATCCCTCTCACGGAGACAACTCACCTCCTCCTCCACATGCGGTACCGGAAACCCAATCGACGACTGCTGGCGCTGCGACTCCTCCGACTGGTCCTCCAACCGTCAAAGACTCGCCGACTGCTCGATCGGCTTCGGCTCCGGCACCCTCGGCGGCAAAAACGGTCGGATCTACGTCGTCACAGACTCTTCCGACAACAACCCGGCGAACCCAACTCCGGGCACACTCCGCTACGCCGTCATCCAAGAAGAGCCCCTCTGGATAGTCTTCTCCTCCAGCATGTTCATCCGCTTAAAGCAAGAACTCATCATCAACAGCTACAAGACCATCGACGGCCGTGGAGCCGCCGTCCACATCACCGGCAACGGCTGCTTAACCATCCAGTACGTGCAACACGTCATCATCCACAACATCCACATCTACGACTGTAAACCTTCCGGAGGAGCCGTCGTCGCCGCTTCGCCCACGAAAGTCGGGAGGAGAGGTAGATCTGACGGCGACGGGATCTCTATCTTCGGATCTCAGAAGATCTGGGTCGACCATTGCTCCTTGAGTCATTGTACCGATGGGCTTATCGATGTGGTGTTGGGCTCGACGGCGATAACGATATCGAACAACTACTTCACTCATCACGATGAGGTGATGCTGTTGGGTCATGATGATAAGTACGTGCTGGATACGGGGATGCAGGTGACGATTGCGTTTAATCATTTCGGACAAGGGCTTGTTCAGAGGATGCCGAGGTGTCGGAGAGGGTATATTCATGTCGTGAATAATGATTTTACTTCGTGGAAGATGTATGCTATTGGTGGTAGTGGTAATCCCACTATTAACAGTCAAGGGAATCGTTACTCTGCTCCTTCTGATCCTAGCGCCAAAGAGGTAAACCTTGGTTTTGATTTTTTACAAGTTTTTAAAGATGCCCATATCTAAAAGATCTTTCCTTTTTTGGTCATTTTGAGTAGCTTTTGCTTTAATTGTTTCAGAAATTTTAAGGGTTTTAGTTATAGAGATTGTAGGCTATTTTACTAGACTTTGATTTTGATTTCAAGTTTTGGATTGCTCATATCCAAAGATCTTTCCCTTTTTGGTTATTTTGAGTAGCTTTGCTTGAGATTTTAGGCTATTTTAATTTTACTATAGACTTTGATTTTGATTACAAGTTTTTGTATTACCATAAAGAAAGATCTTTCCTTTTATTTTACCAAACAAAAAGATCTTTCCTTTTTTTATTGTTTTGAGTAGCTTTTGATTAATTGTTTCTGAACATTTTAGGGTTTTAGTTAGTTTTATGGAGAGATTTTAGGAGGATCTTGTTACCAGTTAACTTTTCTTTTTGCAATTGAGTAATGAGGAGTTCTCATTGGTCCATTTTGGCTAGTAAAGATGGTCCTTTGAATCCAGTTCATCTTTCACATGGACAGTTGTTAATCTTTCTACTAGGTGAGAAAAGTATATGAAAATATCTTATACTTTCAATATTTTAAATTTTATGTAATGAAACAGCATTGTGCCAGTAAAAGAATGAAAAGAATCTTATTTTTATAAGCATTGGGTCTAGGAGAGTAGGAGCAGTGAGACAGTGATGGTATGTGTATAATATTAGTGTATGACAGCCATGTGGGCTGCTTCTCTCTGTCCACACACTTTTCTTCTTCTTCTTCATTACTCTTTTTAATACCACGCTCCACGGTGGCGCGTGGACCACAGATAGCTGATTGTGATTTGTGAGGGTCTTTTTTGGTTGAAGCAGGTGACGAAGCGAGTGGATTCGACAGACGATGGTGAATGGGCGAATTGGAACTGGAGAACAGAAGGAGATTTGATGGAGAACGGAGCTTTCTTTGTGGCGTCTGGTGAAGGAGTGAGCACACTGTACTCTAAAGCTTCGAGTGTTGAGCCTAAAGCTGCGGCTCTCGTAGACCAGCTCACTCAAAACGCTGGCGTTTTCGGCGGTCCCAGGTACTTTTTCACTTTTATGATTTTGTTTTTGCTTGGTCTCTAAAAGATACTCTCTTTTCCTTAGAATAAGGTTTTCTAGATTTTTGACCTTTTCCACTAATATAGATTTTCTATAGTATTTTTTTATACTTTTGAAAACATTAATTGAAAATATTTGAATTGATTAAATTTCATTATGGAAAATTATTGGAAAATATATAATAAAGTAAAAAAAAGAAAATTATAAACACTATAAAATTTTACTTTCGTTTCCGAAGGGAGTACTAAAAAATAACAAACATTGTTAAGTGCATGATCATTCATGTCCATGTTTAATGTTACTATAATTAGATTAGCTGTGAAACCGCGTGATTAGGGCATGATTTGCTAACATCATCTAGTTAAGGAACTAAAGAACCTGTATTTTTTTATTCTTTTGTTGTTGTTGTTGTGGGTTTAGTTTAGTTCTTTCTTTTAGAGTCTAGTATGTATGTTATAAATAATCACTAGACCTTGATATGAATTTTAGTTTTTAATTATTTATTTTATTAAATGATGTATTTGTAATATTCGTTCATAGTATATTCATCACGTAAATATTTTTTTTTGCATCTTAAACTATCTATTTTTTTACGAATGTGTGATATCATATAAAAAATATAAAAAAATGAGTATAGAGTTAATTAGATAATTTTAAAAACAGAATTTTTTCTTTCGTGTGCGATATCATATAAATAATGATCCGTCCAGTTAACAAAAATCATGATTATTTTATGTGTAATTTTTTTATTTGACAATTTCTTTAAAACTATATTAAATATTACATATTTTAATTAGAATATTTTTAATATCTTTACCTTTTTATTTGAAATGCAACTCAATATTTCTTTAACAATTATAACAAAATATTTAAAAAATATTTTTAGAATTTTTTTGAAAAATATGAAAATTTCATTTTAAATTAAAATTATCCTAAAATAAGATAAGTTTTGATGTAAACGAAAACTCAAATTTTGTCAAAAATAATTATATTCAATGATAATAACAATTTTAACTGATTATTTTTAAAAAAATACATTTACAAAAATATTGTTTGAAAGAAAATTCATTTATCTTTCAAATATAAAATGAAAATATTATAATTAAATAATAAAAAATATAAAAAAAACCATAAATTTAGCAAATGACAACTGAGTTATATTATGCTAAAAATTTTCTTTCTAACAATTTATCAAATAACAAATGAGTTATGAGAAAATAATACCATGTAATTTTTAAAAACATAGCCATTCTTAAATATTTTTTGAATAAATAATTATTTGTAAATTTAATCAACTAAAAATAATATCCATACAATTGTGTGAGTCAAATTCTAGTTTTATTGATGCATGTTATATATTAGTGCTGCATGTTTTAGGTAACATTTTAATGATGCACGTTTTTAAAAATCTTCCTTATTAAAATTATGCACGTAAGGATAACTTATGAGTTTTTTTGGTTGATTAAATGACATTATGTCCAAATTTATTTAATGATATTTCATTAAGGTAACTGAAAAAGACAAACAATAAAATAGGAAGTTTAAATTCATTTAAGCATATTTCATTAATGTAACTGAAAAGATAAGTAATAAATTAGACAGTTTTATTCGTTTTAGGATATTTCGTAAACGCAACTGAAAAAGACAAGCAAAAAAAAGGAGTTTAATTAATGAAGTAAGAACATTTTCAAATGGGTGCTTCTCTTTTAATAATATATAGATGCTCTAAAGTCAGTTTATTAAAATTATATCGAGTCAATCAAGAAATAAAAAATCATCTTGATTATTTATAAAGATAAAAAATCATTTGGATTTAATTATAAAGAATTTAACCAACTCAATAGTTTTGGAAAATTAAAGTGAATATCATTTCAGACGTTAGATATTTGAAAGTATTCCAGAACTTAAGTAGACGATGCACATGATCGTCTTGCCTGGAGAACCGACCAACTTGACTAGTGTCTGAATTATTTTTAGACTATACTCTTTCTAAGTTTTTTGTCAATTTAGGAAAATGTCTGTCGTATTTTAAAATTTTTATTAAGATATGTATGATTGATGATGCATCTACATTTTAATAGTCCTTTTATAATACGCAAAAAGTCAAGAAAATTTTGGGTGTTATGATGTAATTATCATGGAAATGTAGTTAAGAGAGATGGGACCCTTAAAAAGAAAAAGATGATTCCACTTTTAATGGATCCATTATACCTTTTAAATCGCATTAATGCATCATTTGACTTTTTTTATCATAACATGGTCGATTTTAGGCAAAACATCTTCTAATGATTTTTGGGGTGAGCAGGGATGATCAAGGTCAGAGCGGCGATTCTTATTCTGGTTATGGAGGCGGCGGCGATGGAGGGACGGGCGCTATAGGTGGTACGTCAAGAGGAAGCAGCAGCAATGGTGACAACAATTTCTTCGGGATGATATTCGGAAACAATGCACCGCCTCGACCACGTTTAACGTTATTGTTGTTGCCTTTGTTAATGATTTGTGTTTTGTCGACATCAACTCTATTATTGTGGTAGACCACAAGGATAACTTAATAGGATTCGGACCGTCCAATTGATTGGTTCTTTTGGTGTAACATGGGTGGCTCATTATTATTTTATTTTATTTTATTTTATTCGTTTGGGTTCACAAGATTACAAAACCAAAATGGGAATGCGAAGGCAATTTTAAAGAAAACTCAGTCTCATCAAATCAAATGCAGCGTTTCATCAAGTTGTTAACTAACCTTTTCATCTTTCTCTTACACCACTATCTTATAGTGTCCAATACCTTTTCTCCTTTCACCACACTGACCTTAAAAAGTGTTGTGCGGAAATAAAGTGTGTATTGCTTTGCTGAATGTTAGACCCAGGCGTTTGGGTTTAAAAAGTGTTGTGCGGAAATAAAGTGTGTATTGCTTTGCTGAATGTTAGACCCAGGCGTTTGGGTTTGGATAGGGTTCTCGAGTTAAACCTCATATGTCCCATTCGGAGTTTATATATGTTTGGGTCGGATAATTTTTGTAATTCTGTATGAGATCTATTTTGGATTCAAAGTTTCAAATTCATTTCAGATTCAATTAATAATACTTCAAATTCTAATATTTTTAGATATTATATCAAAATAAATATGAAATCTCTTTTATTAAAATAGAAAACATTCTCTTGGACACACAACTATCTTTTGTAGGATTTTAAATTAAATACACACTCGATTATAAAATAATTATGGAAACAATAGTATACTACTATCTATATTTTCAAACAACACAATAATTTATTTATATTTTCATAAATAAATTTTTTTAAATTAACTTTCATACTAAATTAAATACTGTATATAAATAAAATACAATAAATTGACATCAAAATAAATAAAAAAAATCAAAATATATATAAATAATATTTAATACATATACTACTGAGGTTTTATTAAAAAATCATAATGAAAAAGTTGAAATAACTAAAAATTAAATTAAATAATATCTTATACATGTATTATTATCTGAAGATATATTGAAAATGAATATAATAACATAAATACTTATGAAGATGTTAAAATATATATTATCTGATGATAAATGCTTTAGACTAATTATAAAAAAAAAAATTAACTGATTATAGTATGAACCAAATTATTATCAAGTTAAATTACACAAAAATAGTAAAATTATTAATTAAATCATATAAAATAAATGTTATGCAACTAAACTCTTTCTTAACACTAAACAACATTCGATAATTAAAAACTCAAGTTGTTGCGTAGTCATGATTGAGTTTTAAGTTACTTACTAGATTTTGACCCACACTTTAAAAGCGCGAGATTTGTTCATTTTAAAATTCTTATAAATATTTGTTAATTATAAGATTAAATATTTTTTATATAAGATAATCTAATCTTATTTACAATTGTGTTGTTTGTACATTCATATGTGTTAGACATAAATACATAATATAAAAAGTTGCATACTTATACTCATAGAAATTGGTTTTTAATAGTTTAATAATATAAATTTTATTATGTAGTAACTTTTACATAATTTATTTTTTAGAAGTCCCTAAATCTAATACTCAACCCTTAATCATGTAAAAGCTGGTATCAAATGAGATTATGGAATAGCTGACGTGAGTACTCGACCAACATATTAACAGCCATTGGGTAATTTTTTTTTGTGTGTTATGGTTTGTCAATAGAATGTTTGGTGAAACCAATAAAAATAGGGTACTCAGTTTTAGGAAAACACATGCATCACATTTAATCGTAACTTTCTAGATATTTTGTTTCAAAATATAGTTAGTATTGTTATTTTCCATATATAGTGGATCCTAAAGTATATTTAAAATATTTGATTAATTATAAAAAAAAAATCTGATTGGTTGTATTTATTGTGGCCGAAATTTATTTAAAATAATAAAAAATGACAATAGCATAGAAATGTAAATAACTTGAAAAACGAAGGACAAAATCCTAGTAGAGATTCTACTTTAATAATATAGATTTAGATTTTTCCTATTAGTTTATTTTTCGCCAACATGGATTATCTATTTTGGAGAGTCAATCCAAAGATGGATGACCACCGATTTGCATGGATATTATGGTATATATGAAAATGTCAGAATAACAAAGTGTTTAGCAATCTGGATATTGATCCAACAGACACACTGAAAATAACATAATTGGAATTAACATTTTGGGCTGAGACACAGGTAGTAAAGGATTAAGCGAGGGAGCATCAGGCACAGAACAGACCCACAATACCGACTTCAGGACGATGGTGCTTCATAGATGGTTCATGGAAAGACAAAGACTTATTTTCAGGGCAAGGCTGGTATAGCACTTTACCGGGTTTTGATGGTTTACTAGGGGCTAGAAATGTAAGAGCATGTCTTTCACCTCTACATTCGGAGGTGGCATTAATTTGGACAATGAAATGTATGAAGAATTTAAGACAGTTTCAGGTTACGTTTGCAACAGATTATTCTCAATTGGTGAAGATGGTTTCGGAACCAGAAAAATGACCAGCATTTGGAAGTTACCTGGAAGACATAAAGCTTTTAAAAAGAAGTTTCCTCAACTCAGACATCGTTCATGTACCCCGGACGGAAAACCTACAGACGGATAGCTTAGCACGCAGTGCTAGGAAACAACCGTCTTTCATCGTTCACATGGATGCAGAGTTACCAATTTGGTTTACATAGTCAATATGAGTCTGTAAATGTTTGTTGTAAAAAAAAAATTATAGATTTAGATTTTAAATACATATTAATTCATATATTTGAGTTTTTTTATTTGAATCTTTAGATTTTGCTCACATACCTATTCGGTTTGGGTCGGATCAGATTGGGTTGGGATACTACTATATCGGATCAGACGGATTTTTTTTTTTTTTTTTGGCTCCGCGTACAGTTACAAATGGTCACGCTGTGAAACATGGCTCAAATCTTCTAGGATATGTTGGTTTTCACTCTTTTTAAAAGGACGGAACTATCACATTATGGTATGTAGTATTGGTTCATCGTCCAATGCCTTTAAAACATTGATCTAAGAGTAGTCAAATAAACATAATTGCTACCAAGTTTTGCAGAAGCTAAAATAAACAGCACTAAACTTATCTTCTATGACATAATCTGATCAGCGACATGTGGATTATATTCCTGGTCGCCATTTACAAGATAACAAAACTAAAAGAATCAAAGAACAAACAAATTATTAGAGAGTTTCTAAAACAAAACTCAAGGAAGAAGAGTAGCTAAAACTCATCATCAAATGGTCCTTTCAGTTTGCAGCTAAAGAAGCAGCCTCTTCAAGTCTCTTCCATGTCATCTCTCTTTGTTCCAACAACTCAGAAGCCTTAGCTTCATTCTCCGCATGTTGCTTCTCACACTCTTCAAACAACTCAGTGTCCATCTCCATAAACATTCTCCTAACATTCTCAGACAAACCATGCACCGCTTGGTTCCAATGCCCTTTCATGTTCCTCTCCAACGCCTCAAAGATTATCGGAAAGATCACATCTTTGTTCTCAGCTATCAGCCCTACGATATGCTCATTGTTCCACAAGAAAAGAGCTCTCTCTGCAACCTACACCTCTCTTAATCAACACACATCACTATCAAAAGGACAAAACATACAACAAAAGGTTTGAGAGAAACGAACCTGGAAGTTTGCGCTGTTAAGACACTTCCCAATCTGTCTAAAAAGAGGAACAACACAATGCTGAAACTCTGAAGGCTCTGTAACATCCAAAACCTCTTCAAGCTCTCCCAAGAACAGAACCTCCTTATTACAATTCGTAAGCGGCCAGTACTTCAACAGCCCACGGATCACAGTATCAGCCAACTTGTAATCTTTCTCCACAAACTGCACCACGCAATACGACAACTGCTGGTGGAAAATGGAGATGCCTTTAGACTTGTGCAGCGGCAAAATGGCTTTCACAAGATACAGTACATGCTCCTCTCTCATCGGTACTGTAAACCCATTGATCACACTCCCGATAATCTCCAGCAACTCTCCGATTCCAACACACCTCTCAGTCTCATACAAGTACTTGTAGAAGATGTTGTAAATGGAGCACCTGATGAACGGACGGTGGAATATGAACTTCCCGTAGATCCTGTGAAGGACAGTTTTCAAGTACTCCCTCTCCCTAGGATCCTCGGAGTCGAACAGATCGAGCAGCCTCGAGACAAAGGTGTGGTTGATGAACTTCTTAGCAGTCTTGGGCTCTATCTCAGAAGACACAACGTAACGCAAGAGAAGCTCGTAAACAAGCTGCAGATGAGGCCACCATGGCTCAAGATAAGGCTCCTCCTCTTCGGGATCGTTACCTTCAGGAGGAGCTCCGGTGTTCTCGTAATGCGCAGGCGGGAGACACCTGAACATGTTCGCTGAGACCATTCTTATGAGCTCGCTCTGCATTGTCTCGTTCACTTTGCCTGACGAAGAGTGGAGGAAGTCGACGAGCTCGAGAAGCGTCTGCCTCTTGATCTCTTTCTCGCGCGGCATGATCAGTGAGTCTGAGAAGTCGCATTGGCAAGAACACATGTGAGCCTTCTTCATGAAGAGGAGAGGACGATCCGAGGAAGAGACGTCTTTTAGCAGTGGAAGCACTTCGAGGGAAGGTGGTGCTGTGAACATTGGGTGGTTTGGTGTCTGTGAAGGCGACGGAGCCGCGGATTGTGATTCGCCGGTTGATGATGGAGTCGCGGCAGCGGTTGTGGGGCGGCTGCTGCGGACGACGGTGTTGACGCCGGAGGTGTTGTCTTGATCTGATTTGTTGAATTTCTTCCCGCCCAGTTTCATGATCTTGTTCAACATTTTCGGATCTCTTTTATTACAAAGATGCAATCTTTGTCTTTTTTTTTGCTTTTTTTCTTGTCGGAATGATTAATCAGAACCCTACATGGAAACAGGATTGGTCGTGAGATTAGATGAGATTGGTTCTGTTTCTTGTTTGTTTCATCAAGAACTGTAAACGAGAGTGCATTGGTGGAATAAATGGTTTACCTTTGAAGCGATGATGAAAGGAGGAGATGTCTGAGATCGGAGAGGGAGATGGAGATGGAGAAGCATTAGGACGACACCGTATTGTGGAAGACTGTTCAGGCGTAACCAGAAAATGATGTCGAGGATGAAGGAGATCAGTTTTAGGGAGATGTATTTTAACAATTTTTTAAAAAAGATAATAATTTTTTTTTCAATATTAGCTTTTTGGTGAATCATTGTGTTTTTTTTTAAATGTCAATTAACATTCTAGATTATTGTATAGATTAGAAATTTAATCCAACATTATTGTAATTTTATAGATTATTGGCAACATTATAAAAAGAAAAATTCTCAAACATAGTTTTTTTAGTTTATTTTCACAAAAATACACTTCAAGGGAAGAAAATTACCAAAATAAATTTTATTAAAAGGTAAATATGCATTTATACCCAAAGGTTAACTAATATAGACTTAGGGTTTAGAGTTAACGAGTTGAGTTTTGGGATATAGTTTCAAATTTAAAAAAATTAAAATTAAAATTAAGATTTTCAAAACAAAAATGTGCTATTTTGATCATTTTATTTCTTGAATGCTATTTTTGTGAAAAAAACTTTAAAAAAATCTTGTTTGAGAGAATTGTCCTTATAAAAATGTTTGATGATTAAGAAAATGACAATTCTCTCAAATAGTTTTTTTTTTAGTTTTTGTCACCCCTCATGAAAAGAAAAAAAGACCAAAATAGCGCTTTTTTATTTTGAAAATTTTCATAATAATTTTTTATTTTTTAAAATTTGAAATTCTATCCTCAAAACCTCACCCATTGACTCTAAACACTAATTCTAGATTAGTTAACTCTAGGAAAAAATATATTTTTACCCTTTAATAAAACTTATTTTGGTCATTTTCTTCACTGAGAGCTATTTTTGTGACAAAAACTTAAAAAATGCTATTCTAGGAAATTTCTCTTCTGAAAATCTAAAATATAATAGAAGAATTATTAATATGAAAAAAATCAAGTTAAAACCGTAAGAATTTTAAATATGCACATTAAAATTCGGAATTAAGTAATAGATAATATTTTTTTGCCAATAATAGTTGACTGTAATTGTGAATTAAAATATTACGTGAATGTCAGAATTTGAAATCATTTTCTCCTACCGCATAATAGAAAGAAAACTCATTTTCAGTTTTTTTTAACGTCTAGAATGATATTAATCATGAAAAGTTACAACACACCAAGGCACTACCTTCTACCACACGGTAGTAAAATACAAAATGAAAGCAGACAACACTCTACATAAGAGTCAAGAGTCGCTTCAATTCTTTTCTCGAGCTAGCCGGTCATGAAGCCAGGAGGGGCCTCCCAACGCTAAGCAGGACTGAAATCTTCCATCTCTAAACACACTTTTCGCTATATCACGGGCAATCCCATTCGCTGTAATTGTCTCTCCTTCAAAAGCCACCATTGCAAACTTCTCTTTTAACTTCATCACTTATTGCAGTAAATCTCTGTATCGAGGCCATTGGAGGGGTGCTTTGATAGCTTCCACCACCTCGTTGTAATCTGATGCAATGATCACTTTTGTGACTCCTATATCACTTAGACTCGTCAGAGACCAAATCACATATCGTATCTCCGCTACCATTCGGTTGGGTGCGTGAGTAATCGCATCCCTTGCATGGTGAGACACGTTCCCAGCCTGATCTCTTGCTATCCAAGCTATCCCACTATGTAAGGCTGTACTCCTCCAGTTAGCGTGAATATTGCATTTGATCAGTCCCTCCTCCGGCGGTAACCATCTATCACAGTTTTGCAGGCAGGGTCTCTCCACCGTATCTCGTGGTGCAGCATTGTTCAGCATAAACCATTGTTCCACTTCCTCAATCATGTCTCGAAGTAGTTTCTCTTGATAAATCTGTGTCTCAGCATACATAATAGAGTTTATGTTCTTCCATATTAACCACAGTACCCACGGAACAGTGCGTACTAAGGTCTGCGGTCTGCTCTTATCCTCCATTATATCAAAGGCAAATGACAAGTTATCTTCAAGAGAGCATTGCAGGGACGCAATAGGGAGAGCAATTCCTACATCAGACCATGTACGAGTAGCTGTTGGACATTGAAAGAAGACGTGATTGATTGTTTCTGTTCCACCTTGGCATAGTTTACAAGTAATTTCCACGCCGAGACCTCCGGATTTAAGGCGTTCCGCAACCGCTAGCGCACTAGACACTGCTCTCCACAGAAACATTCGAATATTGGGTAATGTAAGAATTTTCCATATTCTTTTCTTCAGAGCATTTCGCACCTGATCCTCTTGTGACACTGGCCCCATCGACGATGCCTTTGCTCTAACTATCATCTTATAACCAGTTTTGACTGTGTAAGCCCCATGTCTTGAATAAGCCCACATAACAATCGTCAACTTCTCCTGGTAACATTTTCTGCATTCGATGAACCTCATTGGGAGGGAAAAACTCTATGAGTTTCTCATTTTTCCATGCTCCTGAGTCGTCAACTAACGATGAAACCTTCAGGAGGACATCAATGAGCATTTGACGATTAAAAGGCCGTCAAGGCACCTCGTCCACAATCCAATTATCTCCCCAAATTTATGTCGCTCTCCCGTTACCAATGGACTTGATAAGTCCCTTCACAAGGAGCTCACGTCCAAACATTATACTTCTCCAGACATTTGAGGGCCTATAGCCCTTACCGCACTCCAAGAAATCCTTGTTAGCGTAGTATCTACCTCTGTAGACTTGCGCTAGAAGGTTCGTTTAGGAGCTTCCAAATTTGTTTAGCCAGCCAGGCTTGATTGAAATCTTCGATGTCCCGGAAGCCTAAGCCACCAAATTCCTTCGGCATACAAAGCTTTGGCCAAGACACCCAGTGGATCTTTTTCTTATCACTGCATTCATTCCACCAGAAATCCGACATTGCACTCACGATTTTTTGGCAGTGATGTTTCGTCAATCTGAAGCAAGACATGGCGTATACAGGAAGAGCCATGACAATTGACTTTAGGAGTACCTCCTTTCCTCCAAGAGAATGTGTTTTGGCATACCATCCATTAAGTCTTTTACCAAGCTTCTCACCTATAGAGGCTAGTAGCTTCTGTTTCGAGCCGCTGAAACATTCCGGGAGTCCCAGTAAGTACCAGCTCCACCCTCATTCTCAATCTCCAACAACTCATCTATAAGGCGTTCCATTACCGGGTCGATGTCAGCACCAAACGCGATAGACGATTTATGGAAGTTGATCTCTTGTCCTGAAGCTTTGCCATACAACTTCAGACAGTGCAAGAAGCTGGTACACTCTTTTAGTGTCGCTTGACAGAGAAAGAGACTGTCATCAGCAAATAGTAAGTGTTGTATAGAAGGGCAGTTCTTCGTTAGTCTCATTCCAGTAATGTTCCCCTCCAGCTCCGCTCTATTCATCACATGTACTAGTGCTTCTCCGCATAGTATGAATAAGAATAGAGGCAACGGATCGCCTTGTCTTATGCCTCGTTCCGGTGTGATCCTCCCATAAGCCTGACCATTAAGGAGAACTATGTAGGTGACTGAACGGATGCACATCATAATCCACTGAATCCACTTACTATCAAAACCCATTCTCTGAAACAAGACCTCCAAGAAATCCCATTCAACTCGGTCATAGGCCTTTGACATGTCCGTTTTGATCGCAATGTAGTCTCCTTTGCAGTTCGGATTGGTTTTAAAACCATGTACCATCTCATGAGCTATCAGCAAGTTATCAGATATCAGACGACCTGCTACAAAAGCTCCTTGAGTTGGTGACACCAGTGAGGGAAGAATGCCTTTCAAGCGTGCACATAAGATATTTGATACAATCTTATACGAGAATGCACACAAACTGATCGGCCGTAAATCCGTCATGAGAGAGGGGTTCGGTTTCTTTGGTAGAAAGCAGATCTGAGTGTAGTTCCAGTCTTGTGGTATAGCTCCCTCCACAAAAAATCTCTTTACCTCTGCAATGATCTGAGGTCCAGTGACCTCCAAAAATGTCTGGAAGAAGTGTCTTGTCATACCATCTGCCCCAAGTGAAATATCACTCTTTATTGCTTTCACTACTCTCTTTATCTCTGCATCAGAAACTGTTTTGGTCAGGCTCTCATTCATGTGATCTTTTACCCTTGGGGAAAAGCCTCAGAGTAGCTCTGAAGCATCAATAGGCTGCGATGAAGTGAAAAGCTCTGAGAAGTATTTTATCGCTATATCTCCTTTAGCTTCTTCCGATGTGTGCTCAACTCCATCAGAATCTAGGAGACTCGGGATGTTGTTCTTCATCTTCCTAGTCTTGGCCCATCCATGAAAGACTTTAGTGTTTTTATCCCCCAACTGCAGCCATTTGTTCTTGCTTCTAAGCTTCCAGTACTCTTCCTCTTCTTGGAACAGCTTAGCCAGTTCCAACTTAAGATAGACAATCCTCTGCATAGAAGGAGCTAACTTCATCTCTTCTTCCTCTAGCTCCGCTCACAGTTCGTGATCATTTACTTAGAGCTACTGATTTCGTTACGCTTCCGTTTGGAGAGGACTTTTCTGCATGAGTCAATACGTTCTGATACTGATCCTCCGTTATTACTCCGAAAAGAGTTCCAACCTTTACGTATGAACTCCAACATTTCAGGCTTTTACTCCATCTTTTGTCGTACATAAAACGACCCATATGCTTCGTGCCCGTGCCAATAGTACTCGTTAGTATAGGTCTGTGATCAGACCCAAGTCGTTCTAGATACAAGGTGTGTGAACGAGGGAATAGGCGAAACCATTCTGCGTTACCAAAGCCTCTGTCGAGTCTACACTGAACCCAGACGTTCTCCTTCACCCCATTGGTCATTACTTCTCTGACCCCAGCCCATGATAGCTTGTCTCTTGAGCTAGGAATTTCCTTAATCCTACAGTCTCTTGCCATAGAACGGAACGGGTAGAAAGATGATTCTTCTCGAACCGGCCCACCACTTTTCTATGTGATGTTCATCATTTCATTAAAATCTCCAACCAGACACCACCCTACATTCCTGTTCAACCCTATAGTCTTTAAGTTATCCCATATAATGTGTCGCTTGTGTCGAACAGGATCTCCATATACAAAAGAGATGAAGTAGACTAGATTCTCTGCTTCACTCTAACATCAATTATTCTGTCACTTGCTGACAAAATCTCTACCTCATGTGAATTCCTCCAAAATAATGCCAACCCACCACTGAGACCCACTGGATTCACCAAGAAAATGTGGTTGTAACCCAACGATCTCTTAAAGCCTTCGATGTGATCACTAGAGTTTTTAGTCTCTAGGAGAAACAAGAAGTCTGGAAGATGCTCACGGCACATCTCCTCTAGACGTCGAACTGTCAGGATGTGCTCCTCAAACCCCGATAGTTCCAATTGAGCGTCGTCATTGCGGATTGGATGGTTTCTGGTGAACCATCAAACCTATAGTTGACTTTGACATTTTAGACGAGACTTCAACTTCCTCATCTGCCTTCCTCTTCAGTAAACTCTCCGCTTCATTTTACGGCATCGGCTTATAGCTAGCATGAGCAGTACGCTTTCCTCGACGCGTCCATGAGGACGCTTTCCTCGTCGTGCCTCTATTCCCACCACTTTTCACGGCCTGAGCTGAGAAGCCACTGCCAATCTCAAAACCTCCAAAAGCCGGAGCTGGTGTTAATCCAAATGTGTCACCTTCATCTTGTTCTATTCCGTGTGCTTAGTGATCATTGCGGCTTCTACCATTCATCATTCCCAAAGCATGAGCTCTGTTGAACCTTGTCTCTGACACTGACCTCTGTCCCTGCTCCATCTCAATCGATAAGGTACTTCTTTGTACTTCTGTGTGACTAGAGGACTCGCCAGTTTTAGGAGCAACATTAACATTAGCTCTGTTGAAATCAAAAACTAACCCCTTATCTTTATTAAGACGACAAGATAAGACTGGGGCTTCTTCTATTCTTAGGCCTGCTCTTTGAGCAATTGAGTCTTGTGATAAGTCATCAAGCGCCTTCTTCATTCTGAACTCTCTAATTCTCCTCTCTTCAGGATCAATACAGTTCATGTATAACTGCATCTGTTCAAACACTTCTGGAGCTATCAGACCTGCAGGCGGTTCAAAACCCGGGGGAATTGATGGAGCAAACAACGACATTATGTCCTGAGACAGAGTGGAGTTGTGTTGACGTTGTGTCAGCCTTTGCAGATTAACGGCATTATGTTTCTCCTTTCCTTTAGCACTTCCAGAAGGGTTGCCTTTTAGGAGTCGGCAAGCATGTTTCTCATGTGATAATTTGAAGCAGTGGAAGCATTTCTTCCTGATTCTCTCGTAATCTACATCTACCACTGCAGTACCGCCTCCTTTTGGTAATGTTACACTCTTCTTCTCTCGAACTGGAAGGCTAAGATCCATCACAACTTGGGCTCTCACATAGTCCTGTAGTAAGGATTTCTCCGGGTTCCATTCAATCACTTTCACATAGCCTATGGCTCCTTCTACCGCATCAATGGTTTTAATGGTGAGGTAGTTGACCGGAATTTGGAGATTATGATCCACACCGCAGCAGTTTGTAGAAAGTTACTCGGTGGATGTTCCACCCATCTCTCCATCGCCATTCCCCAATCATTGAAAGTCCAAAAGCCTTGTTTCAATACAGTTTGTATATCCGATTCCAGTTCGAAGATAGACTGGAAACTCTCTTTCGTCAAAGCTATTCCACGGACCCGTTCGTATACCCTCCAAATCTTCGGCATAGTACGGAGCATTCTGGCCATGTTCTGGCATGGTGGGTTGAGCAGCCTGCCAAGGAGACTTCGACTGTACGCTCGATTGCACTATAATCATCATCCTCCGGTAAAACGATTGGTACATCATCTTCTAACGACATCCCTTGCATCACTCCAGCCAAGTTATCGTCCATTAGAAGTAGAAAGATCTCTTTTCAATGTTTAGAAAATCGCAATGAGATCCAGAGGTGTGAAAGAAATAGAGGCAGCTCAGAGTAGAACCCTAGATAAACATCATATTTGGATGAAGATTTTAGGAAAATATCGAAACTTCCATAAGATCTTTGGAGATTTCCAAAACTATTTTGGAAAAAATCGAGTAAATCTCTTTGCCGGCAAGGAATAATGCCTTCCGGAAGTTTGCTCTCCTCTGATTGGCTGAAAGAAAATCATCTTTTGAGAGAGAATTTTGAAACATTTTTTTTTTCCATCAAGAGAGAAGTCACTCATTTTTAGTTTGTGTTGCTTATAGTTTTGGAGTGATATTTCATTCTCGAAATGAAGATTAATATTATTTTTGAACAAAATGTTAATATTTCTCATTAGGCCCAATCTTTTTTTTTTATCAAAAGCCCAATCCATAGTGCTCTTAAATAAATCCAAACTACATAACCAAAGCAGTCGCCGCCGCAAATAGAGAGAGAGCTAGGCAACAAGTATAAGACCTAGTTTGCTTTACTCTATACAGGGTTGGGCAAATAAACCGAACTCAAAAACCCGAACCGAATTCGATCCTATATAAATATATCCAAACCGATCCGAACCCGATATAAATACCAAATGGGTCTTATTTTATGGTATTTTGGGTTATGGGATTATCCGAATCGAACCCGAATCTAAATGAATATCCGATAGAACATGAAATATTTAAACCCCAAAAAGATTTTGTACCAAACATGATCTCAATTCCAAATATGTATTCAAAATATATTAAGATATATTGAACATCTAAAATATTCATATATTACATGAATGTTGGTGGTTCTATTACATGAAGGTTAATGGTTGAAAGTGGCTGTTGAATCTTGAAATATTTAGATTTAGATTTTGTTTTCATTAAACAATGTTTCTCATTTCATGAAAACTTGGTTTCCGTTTTATGTTTTCATTTATTTAGTTTTTTTTTATCGATAAATATGTTTTCCCTTCATTTGATTTTGAATGATCGCGGTTGATGTTACTTTCTTATTTTTGAATCGATTTTACTTATGTTTTGGTTACAAAAAGGTACAAATCATGTACTTAAAACAAAAAGAACCGATTGGAACACGAATCCGAAAGTATATTGGATTGTGCCGGTTCTTTGAAGATTTACTAACCACGGTCCGAACCCGATAGAACCCAAACCGGTCCCGTACGAACTTTCAAATAATCCGAATGGAGCTGATTTTGATAAACCCGAAAAACTAAAATCCAATTGGATAAAACCAAAACTCGAATGGGACCCCGAATGCCCAGACCTAACTCTATATATTACGTCTTCTCATTAACCAACCTCCAAAAAACCACAACCCTACTTCTATGTTTAGTCTTTTCTCTCACCTTTAACCCCAAACTAAAATTGAACATGAACGTCTGTACATATATATATTTGTTTTAAAAATATAATATTTAAAATATAAATATTTTTTATTTATGTACACAAATATTTTTTTGAAAATTTTATATATATTGAAATTTATTTTTATGAAATTGTACTGACCATATATTCATCATTTATTTTATTTATTTAAAATGTAACTTCATATTAATAATTTACTTTTAAACATTAGTTTTATATGAATTATTAAAAATTTATATATTTTATTTAAAAGGTTTCTATTCTTGAAATATTTTATGTGACTAAATTAAATTAGCTAATATTATATTTTGAAGATATATTTTATTTAATGTATTATAGTTTAGTTTTGTGTTTTTTTTACTATAAAATGTAGCTTAGATTAAATATGGTAAAAATAATTGTATAATATACGTATTTAGTTTTTACAGGAATTTTTTTCATTCAACACATAAAATCTTGTTGTTTAGATTTATATGGTTTTCTGTTAGAAAAATATAATCTATGAATAAATTTAGGATCCAATCTATTAAAACAACAACCTGACCTATTGATATAGGTGAGGTACAACTATTTTAATACAATTATTAAAACTTTTTATTAACCATTTAAGAGAAATATTATACAAAGAAAAACACAAATATAAAACTAAATTTCTAAAAAATATATGAAATAAAAAATATATCCGATCTTTTAAAGACGGATCAAAATCTAGTATTTTGTTAAAATTCTAGTTAGTGGTCTAGCATAGATTTTTTTATGGTAGATAAAATTATGACCTTAAATTAATAGATTAGATATAGACCCCACCCATTCTAGGTTCTTTAGGTACAATGATTTCAAGTAATTGGCAGACAACAAAAATCTTTTGCCCTAATTAAATACACAATCCCATTGGAGAAAAGTATGTCTTTAAAACATGTGAGTTTAGTTTTTTTGCCATTTTGTTGTTCATCATCCCTTCCCTACACCATGACCAATGTCATTGAGTTGAGGACTAAATAACCAAAGAGAAGAGGATTATTTAGTCCTTCGCTACGTCATATTGGTCGTGGTTCTAATGTCATTGAGTTGTGTATGTACTCAACCTTGAGTAATCAAAAATTTAGGGTATTGGGTTAAAAATTGTTTGTTGTTTGTCAGTTATATCACTGTCCCAAGCAATTGCAAAACGTCGTATACTGCAACTTAATAAAAAATTACTTTGTACCTTTTTCTAAGATTTATTTGTAAACTCAATCCATTTATTTTTTCTTATAACGCCTAACATCAATCCATTTATGTATGTTTTTCTACGCTTTGATATGTATGGGCCTATGGGTCCCAGATGGAACTGAATTGCGCCAGACTCAATATTTTTATTTCTTTTGTTTACATTGAAAAGAAGAAAATCTGTAGTACATGTAATAGTTAGAAACTCGGGCCCTTTAAACTTTAGCATTCTAAGTTATACAAAACAAAAGAAGAAAAAGAAAGAACACATTCTGTTTTTTTTTAACAACTGAATTTCATTTACTAAATCGTATATGACGAATTGAAATATTCAATTAGCCAAATAGGTGCTATATTGTAAACCACAAATGAATTTGGATTAACCACAACCTTCTTTGCTATAATATCTGCTGCTTGATTTCTTTTCCTCTCGATATGGCGAAAAGCATACTCCGGTAACAAACTCATCCAATATCGAATATCTTCCAAAAGACTCTCACATTCAAGATCCACACTCTGGCTTTTTATATTAATTGTCTTGGTTAACTCCAGACTATCACTCTCAAACCAAACATTCATCCGGCCTAGTATCCAACTATTATGTA
Organism: Brassica napus; assembly: GCF_020379485.1. Classification (NCBI taxonomy): domain Eukaryota; kingdom Viridiplantae; phylum Streptophyta; class Magnoliopsida; order Brassicales; family Brassicaceae; genus Brassica; species Brassica napus. The sequence goes on from NC_063449.1 coordinate 25,147,978, forward strand.
AAGCACAAAAGAATGCCAAAGCCTCACCCTCCAAACTTGATCTTACTCCCAAAATTCTCACCTGCTTCCAAAAAACAACCCTCGTCATCTCATTATCCACCCAACTCTTGCATAATCAGTAGTATTTGAAATATTGCAATCAAAATTACACTTGATCCAGCATGATGGAAGAGGTTCCCAACACATAGGTTTGACGTTCCTCATGTGTCCACTAGACTTCAGACTCACCACTTTAAAGTTCCACTTTACACTAGCTTCAATTGCTCTGTTTATGTCCAAAATAGGTTGTAAGTTCCTACAATTAAACAAGAACTCATTCAAAGACTTCCAAACGTACCAAACAATCTAAAAGGCATTGTACCACTTCTATCATTCTCCTCACAGTCATTCATGAGCTTAAGTAACACTTTCAAATTACCTTCAAGGTCCATCGAGAACATATGCAAGATAGGAATATTAGAACAACGCCAAAATGAAAAAGCGTGAGGACAAAGGGACAAAGCGTGATTTATTGTTTCTTCATCTAAACAACAACTTTAGCTAAAATGATCAATTGGAATCCTTCTTGAACACAGCTGAGTATCCTTTATATACTAGATCACAAGTTATCTAGCCAATCAAATTCTGCCACATAAGATATGTTTACAATTTAAAAAAATAACTAGATTCTGACCGTAAGGGCGGGTATTTTTTTTGTGATTAAACCTAGGCAAAGCTTATATCATCATACCCATTACCTATGCAAGTTGTTATATGAAATCATACTCACTCACGTTAAAGTTAATATGACAGTTTTTACTTATAAAGAGAAGTGCGTCCCACATAGTTTGCAAGTAAAGTGGCAGCTACAATCGTATTAAACGTGTTTATATATATATATATTAATATGTAAAATACTGTTAGTTAATTATTAAAAAATGGGTTGTAAATAATTGGACCAAACATTTATCATTATGCCATGTTCCTATTTTAATAGAATACTAGATTCTCACTATAAGAAAACAGTGGTATTCTGACGGACATTCCGACGGAAAATGAAATCCTCGGAATATCCCGAGGAAATACAAATCCGTCGGAATATTCTTATGGAATACCGAGGAAAAATGTATTCCTCGGAAAAAACCGATGAATTCCGAGGATATATTATAGCCGTTAGAGAGCCGTTGGGGGATTTTAAAAAGTCCGAGGAAATTCCGACGAACTAGCCGTTTCCGTCGGAATTCCGTCGGAATTTCCTCGGTCTGTCGGCAGGATTTCAACTATAAATACAAGCACTCCTCTTCCTCTTCATTCACTCGATATCTTCATCCTCCCTCTTACTCTCTTTACACACGAATTTGATTCATAAAAAACATGTCTTCTTCAAATTATTTTCGTTCTTGGATCGATCGACCTCATTTGGATCCGGACACGAGATTGCTTACGGAAGAATACCAACGAGGTATAACCGAATTCATGGGGTTAGTTCACCGACAACCGGAAGCAAAAACAGGTATGTTAAGATGTCCTTGCTCTAATTGTTAAAATAGAAAGGTTATTAAAGAGTGGGATGTTTGGACTCATCTATATTTGAGTGGGTTTACACGAAGTTACAAAATTTGGTATCATCATGGGGAAACTGATTATGAACATGGTAGTACTAGCGAACCTCAGCCAGCGGTTAGATTAGAAGAACCAATTAGAACGGATGTAGATTATGGTGTAGGTACTGAGCAGATGGTAAATGATCATTTTAGAGGGGAAGATTTACCCAATGCACAAGCTAGGAGATTTTATGATATGTTGGATGCTGGAAAGCAACCATTGTACGAAGGTTGCAGAGATGGTCATTCAGCTTTATCATCTGCTACAAGATTGATGGGCATTAAAACAAATTATAATTTGGCTGAAGACTGTGCGGATGCGATTGCTGATTTTGTAAAAGGTATTCTACCCGAGGATAATGTAGCTCCTGGTTCATACTACGAGGTTTAGAAACTCGTAGCTGGTTTTGGTTTATCGTATCAGGTAATAGATGTATGCAGCGACAACTGCATGATTTATTGGAGGGCGGATGAACAGCGGGTTACATGCAAATTTTGTGGAAAGCCTCGTTATAAAGATACGAGTGGAAGAGTTCCAGTGCCATATAAAAGGATGTGGTATTTGCCTTTGACGGAAAGGTTGCAGAGGTTGTATCTGTCTGAACGCACAGCACAACCAATGAGATGGCATGCGGAGCACTCAACAGATGGTGAGATCAGACATCCTTCAGATGCAAAAGCGTGGAAGCATTTCCAATCAAAGTATCCCGACTTTGCGTATGAGAGAAGAAATGTCTACCTTGGATTATGTACTGATGGTTTCAGTCCGTTTGGCAAGAGTGGAAGACAGTATTATCTATGGCCCGTCATTCTTACACCATACAACCTACCCCCAAACTTGTGCTTGCGACGAGAGTTTTTGTTTCTCTCGATTCTCGTTCCCAGACCAGAGCATCCTAAGAGATCACTTGATGTGTTTCTTCAGCCACTAATATATGAGTTACAACAACTATGGGCTCAAGGTGCTGAAACATACGATATTTCGTGTAAAGAAAACTTTCAAATGCGGGCAGTACTAATGTGGACAATAAGTGATTTTCCAGCATATGGTATGTTGTCTGGATGGACAACGCATGGAAGGCTATCATGTCCATATTGTCAAGATAACACTGATGCTTTCCAACTAAAACACGGAAGGAAAACGTATTGGTTTGACTGTCACAGGAGATTCCTACCACCTGATCATCCATATCGTAGGAGTAGGAATTTGTTTACGAAGAACAAGAGGGTGTTTGACAGTCCACCTCCGGAAATTTGTGGGAAAGATTTGAAGATACAACTAAGAGATTTTGGTGCAGAAAGGACGCCATACGTCGGTGGACATGAGCGTTTTCCGGTAGATGCTGTTGGAGAACTACATAACTGGCACAAAAAAGTATTTTCTGGGATCTGCCATACTGGTCTTCTGTTTTTGGTCTTAGCAGATGATCCTCCCAGTATGGCAGATCCCAGAAAATACTTTTTTTTGTGCCAGTTATGTAGTTCTCCAACAGCATCTACCGGAAAACGCTCATGTCCACCGACGTCTGGCGTCCTTTCTGCACCAAAATCTCTTAGTTTTATCTTCAAATCTTTCCCACAAATTTCCGGAGGTGGACTGTCAAACACCCTCTTGTTCTTCGTAAACAAATTCCTACTCCTACGATATGGATGATCAGGTGGTAGGAATCTCCTGTGACAGTCAAACCAACACGTCTTCCTTTCGTGTTTTAGTTGGAAAGCATCAGTGTTATCTTGACAATATGGAAATGATAGCCTTCCATGCGTTGTCCATCAGCTAAGATGGTGAAAAATTTAAGTAGGGTGGAAGGTTCTATAGTCGCACAGATGATCAATCAAGAAACTTCAAACTTTGCCGAATACTACTTTCCAACAGAAGTTCAGACCAAAAGCATAAGACCTGCTCGGCATGATGATAGAGGCGAACGGGCAACATATCATGTTACGGTTCCAGACATTTTCACAGACGTTGGACGACTTAGCGAAAAACCAAAGGACCGTCGACTTACTGAGCAGGAGCGCAGTCATTTGCAAACATATTTGCTCACCAACTGCGAAGATGTTCTTTAATATGAGAGGTAAATAAATTAGCTTACAAATTTTTATTTTAACAAGTTGAAATTTAAATCTTAATTAATTACATTATTGTCATCATATACAAGATTTTCATGGCAGAAAAGCGGTTCGAGTATAGATACGCCACAGAGGACGAACTAGAAGAAATGAAGTAGAGAGAATTTACTGGATGGATGTTTACTTATGTGAGTGCTTTAAACAAATTAAAATATATTTTATCACATATTTATACTAATTCACATTTATTGATATAATATATATATATATATATATGTGCTATTAATAGGTGTCTGCTGGTTTGGCCAGAGGTGAAACATTTGACGATTGGATACGTGAGATGGTCGTTGGACCAAACTTTGTTGTGAAGTCATATCCAAGATTTTGTACTCGAGGATATGCATTCACAACTCGGAAGAGGAGACGTTCGAGTACGACTTATGATGCTGGCGTTTGTTCTGCATCAGGAGATGATGTATACTACGGACACATACATGAGATTTTGGAAATCAAGTATTTGGGCATGGTTGGATTGCGCTGTCTTGTTTTCTATTGTGATTGGCACGACAACACTCCAGATCGAGGTGTGAGTACAGATGCATTTGGTGTTACATCAGTAAATTCGAGGCGAAAGCTGCAATATTATGATCCTTTCATTCTTGCTTCTCAGGCCGATCAGGTAATTAAATGTTAATTATTCAGAATGATTCATCATCATGTGTATTAATTTATAATTTTACTAATAATTTTCTAAATGTTACAGGTTTGTTATATCAAGTACCCCCGGATAAGAAACAGAGATGATCCATGGGTTACTATTACAAGACTCAACCCGAGAGGCCGAGTTCAGGGAAGTTCTAAGCTGGAAGACCCACTACAACCAAGCACATCCGGCAACTTAAGTGCAGCAGATGATTTAGCTGGAGTTGGCCTTGTAGTCGATTTAACCGACTTCGGAGAGGAAGCGGTCGTTCACGTAGAGGATGAACCAGTGATTGGAGAGTTTCACCAAGATCAAGATTCAGATTCATCTGGTGATGACGACTCGGAAACAGACTACCATAGATTTTTTTTTTTTAAAGAAATACCGAGGAATTTGTTTTTCCTCAGAATTTCCTCGGAATATTCCGAGGAAATTCCGAGGGAATAGGGGTTTTAAACCGAAAACAACGTTTTTCGGTTTGAATAACACTTATATAACCCTTATTAAGTGTCTTAGACTGATTATGAAGTCAAAAATTTGTTTCATAATAAACACTTTTCCGATTGTATGAACGAAATCCCCACAAAATAAGAGAAACACTTATACACTTTAATGAATGGTAAAGGGAATACTTTCAGTTCGTTTTGAAATTTGTTATTTCATGGTTTATGCTCATCTATACAAAGAATCCTCAATGGTATGCATTACAATTATATAAGAAATGAAATACGGCAAAAAAAAATTGATGTTTTGAAACCCCAAACACTAGTTCCTCGGTATTTCCTCGGAATATTCCGACGGAATTCCGAGGAAGATAAGGGTTTCCTCGGAATTCACTCGGAATATTCCGAGGAAATTCCGAGGAAATAGGGGTTTTAAACCGAAAACAACGTTTTGCGGTTTGAATAACACTTATATAACCCTTATTAAGTGTCTTAGACTGATTATGAAGTCAAAAATTTGTTTCTTACCCTATAATAAACACTTTTCCGATTGTATGAACGAAATCTCCACAACATAAGAGAAACACTTATACACTTTAATGAACGGTAAAGGGAATACTTTAAATTCGTTTTGAAATTTGTTATTTCATGGTTTATGCTCATCTATACAAAGAATCCTCAATGGTATGCATTACAATTGTATAAGAAATGAAATACGGCAAAAAAAATTGATGTTTTGAAACCCCAAACACTAGCTCCTCGGTATTTCCTCGGAATATTCCGACGGAATTCCGACGGATATTTTACTATCCGTCGGAATTTCCTCGGAATATTTTCATTTAACCGGGCAAATATTTTGCGAAAATTGAAATTAGAATTCCGACGGAATTCCGTAGGTTTTATAACCACGAGCCGCTTCTTCTTCCCCATTTCTCTCTTCTTCCTCTGCGCGACTCCTCCGGCGATCCCACTGAAATCCGACGATATCTCCGGCGATATCCCCCTTCTCTTACACAAATCATGTAAGGACCCTATCCCACTCTCTTAGGTTCTATTTGTTAGGTTTTTGTGTAGTTTTGATAGATTTTTGTTAGGGTGATTGGTTAGGATTGTGATTTGGTTGTATAATAGGTTTAGAATTGTGATTTGGTTGAATAATTTGTTTTGTTGAATTGATTTAGAATTTTTTAATAATTTTTTTTATTTTTTTGTATTTATAAAATCAATTTTTGTATATAAAATCGATTTTTGTATTTTACAAAATGATTTTTGTATATAAATTCGATTTATTGGATTTTACAAAATGTTTTTTGTATATAAATTCGATTTTTTGGATTTTACAAAACATTTTTAATATCTATAAAACTTTTTTTGTGATTAAAAAATATTATTTGGGATTTAAAATATATATATATATATATATATATATATTATTATTAAAACTATTTTTTTGTAATTATTAAACTATTTTTTATTTATTAAAACTATTTTTTGTTTATTAGAACTATTTTTATATATTTATTAAACATTTTTAATATCTATAAAACTTTTTTTATGATTAAAAATATTGTTTGGGATTTTTTTTTTATTATATAAATTTCTATATTTATTAAACATTTTTAATACTATTAAAACTATTTTTTGTAATTATTAAACTATTTTTGTGATCAACCGTATGATGTACTCGGCCCTCGACAGGGGACATCCGACTTTCACTCACTTCCCTACCGACAAGCAGCATCTGTGGTTTCGTCAGTTTGCGGTAAGTATTCTAATTTTTTACTTATATTTTTAATCTTTAATATAAATTTTCTACTAATTGTGTTTTTTTCAGCAAGAGTTCAACTGGAATTCCGATGAGACGCTCTTTATCTATCACCACTTCGTCCATAAAATTATGGACAACTAAGGGAAGCAGATCCACGAGTAGAAGAAAAAGTGGGAAATCAATAAGGTTCGATTTAATTTATTAAAGAATTTTTTAATTTATTAAACTATTTTTTAATTTAGTAAATTATTTTCTTTTTTTTTTATTAAAAGGTCCCAAAGTCGATGAACGACACGGTCTGGAAGGAGTTGTGTGCGCATTGGGATAAGGAAGAGACGAAAGAAACTTCTTCCACCAACTCCACCAACCGCAGGAGCGACCGTAAAGAGAAGGGCATCTACAAGCATAACTTGGGTGCTCAATCTATTGCCACTCTGGGAGATCGCATGGTAAGTTCAACCGCTTTTTCTTCAATTATTTGAGTTTCAGAATTTTAATTTATTGTGCATTTCTTCTAATTTCTAATGTTTCTTTAATTTATGTTTTTTTCAAGGCGGAAGAAAATGATGGCGAGCCGGTTGATGATCTCGCCCTAATGAAGAGGGCGTATACCAACAAGAAGACCGGCCAGATTGATGACGGTCTTGTGAGGGACGTGGTCGACCTGGTCCAAACTCAGGTGGTAGACGAAGTGTCTCAGCTTCAAACCGAGGATGACGCTTCGGCGGCTTCGACCAACTTGTCTCAGCTTCTTTTTAAAGTTCAATTTATTTATTTCTTGATTTTTATTTTATCATCAATTTATATTATTTAAATTTGGCTATTTATATTTCAGTCGGTTCCAAAGAAGAAGGGACGTTTGGTCGGTTTGGGTCGTCGCTCCCGGTCGGCTGCTCCTTCTGCACCACCGCCATATGTTGATCCAGAAGTTCTTACGGCTCAGCTGAAGGACAAGAATGATCGGATATCTGCGTTGGAGACCCAGATGGCAGCTCAACAGGCGGGCTATGAGACACAGAAGAGGCTGAACGAGCAGATGATGGAGATGATGAAGAGGATGTACCCGAACGAGGTGTTCCCGAACATTCAAGACCCGTAGTTTTTTTTTTTTTTTACCAAAAACTCGGAATGTTTTATTTTTATTTGTAGAACTTTGAATTATCTAATATGTTTTCAGTTTTAATTTTAATTTTATATTTTCGAATTTAAATTTCACAATTTTAATTTTTTTAAAAAATTAATTTTTTTAAAAAAATTAATTTTTTCGAAATTCCGAGGAAAAGCACCCTAGGAAATTTCCGACAACCTTTTCCTCGGAATAAGTCGTCGGAATTTTAAAAACAATTTCGAGGGAATGTTCCTCGGAATTTTCCGAGGGGCTACGTTCCTCGGAAATTTCCGAGGGCCACGTTCCTCGGAAATTTCCGAGGGTCACGTTCCTCGAAAATTTCCGAGGGCCAAGTTCCTCGGAAATTCCCGATGCCGATTCCGAGGAAGGTTTCGTCGGAACTTCCGAGGATTGGACCATCGGAAATTTCCTCGGAATATACCGAGGAACTTTCCGACGATCTAGTGGTCCTCGGAGTTTCCTCGGAAATTCAGTTCCTCGGAATTCCGTCGGTAATTTCCGAGGGATTTCCGACGAAAAATGAATTTCCTAGGAGTTATTTCTGAGGACTTTTTTCGTCGGTATGTCGTCGGAATAGCCTTATTCCGACGACATACCGACGATTTTTTTACCTCAGTATGCCGCTGTTTTCTTGTAGTGTCTGACCCACTCTTCAAAGAGGGGTATATTTTTGTTTTAATTTTTATTTAGAAATTTAATTTTCATATTTGTGTTTTTTATAATTATATTTGTGTTTATCTTTGTAATCATATCTGTGTATAAATCTTAATCAAAATCTATTTTATAAAATAATAGTCATTTAAAAGTTGACAACATACGCTTAATTCTTTGTAATCATATTTCCCGTATGCCCGTTTCTTTGTAATCATATTTGTCAGTTCTAGATCTTGACCCGCATGTATAATGTTGATTTGTAATTTTTTTTTAATGTAAATATGTAACATTTTTGTAATTTTTTTCTTATATGTTAAAGAAATTTAATTTATATGTTTGTGTATAATATTTTTTAAAATTATTAGTAAGAAGTTTTGATAATTGTATTGAATTTGTGATGTTACATAACTATACAATTGTGTCATGGTCATTTAACACATAAATTTTGTACTTTATTTTTAAAGAATGATTAATTTTGAAAAAAAATAACAAAGTTATAGTTACAATTGATATGTGTTTGGAATGTCAATATATTTTGGAATATGTGTTTGGAATGTCAATATATATTGGCACAAATTTAATTAAAAAAAGTTGATTTTTTTAATGTTTTTGTTTTTTTTGGTATTTGGATTATAGTCACTTACTATTAAAAAAAATATATGGGCATAAATATTTCTTTGGTAACTGACTTGATATATTAATTGTTGTTTGTATGAATAATTGCATTGATATATTTTTTAATCAAACTGGTCATGGTGGTTAATGTGGCGGTTACCCGATTATTAGGCATGTATATATATTCAGAAATTTAATTTAATTTCAGTTATATTTAGAAGGTATGTTTTGTGCAAATAATAGTTGGACACAACCTTTTATCAACTGGACATAGTCCTAATTTAATAGTATTGACTAGATTCTAGCCTGTGCTAAGCGTGATTTTTATTTCTAGTTAAGTAATTTAAATAATTAGATTACATTAGTGTTTTAATCTGTAATTTTACAATTTTTAAAAAAAGATGTTAAGCCTTTGATCTGAAATTCATTTGCTTGCAAATTTTTATTTTTGAACTGCTAACATGCCTCATGAATACTACAATATGAACATCACTATGCAAAATCCAAAATTTAAAACATTGCCACTATCTAAAACTTCATCTACTAACGTCTGTTTGTGTGTGTGCAACAATGAATTATTGATTAAAACTTCCTACATAAATCAGTGCACACACAAGCAAATAAATTAAATATATAAAAAAAAAGTTTTTTAGGAAACCCTTGATCACATCTTACTTCAAAGCCACATCATTGATGTTGTCTCTATTTTTTTTGTAAAGCTCAAGTCATTTGGCAAGGTTCGTCTTTGTCCTATCAGATGTGTGTATATTCATCCGACATTACTCCCAGCTTCTCCTTCCGCATCTTCAGACAAAAGTCACAGATATTTTCAAAATTAGTTCTTAGTGTTTGACAAAAAAGCCTCATAAGTAATGGAATCTAATAAAATGTTGGATAGTCGCTTCAGGTGGTCTTTTAATATAGCTAATTGATTCATCAATGAGCCTTTTGTATCTTTTTTCATGAGCAAAAAGATATGGCTTATAACCATCTGAAATAATGGCAAACATCTATGGAAAGGTCATCATTGTAGACACTATACTAAAACTGCATATCCTTAGTCTGGAAACTGAGCAGAAATTAAACCAGCAAGGATACAATTATTTTTAAGATAGCATATAACTCTTGAAAAATCATTGTTTTGTATTCATAGACATCATTGTTGATCTTTGTAATAAAATAATACAAAAAAATAATACATGAACTATACGACTAAGAAGTAGAATAACCAAATCACTTACCATCCATTCAACCATCCAAATGCTCAAAACACACGATCAAATGCTCGTCCAAGTTCCAAAATTGTGTAAAACTGGGCCTAAATGTTTGTTTTTGAAAAATGGTTATTATCCATTCATGCAACTCTAAGTAGTGATCACATGATGGTTTAAGATCTTACCCCTGAATCTTCAACAACAGGTCTCCCAATCCTATCCATCTCTACACATATCTCATCAATGCATGCTTCTGTTGAAAGCAACATCACTGGAGATTTTCTGCCTGATGGCAGTCTCGAGAGAGGAAAAGCAAAATATAGTAAACACTACTTCGGTTAAATATAATAATATATATAGGACGCGCAGAGACCGGCCGCAATAGCAAACATCAATTCAAAACAATCACCACTAAGTTAGTAAGGATTAAGGAAACGCAAGATAATAGACAGTGCATTTATACATTTTAAAAAAGCCAAATTAACTTTCGCAAATCTCATCTTGTAAGTAAATGAAAGCTTTCATTCATCATCAAGCTGAAAATCCAAATTTATTATACATCATGAGACATAAGCAAGTAGTGAACACATCTTCATGTCAGTAATCAATTAAAAACAAAGACTTTGAAATTTCTCAAACCTCAACAAATAACTTTGAGTATTGAGATGGCCACTCCTCTGATTCCTTTACAACAGACCTGTATAAACAATGTCAATCATCATCGATTATTCATATAAGCTACACTTTTTGCAATGCTCCCATATAGAACTATATATACGTCAAAATTTTACCATTTATATTTAGTGACTGCAAAACCTTTGATATAGATAGCACAGCCACTCCTGAAAAAGATTCATCAATCAAAATCATATATTTGTTTCTAAGAAACAATAAAGCATAAAAATGTCACTCTTTAATTTCTTCCATAAAATTCAAAAAGGTCGAGACTTGAACGATCAACAGTACTGCATTTTGGTGAATGTTGACTTCCATGTTATTCTGATCTATCAAAGCCCTAAATGGAAGAGAGGATACATCGTAAAACCCTAAATGTTTTTAATACCGATCTTAGAAAGGAGGAAAAGGTGAAGAATATAACTCGAGCCTTAGGTTTTACCCCTTCCTATGAGGAGAGACGATGGTGTTTCTGAGGATTGAGTTTTGGAAATCTGATGGCAAGGTTTCATCGATCACTATGTTGACAGTTGTCCTCTATTGCTTCCCTCCCGCATCAACCTCTTGAAGCACTCGTGCATGATTTCTGGTCTACGAAATTAGGTTTTTGTTACACTAAGAAATTTTATATATTTTGGATAGAAAATACATTAGCTGAAGATTATATCATGAATAACATTTATGATATACGTAAGTCTAGTAGGACCAATTTAAACTTAAGTAACAACCTTTTATAAATAGATAAAAATAGGACTCTAATTTAATAGAGTATATATCAAACTAGAAAATGCTTAAGAAAAAAGGAACGCTTAAGAAAAAAAATTAAGCGTATCAACCTTTCTTTAAAAGTTAAAACAACACATGATCCATGATCTTATTCTTTTCAATTTTCATTACTCATATATCTTCCTGATTAAATACGTAAACAGAAGAAAAGCTCCAAATCAGTCATAGCAGAGATATGATTCTTTTTCTATTTCAAAACCCTAATTCAAAATTGGAGCCATAATGAATGTTTTGAACTAGAGCAGAGTTCAAGTTCTGAGTAAACGGATCTCAGCAACTCATATATAGCAGTGACGCTATCTTACTTTGTACAGTTTCTCTAGCTTATGGCGGAGAACCATATTGCTTCATCTGAACCGGTTTAGGACCAAGAAGGTTCGAGAAAGCGTGGATCTGGATTATATGAATTGCCAGAGATTCATGGTAAGACCCGCCAGAAAAGAGGAGGAAGAAGATAAAAAGCAGACACCGACGTGCATGGTAAAATCACATGAAGATTTTTTAAAGAAAAAGGTAAGCGCTTCTATTAATTCACCATTGTTAAAGGGTTCTACTACATATAGCGGATATATGTTGAAAACATTGTTGGAATAACATTTTCTCCTATAATTTCAATGTTTCAGATTTCTGAGAAAAAAATGGTTTATGTACGGTTGCAGGAACAAGAGAAATGTGAAGTGTTGAAGATGACAATGGTGCTAATATATATAGGAACAATGATTAAATTCTATAACAAAATTAACTGTGAGATCTGTATATGTTAGCTACAGTCTACATGTATGTGTTAATTGTTTCAGTTTCTTGGTAAATTTGTCCATCTCGATGCTTTCAACTATTTTTTTGTTTGTTTCAGGTGTTTGATGTCTCAAATTATTCTTCAGATTTAGTGCATCCTCTTAAATCCCAGAAATTGGCGTTCAGGCAATCAAATTCATAAATTTTCTTAATCTCAAAGGTATTTTGACTGTTCTCTATACATATAATTTCTCAACTATGCTTTCACATCGACATACCATTTAGATTTAAATTATTTGCTAGAGTTTGCATGGTTTAGTCAAGTCTTGTGTATAGCTTATCATTTATGTGATATATATTCAGATTTAATTATTTTTCCATTGTTTACTGACATTTACTTCTTGATTTGCTTCATAGATTGATGTTTCTCTGTTATATTTATAACTAGGGTCGGCCCGCCCTACGGGCGGGAAGTTAGAAATAGTTCAACTGTTTTATATGAATATACGGAAAGTTAAAAAAAAACTATTTTATATGAATTTACATTAATTTTATGAAGCATTTTTTTTTAAAAAAAATTGTAGATTGAAAACGATATTATTATACGAAGAACACGACATTTTTGTTCTAGAGAAATGAACCCTTCTTTGTATTAGCTAATAAAACTGTATCAATTCAATTCAAAACAATATATAGTACTAATTGACATACGAATGTAAACATTTTCACATCAAGCATACTCAGCCAAACATGAAGCTGCCTCTGTTCTCGGAATCCATAAACCAGAGGTCATCTTCATCTCAAGTGTGGCCATAGCTCAGATATATAGAGTATGGTTTTCTCCTGTATAAGAGGACCATTGCAAATGTTTATTAATTGGTCAGAACTGCTAGCATGGATCTGAAGTAATGAAGCAAGAAATTCCAACGCCAGTACTGTTTCTGCTTCTGCTGCTACTTTGGGATGGAAGCACCGGCTCCTCCTTCGAAAAATGGTAACTAAGGCTCGCGTGTTACATATTTGGAAATAGAGCAACAATGGTATTCACAACAACACCTCACTTACCACTGCAACTATTTTTCACACTATTGATCATGAGATCAAGAACACTATCTCTGCAAGGAAGGATCAAAAGCTCTTTAGATACCTTATGCATCTTTGGATAAGATAAGATTATGATTTTTTTCACAGGCTCTAACATCACTTTCTTTGTAATTTTTTTTTTTTGCCGAGGTGACACTAAAATTAGATTATCTTGGAGTAAATCTTGTTTCATTCTAATGATATTAACAGTTGCAAAAAAACAACAGTAAAAGTCAAAGGCCAATCCAATCATGTCTTCTTTTTTTAATTTGCAAGGTTTTAGAATTTCTATCACAAACCTTGAGCTTTCAGATGCTAAACTAACAAACGGATTAAATAGCTTGATCAGATTTTGATGCTTCTGGATTATAACTTAAAAGTGAGTGGCAAAAAGGTTTTGATAATATTAGATACCTGAGTAAATAGATTACTTGATTGTTTTGTAAAATTGTTTCAAACACTGATCGCTCTAATGATTTTTCTTGAAACTCTTCTTGGCTGTCTTTGAAGACCTGCAAAGGTGGAATCAGTTTTTAAAATTTCAGTCGTGTTGGTAATAGTACTAATAGATCGATCTTTTAATCGCCAGAATGTTAAAGTAATCCATTCTTAACAAAAGGTAGCCGTTTCTATTGGAGAATATAAAAACAAACAAACTTTTGAGAGTAAGACTACACCTAAGAATTCATAAATAGCATACAATCCTTGAATCTAAGAATAGATCTTGACATTTTCCTCAACTCAAAACTGGAGAGTCTAACCTAGACTTGTACATAGATGACACATTCTCACAGGAAAATTTAAACTATATGGAATCGGGAAAATGCTTGTTTACACAAATGATAAAGACAATAATATGTGATTATACATTCGGGAAGCATTTTTACAATCTGAAATCGCACCCTTAACAAACAGACATAATAAACACAGTATGATCAAACCAAACCAAAACGTTGAATGAAGCTCTATGTCCTCCTTTGTGTCATAATCTTTTTCTGGAACCTTAGATAATCCTTAAATTCACAGCCACAGAGTCTTTCTACGCACAGATCAATAAAAGCACAACCACAGATCTCAGCTCTACCTTTTTGCAAGGACATCAACAACTGGATGTACCAGCGATTTCGTTCTCACGACGATTCGGCTCACACACCCTTCTTAAACTCCATTGTCGGTTGACTTGGTAAGATACCGAAGAAGAAGATGAACCTTAGATATCAAAGAGCCGGAGAAGCCTAGACTCGACGCCGGAGGAACACTTGCCGGACATCAGGTTGGAGAAAAAAAAACCTCAATTAGCCATAAGAACGCTTATTAGTATGCTATAAGAGACGAAGAGAAGATGAGATCAAGAAGAGGAATACTCACATCTATTTATACTCAACACACACCGCCTCTCAGATGAATCAATGGGATTAAACGCAATCTCATAACTCCGACTGTTTCAGATTGTGAGAAGAAACTCAGACGTCACCGATGGCCGTTGAAGAAGGGAGACACGACATCCATCTCCTCGAGTCTTTCGAATTATGGTTAGGGATGGAGCTATCTAATTGGGCCGCAAACATAGAGTCCAAACAAATGTTAGCAAACGTTTAACAAAAGCCCATCATGATACAATTTAAATGAAACACCTAGTTTTGGACACATGACACGTGTCGGCTTCACAGAGCCTGATTTTATGACGTGTAATCCTATGTGTCACGTCCAGGAGTGAGAGAAACTCTCTTTTATATATATATATAGATTCTCTTACTATAATTTGTGTCATACATATGTATATATATTCAAAAGTCATAGTAACATCCGTTAAATAGTAAAAAAATTAAGTTAACTGAAATATGTATATTTTCAAGCAAAAACATTTTCATGCAGAGCATGAGGCAATACTAGTATGTAGGCGATTTGTTTGTGCAATCTTCATACTAAAAATCACTGAAGACTTCAACAAGTGAACCTTTTCTCCAAAAACTTATTCATATTCTTCTAAAACCTGAGCCATACTTTGTGCATATTGTTCTGTAGCCCGGCAAAAGAATAATGAATCATCAGCAAAAAGGAGTGGGTTACCTTTGGACAATTCCTCGCTAACTTCACCCCCTGAAAATTTTGCAAAAACTGAGCTCTATCCAACGGCTGACTCAGCACTTCCGCACAAAGTAAGAAGAGATAGGGTGACAAGGAATCATCTTGTCTTATACCACGTGAAGGAGTAAAATTTCCAAATGGCACACCATTAATCAAAACCGAATAGCAAAATGAAGAAACACAAGTCATTATTCTCTGAATCCATATGTGATGGAAGCCAAGCTTCTGCATTATTGCTTCAAGAAATCTCCATTCAACTCGATCATAAGGTGTATTTACATTAGTTTTAATAGTCATATACTGGTCAGCACAATCTTTTTTTTATAGAATTTAAAGCACTCATTAACTCATGAGCCACCAAGATGTTGTCAAATATTTGTCTACCTGGTACAAAGGCCGCCTGAGACTCAGATATTATGTCATTCAAACATCCTTATAATCGCAAACATAAGACTTTGGAGATCAGTTTATAAGCCACAAAACAAAGACTGATGGAGAGATAAACACTCATTGATGTAGCTTCTGTAAATTAGGAATGAAAAAAAATATTAGTATGGTTCACACGAGAATCAATAGTTCTAAACTCAAAAATCGCTTAACTATAGAGCAAACATCTAGCCCTATGGTATCTTAAAACTGTTGACAGAAAGCTGTAGTAAAACCATCAGGGCGTGGTAACTTCAATCTCGGTTATTGGACGAATTTATCTCTGATTCATATCATTTGTAACCCTTTTTGAATATTCGGTAAAATCTCATCCAAAGGAGTTGAATTAGAGGAGGAAAACATCTCCTGAAAATAATCTCTGCAATCTTAGCAATAGTTTCATCTTGGTAATGCATAATTCCATTCTTACCCACCATACTCTTGATCATATTCTGATTTTTCCGGCTGAGTTACACCATTTTAGAATTTCGTATTGCAATCTCCCAAGTTTAACCATCTATTTCTGCTATATAGTCTCCAAAACTCTTCCTCATTATAAGAGCATCAACAACAATATAATCTCTCATCCAAGTATCTAAGCTATATAATATTTGTATAATTTATTGTTTTAATAAAAATTTGAGTATTATGAAATTAAACTAATTAGAGAAAGACAAGTTTAGAAGTGGTACCTGAATTTGGTGTAAGTTTCTTTACAAGGAGACGACTTTTCTTCTCTCCCTTCTCTTTTCATGTTTTCTCATACTTTTCTATTTGTTTTAATATTTTAATGGAAAGAGACTATTTCAGAGACTATTGATGCTGATGCTCTAAGCATGGTTAAGATTTTGTTTGAGATCATTGATACACTCAATAGTTGCTGATCCATTGCCAAGTTACTAATCTGTCGCCCATTAAGAAGACAATTTTGTTTTAATCATATCTATTCTATTAAAATAGCAGTGTGACCCATTGATAAAAGTATGGTCCAACTATTATTTCTTTTATCTTTATCATTATTTAGAATATTATTTATTATGTTTTATGCCATTAGACCTATATTTAAATTACCAATTGAAAAGATTTAAAAAGATGTAAAACAAAAAATATATCTGCCCTTTTTAAGGGCGGGTCAGAATCTAGTAAATTATTAAAACTGAAGTACATTTTGGTACTGTTTGAAAATATGAATAACAATATAAATGATAATTGTTTGGAAATATGGATAACAATATAAAAAAATAAATATAGTATTTTTTTTAGTAATTTCATTAATATATTATGTTAATTGTCTTTCCATATTTCAATCAATTTAACAATTTCATTAACTATATTATCTTAAGAATACATCACATCATTAATTACTAGGGTCGGTCCGCGCTACGCGCGAGATTTGGATTACGTGTCCTTTCCATTTGAACAGAATTGTAAAGGCATTGTTTGTTAGCTATTGTCTAGTTTCATGGTGTTGATTTTTTTACTGTAT
This sequence comes from Brassica napus, assembly GCF_020379485.1. Lineage (NCBI taxonomy): Eukaryota > Viridiplantae > Streptophyta > Magnoliopsida > Brassicales > Brassicaceae > Brassica > Brassica napus. Next base: position 25,165,439 of record NC_063449.1, read on the forward strand.
GAGATATTTGAAAGAGATGGTGACTTAAAGTCGTTAGACATGTAATAAGTTCATACATATGTTGGTTGTATTTTATAGGGCCGTTAGAGACATTGGGCTATTACTTTTTTTAATGTGGTCTTGTATAGGCTTGTCAATCGTATGTAATGTTTTTGAGTTGCTGAATATGTTGTTGGATCAATTTTCTTTTGGTTTTGTTATGTATATATTGGTTTAGCAATATCTTATTGACCAAGCAATCGGTGAGTTTTACATTATTTAAGTGCAGCGTACTCTTGCTTAATAGTGTATTTATACAGATGGTTTTTTAGTAAATTGCATATGTTTCTATTTGTTGTCATTTTTTTTATCCATACTATTTAACAATATAAAGTTAAAGAGATTCATAGTAAAGCTATACTCAAATTTTGATCATAAAAGATTCTTCATTTTTCTTATATAATCTTACTTGGTCCCAAACATATTTATAGTTTATAGACAGCTTCCATGTTCCTTAGTTCATGCAAGTTTGATTGAAAAAAGAGAGCGATAGAGAGATAACAATAAAAGAAGTAGAGTGAGGTTCTCTCCTATGAGTTTTGTACTTTTAACTTTGAAGTCTTAATCTCAATGCTAATTGAGTCTTATGTTTGGTCTCAGCAGAATCAGAATGGCTCAGGCTGATGGTCAAAGGAGAAGACGGATAGACTTCATCAGCAACAGTCCAGAGCCACCACTTGTGTTGTGGTTTTGAGTTCACTCTGAACTCGGAGAGTGAAGATCTGTGAGTTTTCATCTGAGGATGATGATGATGGAGCTATTATGCTCAGCAATGAGGACTCAATAGGGTAAAACATGCCAGTGAAGTGATGAAGCAGTCGGGCTGTAGCTTAGTGAAGAAGAAGAAGAAGAAGAAGAAGATCAAATTTGTCGGTATGGCCAAACTTGCAAATCCCACATTTCAGAAAATGGCTGCATTGTTACTACCGAGCTGTTTCTGTAGAACCAAAAATAAATGCAGGATAGAAAAACAGAGATTCATGACCAAATAATTTTTTTTGTAACAATTTTTAGCAAATAATTACTTAACATAATTAAGTAAGTTCATTAGATCCCTAAGCTTACAGCACCCCAAAATACTTAAAACGCAACAATAAGATGATTAAAAAATTATGACGAAAGAAAAATAATAGTTAATGTGAAAAATAAAAAAAGCATGGTTTGATTGCTAACTAACTCTAGTAGAGAAAATGGGAGAAGAAGCCTACCGAGACAAAATAAAAAAAAAACAATCAAAGAAGCATTATTGTTATAGTTTCTGAAGCATCGGATTATTTCAATAGAGATAAGCATTGTCTATGAGGGAATATTATAACCCTACATAGTTACATTGTAGAATTAACTTAGAAGTGTTTTCCTGTGAACTTCATACTTGCAAACTAAATCATAAATGAAACATAAACATAACAATATAGAAATACACAAAGCAAAAAAAGTAACTGCTAACTTTTCCGTAAAAGCATTTGTTTCCTAACTGGTTTATTTAATGATGTTCAGTAGTGAACTTTTCTCTGAAAAACAAAACAGAACACAAAATATACCACAATAAGCAAATCAAAGTGGAAACCTAGAATTTAGTAGCTCTACATATTCCATCCACAAAACAACCCATTTTTTTTAAAAAAAAGGAACATTCAAAACCAAAACTATCCGTCCAACATCTAAACTCATTTCTACGAAACATTTCCTGAAAAGAAAGAGTAATATTTTTTTTGTCAAGTGTTTATCTGTAAAGGCTTTTATTAGCAAGATATAAAGTAATGATTTCTTATACCTGAAGCAAACATGTCTAAATTCGCGAGTTGTGGTTGCGAAGAAGAAGATGCATATTTTGCTAAATAAACATTGATTAATCTGAAGTTATAGTAAAACATTATTTTAACATGACTTATATGTATAAAATACGTTATATTTTAAATAAATGATAGTCTAATAAATCCGAAAAAAATATTTAATATAAATACAGTAACCTTCTCTAAAAATAAATAAATTATATATAAAAAGCCAATATTATAAAAAAATCAAAAAAATTAATTTGTAAATTTTATCTTACAACACCTAATTTTTATTTGATATATAATGTTTATTTAGGCTGCAAATATAATAACATAAAATATACATGCATGTATTTTATTTAAATATCAATAACTATTATTATGTTTTTAAAACAAATAATTTCCTATTACTGCAAGTCATATATATACATTTTTGAAATATTTAAAATAGTAATTTTAAAATAAGTACATAAGAAAACTAAAAATAAATTCAAAAATATATAAATATTATAAATAATCAATGTTTTGAGTGTTAAACGTAACCAAAACAATAAAAGAACTCCATTCTACTTACTATATATATATATATATATATATATTTATCTAAATATATATCTAAATATATATCTAAATATATATATTTGATACAAACATTTAAGAAAATTTATAACAACTACAATCATGAAAATCTATTCATGCTAATACAAACTTTTGACCTTTAATAAAACTAATAAAAATATAAAAATAAGTTTAGTTAGACACATGTGAGAATGAGATGAGATTGTGTTATCATTAAACAATAACTACAATGTATTTGCTGAAAAGTATCTAAAGTCTACATCAAAACGATGAGAGCTCACATGCAATAAATGTTACATATTGGGCTAGCGTAATAGGCCCGTGACATAAAATCCCATCCAACAGACCCAAGACTCACAGATGTTTCTAACAGAGAGCTCAAGAAGACATCTCATGTATTCTTCTACTTCCTTCTTGGTTTTGGTCTCTTCATCACAGCTTTAAACTCAATGCACAAAAAGCTTGAAAACAGTGTCTTCACTTACCAAGACGTACTCGTATCCAAGAACTTGAGCTCGGGTTCTGAAATACGCCATGTTTTTCTCCGGCACTTGGATCCTGACCAGTACGTTCGCGCCTGCCCCGCCCTGTTTTGAAAGAAGGAACCATTGTACGAAAATAATGAGACTCAAAAGTTACAATGGTGCTTTATTATGGTGCAATGGTGAACTCAGATACAAACCTATGGGTTTATTATGGAAAAGGCTAATGTTCCAACGTGGACTGAAAGAGTCCAAGAAGTTCATCAGAGCACCATGTCTCTCAGGGAAGCTGAACTAGTAGAGAAACTCTTCTCCAATACTCGATCTTCCACCCATCTGAACATATACAAAGTGTGGTTCACATATCACTTGCATCAATCAATGAGAGTTATTGCCTAAAGAGACGTACCAAATAATGCAAGTAATTTCTTACTAAGTCACTGGTTGTGAGGCTCCTAGTTCTGAGCTAAGAAGATTCCATTCTCTTCTCTAGTTTGAGCTCTCCGGGAGTGTGCACTCCAACACTAAGCATCAATACACAACATTGTCCGGATTAGAGAACGAATAACAACAACAACCTGGGGGAAAAAATATTCTCAGGTTATATTCATTGGTCCAACTTGCACCATATCAGATGTATTATATAACGGGATTAACTGCCACATGCTGTAATATCAAACACGCACCAGTTCACAGAATTTCTTAAAGCTTCCAGGATTTTCCGGCAAGATAGTAGCAAAAACAACCTCTTGTTGTATACCGACATTGGTATTAGTCTGCGTATTCAAAACGACAGTATGGTGCGTCATATTAAAAATCTGGCAATAATTATGGCCGTGGATGTCATCTTCCTGATCGCCTCTCTCAGTATCTCTCGATCTTGCTGCCATTTTTCCCCATCCCAAGCGTGTCAATGAAACATAAAAAAAAAAACAAAAAGGTGATATAGATTACCTCATTAACAGTGTCTGCTTGGAAAAATCATATATCAAATCATAGGAATAATATGCGAATGTGTAATCCTAGTCATTCTGTAAACGTGTATGCTATCTAATCTGAGATTCATGTCAACATAGTATGAATCAACAAAATCAATATTGAGAATCAACGATCAACAGGAAACCCAAAAGAGTTGTTTTAGTCAATGGCAAACCTTGAGGATTGCATCTTAGGCATATTAATTAGAGCTTTAGAGGTATTGAGGAACCTCTGTTTTGCCAAATCAAACTCGTGACGGATCTTTGAGATGTCGTCTCGTTGTAGAAAATTACGGCACAGAGTCCATCATATCTGCCCCAAAACCAAAATCGATCATTCAAACATAGAAATTCGATAGGATGCGAGATCGGATGATGCAAAGTAGCTTACTCTTGGGGGCAGCATTTTTAGTCTATATTATTAAAACTGGTGTACCTTTTGGTATTGTTCGGAAATATGGATAACAATATAAATAAGAATTGATTGAAAATATTAATAGCAGCATTTTTAGTACATCCTTTTATTTACATGTTTAGCCATTGTACTTCCGTTTTGTATTTTTTATTTACATATTCTGCCACTGCATTTAAAATAAATTTAAATTGATTAATTACACTTTGGAAGTTTATCTAATCAAATCAATTTTCATATATTTATCATTATTAATATTGTAGGAATATTAACTAAATCGCATGTACTCAAGGGAGATAATATTTTCCTATATTACATCAAACTACATCAAGTTATAAAATTTATAATATAATATTATGTACAAATAAGAAAAATTATTATCAAATATCTATATTATAAAATAATATATTCTACTCTATATGTAAATTATAAAACATAAAAATATACATGGATTTTTTTATAAAACCAGCGGTTTATGAATTTAAGTTGAGCACGAATTAAATTAAATACCCGGGCCAAGTTCTAGTTTTACTTATAAAACAAAATCAATTTGATTATGGGTTTTTATGGGCATGTATACATCTGCTACCTACTTGGGCCGGACTAGCCATCATTGGAAGGAGCTAAACCGTACATCGATTTTATTTGTAGGTTTTTGTCCTTTCGCTTATGTTAGTTTCGCTTGTCACAAGTCTTAAAATATGACTGAAAATCCATGGAAACTATTTTTATTCTTATTTTCTGCTCAGAAGGGAAACTGTTATATATAATGCATAAAATTTATAATCATATGCACATAATTATGCAGTAAACTACCTACTAAGTTGCTAACTATCTGATCGTTTGTTTAATTATTTTCACGATTTCTAATCACGCTACTCTACATTGAATCTCTAAATTATCTCTGTCTAAAGTCTAAACCAATGATGTTTGAGTTACTTCCCCAAGTTAAGGTATGAAGTACGATCATTCTGCTAATAAAAATTCAACTACATGTTAGAGCAGTGTTTTTACTCCTAAATTAAGTAGATAATGTTATAAATATATTCATTTACATACTTTAAAAGTAGTATAAATATGCATCTTCTTTTTTGATTGTGGCTGTGAAGCGTATACTTATTTTCATTCCAATTCTTTAGGCATAATGTATTTAAGTAGATAGCTGCAAGGAAAAGAATTGTGTTAAAAAAAAAGTAGATAGCTGATGGAAAGAAAGAAAGAAAAGAGACGAGAATTTACAAATATGGCTAATTAAGAAATTGACCAAGTCAGGTTACCATATTTTGATCATGTTAAAAATATTTTCATTTACATACTGCGAAAATTAGTATTAAATAAAGAATGCGTCTTCTTTTAGGTTTTGGGCGTGAAGCTTATACTTTTTTTCATTCCAATTACTTTATATCTATCAATGAATTCGAACAGATAACGGAAAGAAAGAAGAAAAAAGGAGAATTTACAAATATGGCTGAGAAATTGACCAAGTCAGGTTACCATATTTTGATAATGTTTGTTGTCGTGTTGTGGAAAAAGACGTGAGAGTGTGTCCCACGATGCATGTCCAGTGCTGAGCAAGAGTATCCCACTAAAAAGATCTTCTTCTACTAGCCTCTCTTCTTCTTCTTCTTCCTTTTCTTTTACCTTTTCTCAGATAAGAAAAGACAATAAAGTTTATTGAATAAGAACGTAGAGTGCGACCTCCAAAACCCACTTTGTTAAAAAGTTTCACTGTCGGCGTTTTCTGATGCGATTAGTAGAACCAACTAGACAAAAGCTTAACCATTTTGTGACAAAAAGAGCTAGTGTCTCTATCTTTTCCTGGTTTCATATGCTTAACGTTTGTTTCAGTTCAAACTAAATATATAACACATCTAGTTTGAACATATAAAACGTTTACTATAGAGCTCAATAGATAGATGTAATTTAACATGTCTAACTGTTACTAATATAGTATAACTGAAACATATAGAGCTAAAACTAGGTACATGTACTGTAACATGTCTAACTGTTGTTAATATCGTATAACTGAAACATATATCTAGTTCAAACAAGATATGCTAAGCCGTTTTCACTGTCTAAAATGCGGTTAATGTACTCGGTTTGAAACTTCTATAAATTAATAATGTTGTTTAATATAGCTAAGGACGAGCGACGACAATTCCGTAGCCATATTCATTAGCTACGTAAATAGCATCAGATAGCAACAAAAGTAGAAATTTATAAATTTGTAGCTAAATCTGTTGCGATCTCTAGCTAAGTAGCTACAACTGTGATTTGTAGTTATTCCATAACTAACTTGCTACTGATTAGCTAAAGAATAAGTTATCGCAATAGCAATTTTAACAAACAAATGATTATGAATACTTTGGCATCATATGATATGATAGATAGTATCACCAGTATTTTAAAATTCGATTAAAGAAATGTATTCCACTACACATTAAGACAATTTTGTTCTGAGATTTATGTATTTAGTGATAAGTGATCATATAGATTATAGAGACTGAGACAAAATTTTTTTTGTAAAAGTGTTTAATTGAGGGTGTAAAAAATCACATTTATATATGTAATATTTTTATGTATCGAATTGAAAAAAATGTAAACATTGAACCTAATCTTAAACTTAAACCTTACATCTTACACCATAAACCATAAAATCTGTTTAGTAAACTCTAAACCCTGTAAATCTTCATTTTTTTGAAAAGAAAACCCTAGAAATCTATACCCTACACAATAAACCCTAAATATGTATACCCTAAACCATGAACATAATATCCATAGTTGTATATTGGGAATTTAGATGTTTATTATAGTTATTAAAATATAATAACACTAGTTGCATATTTGATTTTAGCAGGCATCGATATAATTTAGAAAGTATTTATTAGAATATGAGTATATAATTTATCTCATTTCGTCACTTACCAAAAAAAAATTATAAATCAGCGCCAGCCGCTAGATTTATTTCATGGCCGCGAAATATTTTTCAAAAACTTTCAGTATCCCCCCCCCCCCCCAAAAAAATATTTTCTCAAATCTCCGCCAAAATTTTCTGATTATAACTTTAATTCTTGTTCTCCATCTTTCCCAGTCTCTCTCCAAATCTCTTTTCCCCTTCACGGTGATGATATACACAGCCTTTTTCAATATTTATCTTTTCGTTTTCTAATAGCTTCAAGACAGATTATTCTTTAATTTTGTAATTCGGATCTGGGTAGTGGGTGTTTACAAATCGTAATTGAGTTGGGTTAATTTCTTCATTCAGCCTCTTCCTTATTTACTGTGAAATTATATTGTTTAGATTTGTGTAGTGGAAGTGTTTTATGACGAATCGATTTAGGGTTCTCATCGGGAAGTACGCGGCCGAGTGAAGGGAGACAAATTCAAAGCGAGCAAAGAAAGATGTACTTCAGCTTCGTCCTTCCCACAGGGGGAAGCAAAGCATATGTTATTGCTCTCTTAAATCGACTTGTCGACGTTTATTCTCCTGAAGATTGCAGCTCTCTGATAATCGGTTTTTCTGCCTATTGCAAATGTTGTAGTGTAGGGGGGTGAATGTCGAACCAGTCCTAGTGATGTGAATCAGTGAGAATACAAGTCATTTCTTAAGCTAAGCAGATTCAATAGTTGTGAGTGTGTGACAAGTAACAATAGCAAACAGAGCAATACAACAAGGTTTTAATCAATTTAGACAAGTGAATCCATGGGTATTGGGAATTGACTTCAAGTAACTAAGATCCAATCTAGGTGACAAGCTTTCAATCAAAATAATCTCTTAAGTCTAAACACAATCTTAGACAAGTCCTATGTCTAGGTAAATGCCCATTTGCTTAGAAATCATTAAACATCAAATGTCTTTGGCTTAATTCAATCAAGCAATCTTTAAGTTCAAGTTCAATAACTATCTAGCAATTTTAACATCAAGTGTCCTTGGCTAATCTCACTAGAGCTTAGTTGAGTTGATTCAAACACTTCATCTAATCATGTCTGATGAGAAGTGTTTAGAAATCAGGTTTAGAGTGATCAAGACTAAACAAGCATTAAAAATACTCAACAAGCAAGTTCATACAAGGATCTAATACAATAACACCATAGATCTTCACTAAGTTACTCTAATCTCCCTAACCCATGAATTCTTAAGGAAACTACTCACTAATCTTCATGAAAACACTTAATCTCATAATAGATTGAAGCATATTCAAGTAAATACAACAGAGAATAAAGATAAACAAGGATTAAACAAGCAAAACGAAATTAGAACTCAAGAACAGATGATGAACAATTGAAGAACAGCTCAAGAACACTAAGAACAATGATATTTCAAAGAGAGAGAGTTTTTTTGACAAGTTTTTCTTTTTTACCAAGTACAATACTCATGTTTCTTGCCCACTCTTTGGATAAAAAGAAAGCAAATATTATACAGAAAAGTAGGAAAAATCGTGCAAAGGAAAAGTGGGTGGAAGAAAGTGGGAAGTTGGTTAATCCCATCAACTTTCCAGTGGTCCCCGGTAAGGGTTGATACACCTGTAGTAAATCGATTATAACTTATCCAATACATCTCCAAATGACTTGAAACCACTTCCATTGGAAACCTAACTCAATTTCCAGTGTCTCCACAAATTTTGAGCTTCAGAAAAGATCTTTAAGGCTTTCATCCGTGTTCATCTTTCACTCTCTGAAATTCCATGATTCGGGAGCGACCTCGCTGTGTCGCTGCGAGAGGTCGCTCCGGATCCGTTGTCTCCGGGTGATCAATACGCGAGCGACTCTTTCCTGTCACTCTAGTGAGGTCGCTCCAGACTGGTGATCAGAGCGACTTGGTGGTGTCGCTCCGGACTGGTCGCTCCCATGCCTTGCTCGCCCAATGACCACTCTAAACACTCCTTTTTGAGCTCCAAATGCCTCCAAGTGTCTCCAAGAACTCCATGTGGTACTCCAATACCTGATAAGGACTCATGTATGCAAAATGCAACCTAAACATGGCTAAATCCTAATCTATATGATCAAAATGCACATGGGTGAATGGATAAAACAATAGAAATATGCAAGATATCAACTCCCCCAAACTTGTTCTTTACTTGTCCACAAGTGAACTTTCTAGAACTCATAGGGAGAGAGGTTGAAGGTGGGAGCTCATAACCAAAAGAAACACCACTAGCAAACACAATTAGCACACTCTCTTATTACACTCTAGCTTCTCTAGGCCTATCTCAACTCCTTTTGTCCCTACACTCACCATCAAGCATCCACACATTCAGATCTGCCAACTCTCACATTCATTAAGCATAAGATATCAAGTGAATTCTTGCAAATGGTCAGTTGGTCCAAGTCATTTGGTTGGGTAAGGGAAGACTTTTATTCAAGTGATTCAAGAGGTTCAAAACATATGATCTTTAAGGTGGTTTACTCTCAAAACAAGTAGCCTTGACATTGCACATAATATATCTAAGAAAGGGACCAACTCATGCATACAATGCTCAATCTCCATTGTTCTACCTTTTTCCCAAACATATAAGTTACACATTCACTCTCAAATGTCAAACCCAACTCACACCTCTCACCAAAAGATTCTAAAAACATCAGCTCTTTTTCCTTGAAATCTATAAGGGATTTTTCACAACCTCAAAATGTCTCTCAGCTCCTAACAACTTTGCTAGCCCCCTTTTTCTTTTTTTTTTTTTTTTTTGGGTTGGGGGCCAAGACTTTTCAAAACTAGAGCTGGAGGTTCTCTACTTATCCCAATAAATCAATTCACTTGAGCACGAGAATCTATCCTTTTTATTTCTCCCAAATCATGATTACAACGCTCACCCTCCCACCTATAGCTAGACAATAGAGTGTCCAATCCAGCAAAAATGAAGATCAAGCATTGTCGTTCCCGATACTCTCAACATTATGCACATGTAAAACTTTCCGAAGAAGGCCTCACTCATCAAACAATGAAAGCTTAAAAGGAAGGAAAGGTTTTGGGAGTGGTCTACCACTAGAGTTTGTCAAAAAGAATGGCATAAAAGATGTGACAACTCAAGTGTGTATAGCCATGACTCAGTACACAAGAGACCCTAAGCAAGAAGAATTAAGTTCATTCAGTTCAAATAAGGTTGTAGCTGGCTTCAAAGACTGAGTTTCTACAATCAACAAGTTTCAAGAAGAGTTTTCAAGGCTCGAAACATACAAGTCTTTTCGAGAGGTGCATGGATACTCAGGTGCAACGTAGTGTTCTTTACAAGGCATTTAAAATCATTGCTCCCAATGCAAGTGAATGCAACCTATATGCTCTAGACTCTCCTAATGGTGCAAATGATGCAATCTAAATGAAAAATCTTTTTTTTTTTTTTTTTTTTTTTTTTTTTAATGCAAATAGGTGTTCAATGCATGACTCAAATGAAACACAATGAAAGCAAACATGATCAAATGCTTGGTACCTCCCCCAAACTTTAGATACACAGTCTCTGTGTTCAAGGAAAGAGAGAGATACCGCGAAGAAAACTAATTTGCAAAAATGAAATGGTATATACAAGGGAGAGAAAGAAGTACCTCCTATGGATAGTATGTGGGGGCAGATGCCCCAGCATCGTCGTCGTCAGGAGGGAAGGTGGTGTAGTAACCACCGGATGCTGAACCGGAGCCTCCATACCATGGTTGGCTCTCAACCTCGTCAATCTCGTCCTTACTGTCTGAAGAAGCGAGGGATGGGGATTTGTTGCCTGAAGTGGAAGGTTGTGTTGATGATCCAGCTTGTTCTTGTGCAGGTTGATTTGGTTTTGGTGAGAATCCAGGAGGGAAGTTCTGTTTTGGTTGGTAACCACCTTGGTTGTTGTTGTAGAATGGCTTAGGCTGATTGTTGTAGAATGGTTTTGGCTGGTAGTTGTTGAATGGCTTCTGTTGGTTGTTGTAGAAGGGTTTCTGTTGGTAGTTGTTCTGGTTTTGATAGTCATGTTCCTTCTTGTACCATGTACCCTGAGCAGTGACATAGTACATATCTTCTTGGCATTCTACTCCATCAGCTTCAGAAACCATATGTAACTCCTCCTTCTTGTTCTTTTCTGATAGTAGCATGTCAATCTTTTCTTGTATTGCTTTCAGTTCTCTTTTTGTGGTCATATCTTCTCCTCCCCCACTTCTGTCTCTTCTGTCATATTCATCATTGTAGACAGAATCACTCTGTGCCATGTTCTCCAAGAGTTCTAATGCATCTTCGACAGTCCTCCCCAAGTAGTTTCCATTGCTTGCAGTGTCAAGCTGGCTTTTGAATTTAGGCAAGACTCCTCTGTAGAAAGTGCTTAGCAAGCTCTCATTGTTGAAGCCATGGTGGGGACATTGAGACAAGTAGGTTCTGAATCTCTCCCATGCCTCTGAAAATCCTTCAAGTCCTTTTTGTTGAAAACCAGAGATCTGATTTCTAAGGTTTGCAGTCCTTGTAGCAGAGAAGAACTTGTTGAGGAAGGCCTTTTTGCATTCATCCCAAGTTGTGATAGTATCACTTGAGATGTTTTTCTCCCAAGTGTGAGCCTTGTCTCCCAAAGAGAAGGGAAACAATCTGAGCTTGAAAGCATCCTCTGAAACTCCATTTGTTTTTGACAAGCCACAGTATTTATCAAATCTGTCAAGGTGATCTAGTGGGTCTTCCAAGGCAAGTCCATGGTACTTGTTGTTTTCAATCATGTTGATGAGGCTGGACTTGATCTCGAAATTGTTGTTGGCAACTGGCGGTCCCTTAATGCCCAACCTATTCCCATTTATGTTAGGTTGATCATATGTACCGATGGCCCTAGCTTGGCGTTGTGGTTGTCTAGGTCGAAGGTTGGCAGCTCCTTGACCATTGCCCTCTTGAGCAGCTCCAGGAGGAACTTCTTGGACATTTTGTCTATGATCATCAACTTCATAGACACCTTCCGGTTGATTCGGGTTTCTCTCCATCTCAAGCCCCAATCTATGTAAGTGGGCTTGCTTTTCTCTTTCTCTTCTCTGTCTTCCCAACTCTCTTTCTAAGGCTTTGATGTTGTCCACTCTTGGTGCAAGATTTGTTGATCCTTTGCTTCTCAAGTTCATGCACCTGTCATCCAAATATATATGAAGATAGATAATTAGTAACTTAAAAACAGAGTAAAACTCAGTCTCAAGCAAAGACTCAAACGCAATGTCACAATCAGACTAGGATTGGCAACGGCGCCAATTTGATAATCGGTTTTTCTGCCTATTGCAAATGTTGTAGTGTAGGGGGGTGAATGTCGAACCAGTCCTAGTGATGTGAATCAGTGAGAATACAAGTAATTTCTTAAGCTAAGCAGATTCAATAGTTGTGAGTGTGTGACAAGTAACAATAGCAAACAGAGCAATACAACAAGGTTTTAATCAATTTAGACAAGTGAATCCATGGGTATTGGGAATTGACTTCAAGTAACTAAGATCCAATCTAGGTGACAAGCTTTCAATCAAAATAATCTCTTAAGTCTAAACACAATCTTAGACAAGTCCTATGTCTAGGTAAATGCCCATTTGCTTAGAAATCATTAAACATCAAATGTCTTTGGCTTAATTCAATCAAGCAATCTTTAAGTTCAAGTTCAATAACTATCTAGCAATTTTAACATCAAGTGTCCTTGGCTAATCTCACTAGAGCTTAGTTGAGTTGATTCAAACACTTCATCTAATCATGTCTGATGAGAAGTGTTTAGAAATCAGGTTTAGAGTGATCAAGACTAAACAAGCATTAAAAATACTCAACAAGCAAGTTCATACAAGGATCTAATACAATAACACCATAGATCTTCACTAAGTTACTCTAATCTCCCTAACCCATGAATTCTTAAGGAAACTACTCACTAATCTTTATGAAAACACTTAATCTCATAATAGATTGAAGCATATTCAAGTAAATACAACAGAGAATAAAGATAAACAAGGATTAAACAAGCAAAACGAAATTAGAACTCAAGAACAGATGATGAACAATTGAAGAACAGCTCAAGAACACTAAGAACAATGATATTTCAAAGAGAGAGAGTTTTTTTGACAAGTTTTTCTTTTTTACCAAGTACAATACTCATGTTTCTTGCCCACTCTTTGGATAAAAAGAAAGCAAATATTATACAGAAAAGTAGGAAAAATCGTGCAAAGGAAAAGTGGGTGGAAGAAAGTGGGAAGTTGGTTAATCCTATCAACTTTCCAGTGGTCCCCGGTAAGGGTTGATACACCTGTAGTAAATCGATTATAACTTATCCAATACATCTCCAAATGACTTGAAACCACTTCCATTGGAAAGCTAACTCAATTTCCAGTGTCTCCACAAATTTTGAGCTTCAGAAAAGATCTTTAAGGCTTTCATCCGTGTTCATCTTTCACTCTCTGAAATTCCATGATTCAGGAGCGACCTCGCTGTGTCGCTGCGAGAGGTCGCTCCGGATCCGTTGTCTCCGGGTGATCAATACGCGAGCGACTCTTTCCTGTCGCTCTAGTGAGGTCGCTCCAGACTGGTGATCAGAGCGACTTGGTGGTGTCGCTCCGGACTGGTCGCTCCCATGCCTTGCTCGCCCAATGACCACTCTAAACACTCCTTTTTGAGCTCCAAATGCCTCCAAGTGTCTCCAAGAACTCCATGTGGTACTCCAATACCTGATAAGGACTCATGTATACAAAATGCAACCTAAACATGGCTAAATCCTAATCTATATGATCAAAATGCACATGGATGAATGGATAAAACAATAGAAATATGCAAGATATCACTCTCTCTATATGTGTTTCTAGATTTCGAGTTAACCGCCCTCATTCAAGAAGAGAAGTTCCTCAGCTTAGTTTCAGGTACCAGTTCCGTGCTTAATTTCTAATGTCTGTCTGCCTTAGAAGGAACTCAGATTTCTTCAAACACCAGATTCGCCATGTTTGATTTCACATTTAAGTTTGTTGAAGTCTGTGTTTGTTTTCTAATCGCAGGCTTCGATTCGGACTGCGACGTTGATCCTGACCCGAGCTTTAGGGAGATTATGAAAGATGTTGAGATCTTTGGTAACACAGTCCTCTCGGTCCTTACTCTCGTGCTACACACAAGTCGTACAACTTTTGGATGGTAAGATTTTATCTGCACAGCAAGTGTTTTGTTCATGATTTTTTTTTGTGAAAGTTACATCTTGAGGCCTGTTCTGTGCTTCAAATAGTTAAATCCTTTATGTTGTTTTTGCAGCACCAACAGGAACAGAGGCTATCCTGCCATATACATACATTTTGCATTGATTTTTTCAGAGGTAAATCCTCATTGACCTTGTTAAGTTTCCTTTTACTTCTCCTAAAGATTTTATCCCTTAGTGAATTTTTGTTCTTCTAAACTACAGCTCTATGATTTCTAACGGAACACCATATGACGGACAAGATGACCAATTTAAAGCTTTGGAGAAGCTGGGTTTTCAACAAAAATTTCATTAGTTTTAGATCTTTTTGTATTTGGTTTTACAATGTTAACATTTTGGTATCAAACAAGTTACTTTTTGTTGGATTATGTTCGAAAATTAAAATCGACACTTTTTCATTTTGAGAATTAACTATAATTTTAAATAAATAATTATATTTCAATTTCAATTAAAGTTTTAAAATTATAATGTGGCTACAAAATATTTGTAGCTATGCTTGTCACTAGTTAGCAATAAAATAAGTTGTAGCAATGTTGTTGCTGGTGGCTACAGAAAAAGCTCTTGCTAATTCATTGCTAAATGGCTACAAAATGGCTAGAGATTTTGTTTAGAGTGGGAGCTGAGGCCAGGGATTTAATTTGTTGCCATCTGTAGCTAAACTGATTTTAGCTATAGATTGTATGTGATAGCTACAAAATAATCAGTAGCTATTTAAGTAAATTCTTGTAGTGTTGGAACTTTGAAATTTTATTAATTTATAGACATATTAATCTACAAAAGTTTTCTTATTTAGATTTCTTGTTCTAAGATATATTTATTATAAGATAAGAAATATATTTGATTTTAGTGTATAGACATTAATTGTTATTTTTTGAAATTTGACATTTATCTTAATTTTATTATATTATTTGGTATATATAATATATATTGCATAGAACATAAAATGTGGTTTTAAATATAATATTACTAAATTTCATCAAAAATATTTTAAGTGTTAAGAAAATATATAGATAATTCCTTTGTGAATATAAAACAAATAATATAATAATAGGTTCTACTTATATAAAATATGTATACATATAAATTATTAATTTATAATTTTAATGGGACCATATGTTTACATAGAATTTTCTAAAAAATTATTATCTTATTATTTTATCGATTCGTGTCAAATTTTGAACTGGCCCAAGTTAAGACCGGTGAAATTTATTAACTTATAGAGATTATTAATTTAAAGAGTATTAATTTATAGAGGTTCTACTGTATATATACAACACTATGTTTGGATAAGTGAAACATAACTTATGTACTGTGACAATCAAAATGTAGAATTTTTTACATTTAGAGACACTTTCCACATTCAAACTACACTACAAGACACTTATCACTTGAGACACAATTTCTTTGGTCAAAAAGACTCTTATGACCTTAAACTAAAGAGAACCTCTCTCCTCTTCTTATTTCATTTTATTATTTTTTTATTCTACTTTATGTTTTTATTTACTTTTATCTCAAATTCTAAAGTATATTAAACAAAAATAATTGTCATAATAAACTATATATAAAATTCTCTATCTTTTAAGATCTATTTTCATATATATATTACTAGGGTTGGCCCGCCCTACGGGCGGGAAGCTATAATAAAAATTATTTATATGAATATATATATGTATATATATTAATTTATGAAACATTTCAAAATTAGTGTGGATTGAAAATGATATTATGATATCAAAAAATGAATAAAATTATGAGATAGGGATACAAAAAAAAAAAAGAATTCTGAGACCATATTTTTATTTTTAATAAACATGTTTTTTTCAAATAAACATGTTTGGTTATATTCGTTAGTTATTTCGGTGATATTTGTTTTTATTTTAGTTCCACTGTTTGGTTAATTATATGTCTGAATTATAAATTTTATGGGATCGCCTTTTTAGAAAGTAAAGAGATTGGATCTTAGTGTCGTTCCATTTGGCTAAATTTATAATATCGTACCTAAAACGGTTTGAAAGAAAGCAGTGTTTAGTTTTGATTTATGCTGGAAAGCTAATTTTATTTGTTTATCTTACTTTAATTTATGTACGATCACGTATCACCTACATATTTTTTATCTGGTTGTTGTATTTTAACTGAGTTCATCCGAACTATGTGAATATTTATTGTTTTTTACTTCTATTTTAATAAAAGAATTATGGTAGAATTTTTTTCAATTATTATACCGTATAGGTAAATGTCAACGTCTTTGGCGAAAAAACTGTAGCTATATATCCCTGTTGTCATAAATATTTTTTGTAACATAATGATCCAAAGTCTAAAACACAAAGAAAGTATTGGTTATAAAGAAGATAACTAAACTTACCACATTAAATTATTGTACCATTTTCTCTATATCTTAAAAGACTTTGATGTGAAATAATGGATCGACTTGTGCTCGGATTTGTTGAAGTCTTTTTTTTTTAACTTTTGTTTATTTTTTGAACTCTCTTATTGTTTATTTTTTGAAGAAAAACCTCTGTTATTGTTATAGCTATGTATTGTTACTGCTGTGACTACAATTGTTTTAGTTATTGGTTTATATTTTAAGGGTAATTAAAAATGTGAATAAATATTATGCTAGATTTAACTTAGTTACGCTTCAGATTTATATTTATTGAAGAGTAAAAACATAACAAAAAATTTGTTTAGTCTAATATAACGAAAACATGTATAGTTTAATATAACTTGTTGAAGATCATATCATGTTAAATTTATTAGTTTAGTTTTTATTTAGATTTGTAATTCTTTATGTGCTTAGAATTTTTTATCGCACATTTTTTCGACGTTAACTTAAGGCTTTTCTCAAAAAAAAAATAAAAAAAAATAAATATATATATATATAACTTAAAGATTTTTGGTCATCATGTTTGTTGCTATGTCAAATACCACCAGTTGATGAGTCTTTCTCCTTTATTTTCTTTTCTGATTCTTTCTATTCATGATATGCAATGTATTTAAACTAAATTTTTGGTCTAAGTTACACACTCAATATTATTCTTTGTATGTAAGCACTAACTATGTTCTGGTTGATGTCAAATACTAACTATGACATGCTCGAAGTTTACCATCTGGGTCTAAATACACACTCAATATTATTCTTTGTATGTAAGCACTAACTATGTTCTGATTAATGTCAAATACTAACTATGTTCTGGTTGATGTCAAGTTTGAAACTTCTTGTACTCTTATCTTTAAGCTTTGATGCTGTTAAGTTTGAACGACCGCCTCATGAGAAGCTCTGCCGTCAAGCCACACTCCACCACAACTTTCATTCCCATTGTAGAAACTTTGTAAGATTACAGCTCTTAAACCCAACTAACTTTGCAACTAATGGCAAACTCCTCCACTGCAACTAATTTTTGCAAATCAAAAGCAACTTAAGCACAATCTCTCATTCCCATTTTCCTACAAAATAAACCAAAAAAAAATTGTAGCTCTTATAAACTCACCCTGTCCAAGAGACGCTACTGTAAGAGTTTGCACTACAGCATTTGTTCTTTAACCTCCAGGAGCTACCCTAAACACTTAATTGTGCCACGTCCTTACCAAGATTTATTAGTAAAGCTTTCAAGTTGGACGAAATCTGATGTAAGCCTG
Source organism: Brassica napus (assembly GCF_020379485.1). Taxonomy (NCBI): domain Eukaryota; kingdom Viridiplantae; phylum Streptophyta; class Magnoliopsida; order Brassicales; family Brassicaceae; genus Brassica; species Brassica napus. Next base: position 25,183,466 of record NC_063449.1, read on the forward strand.
TAACCGAGGGGAGCTTCGTAAAATAAGGAACTACTACTGCTGGACTTCTTTTTACCACCTTTCGACTCCATCACAACTTTTTTATAGTCGAACCTCGACCGCCTTCGAAGCGAAAAGGTGGAATTGAAGATAGATCGATGGATTTAAGAAGGAATTTTATAGGAATGAATGGGTAACTGATGGATTTCTGGATCAGTAGGAAGAAGATGAAAAATTCTATTGAAACCCTAGAGGCCGAGAAGAGAGAGCGATGAAATCAGAGAATCAAGAAACGACGCGTTTCGAATATGATTTATCAGACTGGGCTTATTTAAGTAAAAACACACACCAAATATAAATATAAGCCCAACCGATTTTTAAAAAAATAAATGAAACAGTGCACTTTGAAGAACAAGACACGTGTCGTCACGACATCGCACGAATTGATGATGTGGAATCCGACGTGTCACACCCAGGAGTGAGATTAACTGCATTTTATATATAAAGATATATATATTAATGTGTAAACAAAACTAAATGTAGATGTGGACACCAAAGCGTGAATAACAAAATTATAAATTAGTTGTGGACATCTTAACAGAATTATAAACTAGTTGGGGACATGGACAATATTCCTTCGATTCCATTCATCATTTCGGGATCTAAATTCAACTCTAATCAAATTTACATCTATCCACATCATGGCAAAGCGCAAATTCCTTAGATAGGAAATCTCTGACATGCAAGATCTATTACTCTCCGGCATAAGGTAAACGATTCTTCGATTTTTCTCTCCGCTCATACTCACAATATCATCTTTTTAACATCTTGATTGAAGTTTAATTGCAAATAATTTATCAATTGGGCTGAAGAAGCCAAGTGCTTGTGTTGGAGATAATAGAGTCCGTGTCCACATTTTATGGTATAATTTTTAGTAACATGAGTCCATGTCCACATATTGTTGTATAGTTTTATGGAATCAAAACATAGAGTTTGTTCACGTTATCTACTATAAACACATTAACATCACATGTCTACACATTACTCATCACTCATCCACAAATCACCCGTCCACAAATCACCCAACCACGCATCACTCGTCCACAAATCACCCATCCACAAGTGTCGTTTCCATTAAGGACAAAATTGTCCACAGTCTGTCGCTGACCCACAACAAAGTGTGTCACATGTAAGAAGTGTCTATAAATGTAATAGAAAGTCAAAAAGTGTACCTTAGTGTAATCAACTCTAAAATGTAAGGGATCAAAGCTTCGCAATCTAAGCCAAAGGGTCGAAACGTTCTAGTTACAAGAAAAACATTTGACATAAACATGCATTAAATTACCAAACTTAACCATCTAAGCAAATCAAACCCTTTTCTAGCTACACCAAACCAACCAAAATACATATATCTCCAAGCTCTTATGTTTTAGTTAACAAACGGTTAACCTAACCAAACCAATATAAGAGTATATGTTGAAAAAAGGTACAAATCAAGAAACTCCAAAAATTAGGTATACTTGCCCATAAGATAGTAAACCATAATGATAGTTCTATGACTTCGTTACGTTTCTTTTAAGCAAAAATAACCCGAACTTAAACTTAACTCGAACTCTTACTCTATTATTACAAACTGAAAACTAAATGGATTTTAAACCAAAAATGCTTAAGACGGATTTTTGTTGAACAGTCGAACTAAATGGTTAAAAGTTTTAGTTTATCGACCACGAACAACTTTGAATGGAATTTTTGAACGACCGAATGTTTGCATGGTTTGAGTCTTTTGAGTATTGAACCGCAAGCAAGATTTCAATGAGTTACTTTGATGATCTTAATTGGTTCTCGATGTATTTCAAATTCAGATGTTTTGATCCTTCTCCAAATCTTGAGTTCATTTTTTATGAATATATTTGAAGTCTTTTGAATGAGAGTTCATTTTTTATGAATAGATTTGAAGTCTTTTGAATGATTTCTTCAGTGAGCAATTTCTTCATGTCTTATGATGGTGATTAAACTTTCTAATAATTTGTTAAACTTTTTTTGAACTCTTTATCTCTGACTGTCTTGTTGAGAGCCTAGACAAACCATTGAGTAATTGTCCCTATGAAAATTACATCACGTGAGGAAGCAGCTAAACTAAAGATGAAATCTGCTATAGTTATATTTGGACCGACGCATAATTGATATTTTAAAAAAAATCGATATTTAAATTTACATTATATATCAAAAAGTTGTATAGTTATAAACAAATGAAAATACTGTATTCGAGTGTCAGTGGATGACGCCGAACCGACAATCAAAGACATGGGTCTACTCACAGATATATGACGTTCTCGCACCGTCCCTCCCCCGACGCACGCACAATGCGCAAGAGCCAGACAACAACATTTGTTTTCTTTTTGGAATTTATAAAACGTTTCAATCTTCTAACCATATTTAAATAAAAAATCAACCCTTTTCTCTTCATAGATTCTGTACAATAGAGGCTCTCCAAGTGGAAATGAAATTACATCAATTTACCAACGAGACTTTTTTATGTTTACAGTACGTAGCTTTGTGTTCAAAATAAAAAAAGAGAAGCCGACAAAATTTAAAAGCAGAAGCCGACAAAATTTAAAAGTAGAAGCTATGTTGAAGTATATAGTACAAAGTTGTGACCCTTTGGTTTTGTAACATTTGTAGTCTTTAATACTAGTGTCGTGTCTCCACTCTCGAGCTCTGAGAGTGTTTATGATGACTACCACAAAATAAATGATTAGAGAATCTGATTAGTACCTACTTAAATAGCAGAATGTTAGGATAAAGTTAGGAGAAAATGGTCAAATAAATACTATACTTAACCACTTTTGCCAAAAAGTATGAATTGTTGGTTAATACAAAAAACATGTTAACTTGTGTTGACAGAGCCAAATCAGATATAATTTTAGTCAGCATTAATTTCACTTAACCGATGTTTTTTTTAATGGAAACCAAAATGACATTGTTTTACTAAAATAAAAAAAAAATTAACAAAATTCACCATAAAATATTGAACGTACACATTTTTGCTAAAAAGTATCACTGATCCAAAAATAATAAATTTGTTTGCAGGTCTGATTTTGAATTTTTGGTTTATATGTAATTTGTCTCAACCAAAAATAAATTTATATTTTGGATCAATGAAAATTGCATGTTTTTTTAGCAAAAATAAATGTTGGTTAAATGAAATTTTGTATTGTCTAGCATTATACTTAATAAAAAACCTAACAAAATCACCCTAAAATATTAAACTTATACATTTTTGCTAAAAAGCATGAAATTTTCACTGATCCAAAAATATAAATTTGTATTTAGTTCGGATTTTGGATTTTTGGTTTACATAATATGTCTCAACCAAAATAAGTTTATATTTTTGGATCAATGAAAATTGTTTGTTTTTAGCAAAAATAAATGTTGGCTAAATAAAATTTAGTGTTGACTAACATTATACTTAATTTGGCTCGGTCAACATAAGTTAACATGTTTAGATTAATATATTCATGTTTTTTTGGCAGAAGTATGTAAATTCAGTATTTATTTGATGTTTAGTTTGTGATAATTACGTTAATTGATTACTTCGACCATTCCGTACGACATACAAGAACTATGATTTTAGTTAAAATGCATTATTTTATCTAACCATTCTGTCGTTTCATTCCACAGTTTTCTATTTCACTACAACATTCTGAATGTTAACGCTCAGAAACAAAGTAAATAAAATTATTAGGGCTGGACAAAAAACCCAAACCGAACCGATCCAAACCAAACCAACCGAAGTTAAACCGATCCAAACCAAATCGTGTTCTTTACATAATCCAATTGGTTCATGTTTTACTCAACCCGAATGGTTTGGTTTGGTTTGAGTTCAAACCGAACCAAACCAATAATCCAATATATTTTTATCTATAAATAAATATATAAATATATATATATATATATATGTAAACATATTGTAAATTTTATTTAAAGTTTTGTTTTCCATTTTTTTCTTAACTTCCATATATTTAAAAAAAAAAAATCCAAATATGATTCAAATAATCCTAATACCTAAAGATTGTACTGAAAACAAAACCTAAAAACTATAAGCATCTAAATCGTAGCCATCTCGTTTCGTTCATCTTCTCCAATTTTCATTCTCTAAATTATGTAACAGTTATTATAGGATCAATAAAAACAAAAAGGTTTATGCAAATAGTCTTTTAGTTAATAGGTTTTGGAATGCTTACAAGTCTTTGTTACGCTAATTAGATTACAAATAGCCTGCTCTTTGCTTATTATGTATTTCTTCCTTTGACGTGGTTAAGAGTTTTGTCATCGAGCTTGTTTTTTGTTTCATAGATTTTTAAAGAAAACCAAACTAAATCTAAACCAAACCGAACTAAACCGAACCAAACTAAACCCAAACCGAACCCAAACCAAAACTACTTTGGTTTTAATTGGGTTGAGTTTTATAAAACCCAAATTAACCAAACCAAACCGAACCCGAAACTAAACTGATGTGCCCACCCCTAAAAATTATACAGTTTTTAGGTACAAGTTAGACTTCAATTTCACGTATTCAAAAGAAAAGCAGGAAGAAAATATGTTGTTTTCAACATTTGCACCATCTAAAAATAATTTAATATTCACATATTTCTTTCTTTCATCCCTCCAAATTCATTATTGAAAAAAACAATCTTAAAACGATTTTTCCTTCACCAAAACTGAAATAGAACAATAAAAATTAGAAATTTATTTTGATTAGAAAATCATTTTAAACTATTGCTTTAATAATATTTGCATATTCATTTAAAAATAAAAGATCTTTTAAATTTTATTTATTTGGTTTAACTAACTATTGAAACTAAACTATCGTTCTAAAAATTATTCATCGAAAAATTCCTATTCGTTTTCAAAAAAAAGAAAAATTGTGTTTCTATAATCATTTTGTTCATTTAGGAGTTGTTAGTTTCTTTATCCAGATGAGCTATCTGGATGGAGATGAAAATTTTGTTCGTTTAGGCATTAAAAGTACAAGTCATCCAGATGGCTCATATAGATGAGTTTTAAAATTTAGGCACCTTAATTTTGAAAATCAGCTGGCTGATCCAAATTGAACCATCGGAATGAAGATGGTTCTGCCAAAATGGTATATGGGCTGTTTGTTTCACCATCTATCATCTCCATCTAGCCGATCCATCCAGATGATCCATTCATATTTTGTGGAACTGTTTATTTATTCATCCAGATGGCTCATCTAGATGAATCATCTGGATGGATTTATGTTCGTTTCTTTATTCTATTTCCATCGAGATGAGTTCAATAAACACATTTTTAAATCCTTGTTTTTATTTAATCATATGTTTGATATTAAATTTAAATATATTGACTTTTATTATTTAGTCTAAAATATGTTTACATTGAAATTATTCTAATATTAGATTTTCTGGTTTTTGGCGGAAAAATGAAAATTTTTGGTTTTGGAAGGAAAATGAGAGTCTCGGTATTAGGAGAAAACACAATTTTTTATGTTGGCGGGAAAATGAATTTTCAGATTTTGGCGGAAAAATAGGATTTTCTGGTTTTGGCGGGGGTTTTGGATGGAAAATAAAATAAAGAAACGAACATAAATACATTCAGATGATTCATCTGGATGAGCCATTTGTATGGACAAACAAACAGTCCCATAAAATCTGAATTGATCATCTGGATGGATCATACAGATGGATCGGCCGGATGGAGATGACAGATGATGACACAAATAGCCTCTTATGGCATTTCCAACCACATTCTATTTTTCGTACTAAAATAGAGGTAGTGATTGGCGACCAATGCGATGTGTATTTTAAAGCGGTATTTAAAAAACTGCACATGCAACACCAATCACAAAAATATAAAAATTATTTGCGTTTTTGTAAGGAACATGATGAAATACGCACACAAAATTCGAGGAATGTAATATATTCTCTCCGATTTTTAATATAAGTTGTTTTAGAATTATGCACATAGATTAAGAAATCATTAAGTTTTTATATTTTCTAAACAAAAATATCATTAATTATTTACCTAACCACAAATCAACCAATAATAAAATAGAAGGTATATTATCATTGGTCGTATGATATCGAGTGTTAATAAATTTTACATAGAAAACCGAAAACGTCATATAATTTGGAACAAAAAAATTATTATAAAACGATTTATATTAAAAAACGGAAGGAGTAGTTCATTGTACAAAATAACGCATTTGAAATTCTAGGCGGGTAATAAGCAGCGGATTGTCCAATTACGCAATATACAGTGACTTTCTAAAATAAAAATTATTTAAAAAACTAAACATGAATATGAGATAAATATTGTTATGTTACGTATGTGTTGTGCACATTAATAAAGCTTTTCTAGCAACTAATTTTTACCCTTTTATCTTAGCGACACTAACTTTTTTTATTAGAAAATCATGTCAAATTTCAGTTTAGGTTTGACATTTCTTTTTTTGAAACTACTAATACCAGTGTCATTTTCTTAATAATTAATTTTATAGCGAGAATATCTAGTTAACCAACGTCGATTTAGCCCTGGCCCAGTGGTAAAAAGATTGCGGCTGTAACTATCGCCGCCTGGGTTCAAATCGTGCTAAGAGTAACTATTTATAACGTTAGGGTTCTCGGCAAAAAGATGAAACCATCTTTTTTATCAAAAAAATATATTTAATTAATTTTTTAATACTTTTTAATAAATAATTTATTTAACATTAATTTTTTATCTAAACCGTATTATTTTTGTATTAAAGCCGCATTATTTTTTTATTATGAATGGTGATATGTTTACGTACTAATCATAGTATTTTTAATTAATTAAGAGCATCACTCATTTCAACTAACTTTATACTAATCATGTTATTTTTAATTTAGTTTTTTAAATACTGTCATCAATAATTTACCTTTAAACATCAATTTTTAATTAATTAACATTCCATCAAAAATTTCATAAATAATAATTATAATAATTTATTTCAAATTAATTTCAATATTTAAAATTATATTAAAAAGAAAATTATTATGACATATCACTAACAAACAAGTTTAATTTTTTTCTCAAAACCGCACTACTATTTTATCAAAACCGCACTATTTTTTCAACCAAATCCGCACGTGTCCCGCCAACCGCATGAACCGCAGTTGGACCGTACCGCACTTCAATTCCGCACCGCTCATATTATCAAAACCGCGGCCACCATTCAGACTCAGAGTTTAGAGTAAAAATATTCCAATGGTACTCTATTTCACATTCTATAATAGTGTAAAAATGAGTTTACAAGTAAAGTGCCATTGGAGTATAACTCAACTCTATTATAGAGTTAATCTATTCTGGTGCGAAAAATAGAGTGAACGAAATATGGAGGGATATGGTTTTAGTTTATTTTGATAATCATTCGTCGAATCTTTAATTTAGTTAAGAACTTAAAACTGGTTAATAACTTACCTAGGGATAGTATAAATGTCAATGAAGAAATCATGATGAAAACAAAAACAAATATAAATTACATAAAATCATTATGTTGTTTTTTTTCTTTTTGGTCAGCATGAATCAAGGAGCGGGAGTCCTTTGAGCAAATATGACAAGATGTTTCTCCTTTTCTCCTAATGTCTCATAACTCAAACACAAAACTCAAATCTATAAAACAAATCATAACCTGAGAACGAAATAAAAACCATTTCCTAAAATATTTAAATAAACCAAAAGAGAACAACCTTTTCTTGTTCATCGTTCTCTTGCGGTCACACCAATATCCTTGCCCCTTGTCTTCTGCTCTGCCCTATGAACCGATTGCTTGAACGCTACGGTTGGAGCAATCCTGCAATTTCTCCTTTGATGCTCCAGAACTAGTTCCCCGGCTAACCAGTCAAGCTTCTCGAAATTGCTTTGTTCATTGATTCTTTTACCTCCAAACAAAACCGACTCTACATTCTTTTGCTTTAACATCTCCTCAGCTACTCCAACCAGCATATTTACATTGCTCCCACTCGGGTCAGTGTCTATGTTTGGCTTGCAGGGTCCTAAGCTCGACCCATTCGCCTGCAACAATACCCATCACTTAGTGACTACATAAACCTACATTACACCTCAAAAATACACACCAAGAATTGCTTGTGAAGAATCTACAAGTACATTTTAAAACGGGTATCATTTCATTTTAGACAAGTATCCAAGATGTATCCAAGATAAACCATATAACTTTTCCTTCCAATAAGTCAATTGGATCACATGTATGAGCGATGTTCGAGAAAAATATGTGGTAATTAAGGGATTAGTGCTTAGGCGGGCACCTAGGTGCCACCTAGATAAAAAAAAAATCGTTTTAGAATCGTTTCACTTATGATCAATTTGTAGCATATGCTAAGAATATCTTTCATACCTGAATCCGAACGTAGTTGCTACTGCGGCAGTGACCAAAAGCCATGGCCACAGCTTGGTCCACCGTGTCGGCAGCACCATCATTCGAAATAAGGGCTGCAGGTCGAGCCCAATGCTTAGCTGTCCACTTGATAATCCGATCATACTCATAGCTTACATCAAGCAACTGACCCATACCAAGAGATAACACAAGCAGATCCTCAACTCCACGCACGAACGGAAACTCCTGCTTATTGTGCAACACGTGCGTAATCGCAGCCGCCGTTGGATTACTCATAGCTAGTCCTCCACCGATCGCCACACACTTAGTCGTTCCATCAACCGACTTCATCTCCACCGGCTCAAACACCCCTGTCTCGGCCCATGTGGCTCTACAAACCTCCCAGAGCCGAAAATCGTAGCCGTCAGTCTCAAGCGCGTCGGCGCGTGAGAACAGAAACGGAGCCGAGCTTTCAAGGTCGTAGCAAGGTATGAGCACAGGTTTGAGCGTGTCCTTTAACGTTAGCTCCGAGAAAGACTCTTTCATCACTCTCTTTACCTTACCCGTCCCGGAACTACCCAACGACCCGGTTCTCATGACCCGTTTCACGAACGAAGAAGAAGATGATGACCCGTAAAGACCCTTTGCGTTTTTCGTTAGGAACTGCCACGTGTCCTCTGCCTTAAATATCGGACGGTTACCATCTCTCGACCCGAATAACATCGCCGTGTAAACACCGCCTATGCCCGACCCGGCGGCGACGTCGAAGTAATCGGCGATACGGGCATTCGGGTCGCCCGACTTGGATTTCAAAGCGTGTTCTAGATAAGCCAAAGCCTTTCCGGGTAGAATCCCTCTCATGCCTCCTCCATCGATGCTCAAGATACATACTTTTCCTCTCTGATTCTTAGCCGGCCCAGTAACCGCCGCCGGGTTAAGCTGTTCGGGTTCGGATGATCCGAAAAGAAACTTGCTCTCGAGGATGGAGAAAATCTCGTAGCTAAGTTTATCAGTATCGATGCTCGGTTCTTGCGAATCCGTCAAGAGGCTGTTATCTTCAGCCGCCGTATCTCCGCCGCCACTTCCTCCGCCTCTCTGTTTTATTAAATGCTTAACGGAAGCCGTCGTGGCTCCTCCGCTGGGTTTATTGCTTACTCTTTGCATGATGACTGAGAGAAATCAAATCCAGTCCTTGACTCGATTAAGACAACAACAAAACAAATAACACCTAGTTCTTTCTGTCTACCAAATGAACACAGTTGTTTCAGATCAAATGAGTCCTGTTTGGTTAAACCAATTAAAGGTTTAGTCTTTCTCTTCTTTAGCGCGGAATCTTCAAATATTCAACACGAGCTCGTCTTTTTGCGGAGAAAAAATAAAAAATAAAATATCTGAATCAGCTTTAAAAGGTTGAATCTTTTACTTTTCTGCAGAGAGATGATGATAACGAAGAAGAAGAAGAAAAGAGAAAGAACACAAAGAGTTACAGAGTATGTCTATGTTTTTGTATCGCACGCTTTACTTAAAACACCTCCCACCAAACCAAGATTGAAGAGAAAGGAAGGCAGACAAAACGCGGATTAATTAAAATGGAAGAACGATTAACAAATATTTATAACTAAACTTTATGCTCTATAAACACTGATAAGTGTTACGATCTTTTTTTGGTAAAAAAGTGTTACAATTTTGTCATTAAAGAGACTTGAAGTTGCATTCACTTTCATAGAGATTTTATTTCTATAGTTTAAATAACCACAGTTATTTTTATTAGATGCTGATATGTTGGCAAAAATGTTAGATTTAATGAGCAAATTTCTATATTTTATATGAAAAACTACTGATTACTCTAATAATACTAACCTTTGGGTTTAATGAAAATTTCTTTAGTATAAGACATTAAAATGAAATAATCAATTGTTTCTGTTTTAGTTTATCAAATGAAAATATTAAATTATGGACTGCAAAAGAAAAAAAAGAATGTTTATAGGGGAAAGAATGGTACTTGCAAGTATCACCTACTCTTGCCTCTGTCTTTCTTGTTTTTTACATAAATGTAACGCTCCAAATCCAACGCTTAATACGTTAATATTCATGCCTTTTTTCCTTCTCTCATATATGAAATGCAATCAAGAGAAATAAAATGCTAATAAAAAGAAAAATAATAATTTTATATAATTTGACCTTTACGGAAAAGAGATGTTTAGTATTTTGTCAAAAAAGAATTCATCAGAAACGTGTGGGGAGGGACTTCCGAAAAAAAATTTCAATCATATATTATATGGTGATGTAAAATTCGACAAGTCAAATTGTATCGTGTTAGCTAATCTTTCTTTTTTTTCTCTTTTGAATATGGAATTTAAAGTATTTATTTGCTATGTCACATTTTGGTATAATCAAATCTGTAAATATGTTTCATATAACCTACAAGAGTATTGGATGAAAAAAGGTAACTGTAGATAGCCAAGTCTACAGAACAAGGGTTGGGAATTTTAATCAAAACTAGTAGATCCTGCCCTGTATGATCCGCTATGGAGTAGATACGAATCAACTTTTGCAAAAATTTGAGTTACTGATATGGTACGGATTAAGCTTATTTTAAGCGGAAAGAATACAGGTCAACCGAATTTGAATTCGGAGTATCCATCGATCTGCAAATTATTATTTTAAAATAAATTTTCATAAAAATTAGAAAGTATTACAAATATTTATATTATTTTAATTACAAATATATAGTTCATTTATTTTCTTTACTAATATATAATTTATTTTATAAGATGAATAATTATAATTGAGAAATTTTATTATCTTACCATATTAAAAAGAGAATATCGTGAACGAAGAGAGTGTCCATGTCACTTAATTAAATCAACCAATTAAAAATCACTAACATGCCGAGTCATTTTTCTGCTATTGAATCACTAACATGCCAAGTCACTTTTTTGCCACTGAATAAATCGGGCTATTGTAATATCCACTTGATTTCTATTTTTCTGTCCAGCCTACTAAAAAGCCCACGTTAGAACCCAAATATTTTATCACTCCTTTCAATCTCTGTGCCGACTTATCAGATTCACTTTTGTCTTTCTCATCTGAAGAAAGATGTTATTCACAACTGTTTATCTTCCTCCACCTCTCTCTCTCTCTCCCTATCTCATAAAAGCCCTTCTTCGCCGCAACAGACGTGGTCCTTGAAACCGTTGCAATTCCCTTCCCTTTTCACCCTATAGAAGCACATCAAGCAATGGCTTCCAGAACTGCAAAATCCACCTAGAGAAATAAATCTATAGTCTCATTAACCAAAGAAATCTACCGAGTTGCTGATCACTCTCGAACCATTTGTTTCACTCACATCTCTGACCTCCCCGAGTTGGAAGACACCCGTCTGTTCATCGACGCAGATGGATTCGATTCCACTTATTCAAAGAGTTTGAAGCTAATCTTGTGCGCAAAGGCGATCTCTATTTGGTTCTGATTTCCTCTTATCGATTCTCTGAGTTTAGGGTTCTAAACGATTCGTTTGATTAATTCATAATGCTCATGGTTGAAAATTGGGGAAATGAGTTTGCCTGGTGCAATTTTCTTTTGCTGCAGTTAATAAACCACAAAACATATGTTAAATCAAGGTTAAAATGTGATTGGAACAGATGGAGGCAGCAAGCTACTCTTGGAAGAACCGACAACCAATGTAGTTTTTTTCAGATTACATCTCATCTGAGAAATGAGAATATCACAGATGTTGATGATCATCTTCATGATATCTCCAAGTAAGCTAAATACACATGAACAAAAAAAAAAAACTACAACATTTGTGTAGACGATTGTAGCATCTGACTGTAACTGCAGGGACTGGCTATACCCTGAAGTTTCAACTGTATACAGGTATGTGATATAGCTAATTAGAGATTTGCTTTCATCATCTTCAGTTAATGTTATTAATTTGTTGTGTCTCTTGCTACCCCGTTGAACAACTTTTATATACTGTATACTGTAGTATTGATTTTTAATTTTTAATTTTTAATTTTTATAACCCTCAGTATAGGCTTACAGTATTACCTTATGACATGTGTGGTATTCTAGGTTACATACTATAAGATATGATAAGAGGAAGAACAGTTCGATGCAACAGTTTAGGATGGCATTGTCATATGATCCATTGTGTTGGGAAACATATGGAGGAATTTGTAGTTTAGGTAAGTGAAAGCTATGTATGAGTTTTTTGTTTTGTTTATCAGTTTATGTAAACGTGACCGATTTGTATAATTTCTTCGACATTCTTCCATTACCTTATCAGGTGTCTTTGAGGAATCCTTCCACAGTTTTCGGCAATGTAGCTTCCCAGCTTCTCAGAAAACTTTGGTTTCACAAAGAATAAACTTCTCAGAAGGAGAAACCATGGACCAGCTTTGATCGGCAAACATAACATGTTCCAAGAGAGTACCAACATGATCTGATATTAAAGCAGCTTAGAGCAGAGATTCCGCCAGATACTGACAAGCAACGTGACCGTATTTCTCATACACATGTGAAATATCTTAAAGTTGAGCTAGAATGAAAGCGTATTAGGTAATGTTACTATTTTTAAAATTCTCAGTTATCATGATGTTGTACGAGTAGGACTATTATATTTTCTTCATGATATAATGATAAAGTTCCTTACATGTTTCCTTATCTCTAAGTATCTATATCGTTTACGTATTGGATGCTCTACTGCCTAAGCTCTATAAGAATATGTGCCGTCCAAAATGGGAGGGATTGATGTCCGTACATGGAGTCTTAAAAAAATTTGTAAGTAAAAGACGAGTCATTATAGATGATATATATGCATTAAGCTCTTACTGCTTTCTTCCATGTTCTCTCTGATGTGCGGACAATGATAATCTAGCTGCGCATTGTGTATATTTTGAAATAGAGGTTCTCCACCTGATTTCTTCTTCCAGCTCTACGGCTGAATTTATTTGTTCTTTTATTTCAGTGACAATCTAATGCTACTTGATTTATTTGTCGTCTTTTAATTTCACATCTTCTATCTTTAAAGCCCCAGGAGAATCTGAGCATCACAAGAGTGTTTAAATAGCAACAAGGAGAAAGATTCCTATGTAGCAGTCATATGGAGAGCGCCAAAAACTGTTTCGATGAGATAGCAGTGAAGGACGTTCATATCTGGACTGCTCTCATCTCCGGGTATGCCAAACTTATGTTTTTCAGCTAGAGAATTATACTTGGTCATGTTTCTTCAAGATGTTTACTTCAGACGCAGTATGGATGGGCGTTCGGATACCCGTTCGGGTCGGGTATTTCGGATTTTCGGGTATTTTGGTATAGGGATATAGAACCCGTTCGGGTATTTCTGTCACTACAAGAAAACAGGGGGATTCTGATGGCCGAAATCGTCGGTAATTCGTCGGAATCGGTCTATTCCGACGAATTTCCGACGAACCCGTCCGTCGGTATCGTTTCGTCGGAAAAAAAAAATTCGTCGGAATTTCTGACGAAATTCCGACGACTTTCTGACGAATACCAAGAAACGTCATTCTGACGAACTTCCGACGATATTACGATGCGGCTACACGAGACCAGAGTTCATCGGAAAACTACAATTCCGACGAACGTGGTTCCTCGGTTTATTCCGACGAACTGTATCCGTCGGAATTTACCGACGAACATAGGTCGTCGGAATATACCGACGAACCACGTTCGTCGGTATATTCCGACGGAAATGAGTTTGTCGGTAAATTCCGACGGATATATGTCCGTCGGTATATTCCGACGACCGTTGTCCGTCGGTATATACCCTTTTTTTTTTACAAATTAATTTTGCATTTTTATATATTTTTTGATATTAATAAATTTAAAAATTGGAAATTTAAAACTAATAATATTATAAAATTTAAATTCATAAAAACCGAAATAGGAAAAAAACATTCATACAAACCGAAATAGAAAAAAAAAACATTCCGAAAGTTTTATAAAGCCGAAATAAACTAAGAAGAACTCGAAGACATCAAACGATCTAGCTTCTGCATAATCTCGGTGTTGAACTTCTTCTGGGATGCCAACTCAGCAAGGATAGTGGCATTCTCCGAACGGATAGTGGCATTCTCCGAAAGGATAGTGGTGTTCTGCTCCTCCAATGCCCCAATCCGTTCATCTTTGTCATGTAGCTCCTCGAGAATCATGGGATCGGCATACGGAGCTTGCGAAGAAGATGCCGGATACGAAGAAGCACGACGGGCCAACCCAACTAAACGGCCTCCTTTCCTTTTAGGAACCGCCTACAAAAATATTTAAAGTAAGTAAATATGGACAAGTAAGTAATCGACATTATAAAAAAAATATATTAATAAAAAAAATTACCTTTTCAACCATCTCATTTATTTGCAATAGAGACAGGTTGGTTGAAGCTCCCGTGGAGTCGCCGTCATCAGAGAGAGGCTGAGATTGAGAAACTATCTCAGCTTCCACCAAATCAACTACACCTCTGATCACGGGGTCCTGAATTTGACCCGTCGTCTTGTTAGTGTGAGCCACCTTAATGAGTTGGAGACGATCAACGGGATTACCGTCATTTGCTTCGATCTAAAAAAACCGCCATTATTAGCCAAAAAATATATAAAATATTTATTTAAAAAATATAAAGATAAATAATAATAAAAAACTTACAAGTTCATCCTCCTTAGTAGACATGGAGCAAGCGCCGAGGTTGTGCACATACATACCTTTCCCGCCACGATCGCTCTTCCGGTTCCTGGAGTTCCTAGAAGACGTCTCTGCAGTGTCTTCCCTCTCCCAATGAGCTATCAACTGCTCCCACACCCCCCCGTTGATGAACCGTGGCTTCTTGTTCTTCTGCCAAACTGTCTTCCACGCGTTTATCTGCTTTGTGTAAGAGTCCATGGCCTTTTCGTTGAATTTCTTACGGACTGTTTCCGTAAGATCGGAGTGCCAGTTGAACTCTTGCTACAAAACAAACACAATTTAATAAGTAAATATATGTAAAAAAATGTAAAAACTTAAAAAAAATGAAGGGTTACTATACCGCAAACTGACGAAACCACAACTCTCGTTCGTCGGAAGGGATCACACTCCACTTTGGATATCCAAAACGGAGCATGGAGTACATCATCTGGTTGATGCTCCGGCTAATGCCATTTTTCGACTTGGTGAACCTTTAAAAAAAAATACAAGTTAGCAAGTTAATTAAAGCAAAAAATATAACGGTACAAATAAAAAAAAATACTAACCAAGTGCTATGGCCTCGTCGTGGGTTGAGTTGGAGAAACGGGAGATGCTCTCGACCTGGTTGTTGAACCAATAGATGAACCGGCATGACCCCCGGATCCTGTTGAGCAGCAGCGTGAGGGGCAGAGGGAGCTGGAGCGGGAATATATGCGGGAACCGAGTCATGAGACGATACCGATGCACGGGAACCGCTCACCGAACTACGTCGAAGACGGGCTGCGGGGCGGGCTTCATCCTCGGCCCTAAAAAAAAAAAATTAACCCATCAAACATATTTTCATTTATATATTTACAAAAGGTTTTATAAACGTTTTAAAAAAAACTATTAAACCTTTTATATATATATATATATATATGTATACAAAATTATAAAAAATTTATAAATATAGAAAAATGTTGTTAAAAATTTATAAATGAAGAAAAATGTTGTTAAATATTTATATTTTAAAAAAAAAATGTTGTTAAATATTTATTAGTGGAAACTTAAAAAAAATATAAAAAATTTTAAAATTTTAAAATTTTTACTATACATGATTTACATATATATATATGTATACAAAATTATAAAAAATTTATAAATATAGAAAAATGTTGTTAAAATTTATAAATGAAGAAAAATGGTGTTAAATATTTATATTTTTTTCAAAAAAACGTTTTTAAAAATCAAAAAACGTTTTTAAAAATCAAAAAACGTTTTTAAAAATCAAAAAACGTTTTTAAAAATCAAAAAACGTTTTTAAAAATCAAAAAACGTTTTTAAAAATCAAAAAAGTTTTTAAAAATCAAAAAACGTTTTTAAAAATAAAAAAAAACGTTTTAAAAAATCAAAAAACGTTTTTAAAAATCAAAAAATGTTCCAAAAAAAACTAAAACAACAATCCTAACTTATATATCCTAAACTATCCATTCAATCCTAAAATGTTCAATCAAACAACCTAAAATCCGAGATCAACTTCCAAAACCCTAAACAATTGAAAAAAAAAAGGTTTGGGATGATTCTTACATGATTTGGGGTTTGGGGAAGAGATAGGAGGGTGAGGAGAGGATTCGCCGGTGAAGAGAGGCCGGAATCGCCGGAGAGTCGCCGAAATCGCCGAAATCGCCGGAGAGTTTTGAGAGAGAGAGAGGCCGCGGAGATAACGAAGAAGAAAGGAGAAGGGTTTTTATTTCCGTGGATTCCGACGGACACGGGTTCGTCGGTATTCCGTCGGTATATTTAAAATATACCAAATGCCGATTCGCGAAAATTTTCAAGCGGTTTGGTTCTCCCGGGCTAATTGAAATTCCGACGGAACGTGTCCGTCAGTATTTTCCGACGGACACATTCCGTCGGTATTTTCCGACGGAATTCCGACGACTTAGTGTTTAGGGTGTTCTTTTCAAGTTTCTAAATGCAAAATCCAAACCTTTGATAATATATATAGTATTTGCATAAAGATTTAACAATAAAAATGTTTTATAACACGATTTTACACAACAATATTTTTTGTAGTGTAAGCTTATATAAATATGATTGTATAAGTACATAATGTTAAGATGAGATGTTATGAAAACAATGATATGCATACATAAATATTTTAATGAGTTGTTATATTTGAACGGTTGCGATCTAATACTATACTAAACACTTATTATGTGTTATTTTCATAGTTTTGGCATCTAAATTTATAGATTTTTATGATTGAAACTTTATAGAAAAACATGTCGTCGGTATTTTCCGACGAAATACCGACGACCTTTTCAATTTTCAATGAAACCCGTTGTCGTCGCTATGTCGTCGGTATATTGCGAGGGATTTCCGACGGACCATTAAAAAAAAAAAAAAAAAAAAAAAAATCAGAATCTTCTGAATCTTCATCAAACTCCCCAACCTCGGCTTCCGGCTCTGAATGTACGACAGCATCATGTCCAAACACAGTCAAATTCTCAACGAGTTGAACATTTTCCAAATCTTCAACTGCCTGGGCGTTGCTGGTAGACTCTGGTTGCAATGGTTCATCATCATCAGAAGTTCCATCCACTCGTCCTCTTGGGTTGATTTGCGTTACAGTAACCCATGGATCGTCTCTGTACGTCACCCGAGGGTAACTGATGTAGCACACCTATACATATCAATTATACAAAGTATTAGTTCAATATATAACATTAATTAATTATATTGGTAAAAAATTATGAATATATTGACATACCTGATCAGCTTGCGAACCAAGAATGAAGGGATCATAATATTGAAGTTTCCGCCGCGAATGAACTGATGTAACACCAAACGCATCAATCTTCACTCCTCTATCTGGGGTGGTGTCATACCAATCACAATAGAATACTACACAACGCAATCCAACCATTCCAGGAAATTGGATTTCCAATATTTCTTTTATGTTGCCGTAGTAGACATCGTCACCAGAAGAAGATGAAACACCAGCATCATATGTTGTCTTAGAATGACCTTTCCTTGTGAATGCATATCCTCGCGTACAAAATTTAGGATATGATTTGACCACATAGTTTGGTCCCTGCACAAATTCGCGTACCCAATCATCGAACACAAGACCTCTGGCCAAACCATCATTCACCTATAAAAAAAAACATATATGATTGCAAAATTAATTAGTTTATATATATTAAATTTAAACTAATCATTTGCATAGGGTAATAGGATATATGACTCACATAACTACGAAGCCACGCAGCAAATCCGTTATCTCTAAGTTGTCGAAGCTCATCTTCTGTTGCATGCCTGTGAGTCATACGCAACTCCGCCATATATACACTATATACAAAAATATTATCAATATGAAATAAATTTATTGAATATTAATCTAACAATAAATGAATAAATATTTTTACCTCTCATATTGTAGAACATCTTCACAGTTGGTGAGCAAATATGTTTGCAAATGAGCGTTCTCAGTGTCCGTAAGTCTCCGCTTCGTGAATTTTCCACTAAGTCGTCCTATTTCCTTGAACATGCTTGGGACAGTAACATGATATGTTGCTCTCTCCCCTCTATCATCATGCCGAGCAGGTCTTCGGTGTTTTGTTTGCACTTCTGGTGGAAAATAATTTTCAGCAAAGATTGCAGTTTCTTCATTGATCACCTGTGCCACTATAGATCCTTCCACCCTGCTTTGATTTTTGACCATCTTCTTCAGATGATGCATATAACGCTCAAAAATATACATCCATCTGTACTGCACAGGACCACCAAGTTCCAATTCTCTTGCGAGATGAATAGCAAGATGTTCCATTACATCAAAGAATGATGGAGGAAATATCTTCTCAAGGTTGCACATGCTGACTGGTGCGTTTGTCTTCAAATTATTAATACCCTCTTCAGTCAATACTCTGCTGCATAAGTCACGGAAAAAAACACTAATCCCTGCAATTGCTTCATGAACATTACGTGGCAATAATGCTGAAAAGGCAAACGGAAGGAGGCGCTGCATAATTACATGACAATCATGACTCTTCAAGCCAGTAAACTTTCCTTCGCTTCTATCAACGCAGTTCCCCAAATTTGATGCATATCCGTCAGGAAATTTCACTTTCTCTGTAATCCAATCAAAGAACTCTTCTTTTCTAGCACCATCTAGCCGATAAATGGGAAAAGGGGCCGTACCGTTCTCATCAACGTGAAGTTCAGAACGATCACAAATATCGACTAAATCCAACCTTGACTTCAAATTATCCTTCGTTTTACCTTGGATGTTAAGGACTGTGTTCATCAGATTATCGAAGAAGTTCTTCTCAATATGCATGACATCTAAATTATGCCGCAATAGATGACTCTCCCAATATGGTAGATCCCAGAAAATACTCTTTTTGTGCCAGTTATGTAGCTCTCCAACCGCATTGACTCGAATGTTTTCATGTCCACCTACATCTGGCGTCCTTTCTGCATCAAAATACCTAAACTGCTTCAACAAATCTTTCCCACTAACTTCCTCAGGTGGACCATCAAACACCTGCTTGTTCTTCGTAAACGAAGTCTTACTCCTGCGGTATGGATGATCAGGTGGTAGAAATCGTCTGTGACAGTCAAACCAACACGTTTTCCTTCCGTTCTTTAGTTGGAAAGCATCTGTGTCATCTTGACAATATGGACATGATAGCTTCCCATGTGTTGTCCATCCAGATAACATACCATATGCTGGAAAGTCACTTATTGTCCACATAAGTACTGCCCGCATCTGAAAGTTTTCTTTGCGCGAAACATCGTATGTCTCAAAACCATGCGCCCATAGTTGTTGCAACTCATATATTAGTGGTTGAAGAAACACATCTAGTGATCTTTTAGGATGATCTGGCCCGGGGACTAGAATTGAGAGAAACAAAAACTCTCGTCGCATGCACAAGCTCGGCCGTAAGTTGTACGGTGTCACAATAACTGGCCATAGAGAATACTGCCTTCCATGCTTTCCAAATGGGCTGAAACCATCAGTAGATAATCCAAGATAAACATTTCTTCTCTCTTCCGCAAATTCTGGATATGTTGACTGGAAATGTTTCCAAGCCTTTGCATCTGAAGGATGTCTAATCTCACCATTTGTGGAATGCTCTGCATGCCATCTCATTGCTTTTGCTGTGCGCTCACACTGATACAACCTCTTCAATCTTTCCGTCAAAGGCAAATACCACATTCTTTTGAATGGGATCGGAACTCTTCCCCTCGTCTCCTGATAACGAGGTTTCCCACAAAATTTGCATACATTCCGTGTCTCATCCGCTCTCCAGTAGATCATGCAGTTGTCAATACATACATCTATCACTTCATACGGTAGTTGAAGACCTGCAACAAGTTTCTGAACCTCGTAGTATGAACCCGGTGCAAGGTTATCCTCAGGTAGAATACCTTTGACAAAATCAGTAATCGCATCCATACATTCTTCAGCCAAATTATAGTCTGTCTTAATACCCATTAATCTAGTTGCAGATGATAAGACTGAATGACCATCTCTACAATTTTGATACAAAGGTTGTTTTCCTGCATCCAACATGTCAAAAAATCTCCTAGACTCGGGGTTTGGTTCTTCCCCTCTATAATGATCATGTACCATCTGCTCAGTACCTACACCATAATCTATATCCGTTCTAGATTCTTCTAACCTAATATCAGGCTGAGGTTCACTAACAGGCTGAGGTTCGCTAGTACTACCATATTCATAACCAGTTTCCCCATGAAGGTACCAAACTTTATAATTACGTGAAAACCCTTTCATATACAAATGAGTCCAAACATCAAATTCTTTTATAACCTTATTATTATTGCAAGAAGAGCAGGGACATCTTAACATACCACTTTTTGCATCCGGTTGCTGTTGAACAAGCCTCATGAATTCTCCAATCCCTTGAACGTATTCTTCCGTAAGCAAATTGGTGTTCGGATCCAAATGAGGTTTATCCATCCACGAACGATAATAAACTTCTGAAGACATGATTTTCACGGAATTGTTATGACTAAAGAGAATGAAGAGAGAATGAAGTGTGAATGAGTTGAATGAGGAGGGGTTGTATTTATAGGAAATTGCTTACGGACCTCCGACGACTTTCCGACGAAATTCCGACGGATGTAAAGAAGTCCGTCGGAATTCCGTCGGAATTGTCCAATCCCAAACGGCTATACAACGGTCATATGTATTTGTCGGCAACGGTCACATGGTTCGTCGGAATTCCGTCGGAAAATACCGACGGAATTCCGACGACTTTGCTGTTAATCGGAATGTCGTCGGAATTTCGTCGGAATATACCGACGAACTTCCGACGACTACAACGGTTACATTTTTTATCGGAATGTCGTCGAAAAGTCGTCGGAAAATTCCGACGAACCGTATGTCGTCGGAATTCCGTCGGAAATGGCCGACGGAATTCCGACGACTTCATTTTTTTGGATTTGGTCGGAAATTTGTCAGTATTCCGTCGCAAATGTCCGACGACCTTGGTGTCCGTCGGAAGATCCGTCGGAATTCGGTGTGTTTTCTTGTAGTGTGTACTTCGGGTCGGGTTTGGGTATTTTTAGTCCGGGTTCGGTTATTTTGAATCGGGTTCGGATATTTAGATTTTAAAAGAAAAAAAAAATTCATTTTTTAAGTTTCTTGTATTTAAAAATATAGATTTCACTTAACTGATTTTTTTTATTTTTTATAAATTGGATGATTAATAGGTTTGGAGATAATATTTCAAAAACAAATAGATATTAATTTGGGTATTGTTTTTAAACTTTGAATGTAATTTTTGTTAATACATGAAACAAAAAATTTGGCATGCATTTTAAATGAATATCAAATCATTTTCTCCATAATTATATATATATATATATATATTATATATATATATATATATACTTATGATTTTAAAGTATGTATAACATCAATATAAATATTTTTTAAAAAATAAGATATGTAAACTAGAAATATAAGGGTAAGTATATATATGTTCGGTTATCTTCGGATATCCATTCAGGTTCGGATATTACCTGTTCGGGTTCTGATATCCAATCTCTTCTAACTTAATACACGTTCGGGTATTTTGCTACTTCGGTTCGAATTTCGGTTCGGGTTTTTCGGGTCGGGTTTGGGTGCGGCTTCGGGTATCGGGTAAAGTGCCCACCCCTAAGACGCAGTATCACCATAAATATGACCTAAAGAAAGCTGTTAAATTTTATGTAGTCATGATAAGTAGAAATAGTTATGTTTTCAGAGAGCTTAGGTTGTTTAGTTGTGAAGTTGCATTGTATTACCTAAAGAAATAGTTATGTTTTCAGTTTCAGGTACCATGCACCATCAGAAGCTGGTGCAGATATTCTTTTGGATTCTTTGTCAATGGGAGGGCTTACTTCTGCGCAAAACAGCTTATTGGATGGAGACTTACTTATCTATTCACGAGAATAATGCTTCAATAGCCACCAGCGAAACATTTTCATCAACTTCTCCCTTTGCTTCTACTTCAATGATGGATTTATAGGACGTATTTTCTCCCCCACCCCAAAAAGGTAAATTTAAACATTGAGAAGTTACTTCCACATAATCCCCTAATTTATATATATATTTTTTTTTTTTTTTTGAACACCCCCTAATTTATATATGTTACTTTTTTTGTGCGCACAAACTTCATTACTAAGATTAAACGGTTTTAATCTTTCAGCTCGCACATCGTGGTTTGTATACGACGTTGCTATTTCTCTTATATATGTTACTTAAATGTGATGGTCACATTAATTTTTTGGATGACAGGGGACAAGGGTCCAACATTTCCGTCCATTTTTGCATTGGAGAGCAGCACTTAACAAAGATAATGTGCCATTTGAATTGCAAGATACCATTACGAGCTTAATATATACGAGTGTTATTTTGAGAAATAACTCGAATTTCAAATTATTCGGTTGCTTTCACAGATCTTACTCTAGATGTGTCAACTTTCTTTTACAGGCTGCAATTCCAAAAGTCAGGTCCCAAATTTTTTTTTATGCTTAATTAATCCTAATCAAAAAGCCACCATAGAGTTTGGTTCTTAGCTAAAACGGTCCAAGCTTTCATAGCATGATAAACTATTGTTTTAGCAAATTTCTTACTTCATAAATTATAACACTAACTATTCTGGATAATGATTTGTATGTCTTAGGATATATTTATATGTATTCTTTGTTTGATCATTTATAAAACAAGAATTGATAATTGAGAGAATGATGTACTTGAAAATTTATTGACGAAGTTTTAATATATCCCTCGTACATTGCAGTTTTTACAAATTCACACAGGTCTCGCTAGCAACAACTCTTCCAGCCAATGGGAACATATAATAAACTATGAGAGTAACAAATAGCCATATGGAAAGGTACCGACCATCACAAACATCGATCAGTTCCAATACTCTCAGAATAATCTCCAGCTTTCGCAGTTTTAGAAACCCATTGATGCAGTGGCAGCTTCCACAGTTTTAAAAATCTTTATTTAAAAAACAAAAAGTAAATAGACTAACAAATAAAAAATATTTATAAAAAAATCACTTGATTTATAGATTAATTCTATGTAAAGAAGCTTAATTAAAAAAAATAATAATTATATAAGGTATATCAGTTCTATATAAAAGAGTTTTTTTAAAGCATCTCGAATTGTGTCATATAGGAATTATAATTTCTACCAATAAGAGTTGTTATATCAACAACTTTTAACACCAAAGTAATTCATATCAAAAACCAGTTTTAGGTTTTAAATGATACTAGACCAATAAGAGTTGTTTTTTTTCTCGGTTTGCGACGTTTGATATTTATTATTACTTATACAAGTGTGAAGTTGTTAATAATGTATTCTATGCTTACTTAAAAAAATTAAAATAATAAATTACATCATTTCTTATATATCCAAATTGTTGGTTTTCTTTTTGTTTTGCGATGTTTGATACTTATTATTGTTTATTTGAGTGTGATGTTGTTACTAATGTATTCTATGCTGATTTAAAAAAAATAAATGAAAAATTACATTAGTTATTTCTTATATATCCAAATTGTTGAAAAGGATGTTTGTTAATCATAGAGTTTCCAGGGCCAGCTCAAGTGCAAGGGCGAGCAGGGCGACGGCCAGTGCCCATACGCAATAGGGGGCCAATGCAAAAATCGTTTTCGTGTTATCACTAACATATTCACGTTATTATTAATTTCATTTAATATAGTTTAATGGTTGAATTATAAAAGGTCAAATCAAAAATACATGCAACAAACATTAAGCCCAAAATAGTGGATCAAAATCCAAAACGGGACTACCATATATGGCTTGTTTAATAAATGACATTATTTTTTGTTAGTTTAGACTGAAATTTTGTAGTTCACGGGGCCATTTTAAAATTTTGCCCAAGAGCCTACAAAATGTTTAAGCCGGCCCCGAGAGTTTGTTTGCGTTTGTTTGCATATAACCATTTAGAATAAATATTAATATGTTTCTATTCATTCATTTGTGTAGAAAATATATTGTTTATATTTTTAAAAATGCATAAGTTAATATTCAGTTATTAACATTATTTTTTAATTATAGATCAAACATAGTTGGGTAGATTATATGTATATGAGAAAAAAATCAAGTTAATATTTTTTTTAAATATGGTCATGTTTTATTTATATAATTTGATAATTTATATTTGAAGCATTATAATATACAAAATAAATCAATTTGGTTCAATATCTATCACAAAATATTTAGCAACTATTTTTTGTGATAGTTATATCTATAAGAACATTTTAAACAACAAAATGAGCTTTTTAATTGTTGGTGGTACACATGTTAAACTGTATAATAACCATAACAAAGACCCAATTAGGTATCTAATTAACTACTTTACACAGGAAAAAAAACTCACCTCCAGATTTTTTTTTGTTGGTAAAACTCACCTCACGAAGTGTTGATATGCCTTGAATCTAGATGTTACATTTAGGCGGTGAATGTTACATCACGTACATCATACCGACTCGGTTGCATCAAGTTATTATGGATGTTACATCTGATCGTGGGCTTACGCCCATAAGTCTGTATAGTCTAGGGTTTTAGATGCGAGATGCTACTATATATAACTTGTATTCGAAGTAACCTTAAACTTGCACTCTGTAAGCTCAATATCTCCTCCAATCATAAGATCTCTCTTTGCCTGTGGACGTAGCCCTAGGGGTGAACCACGTTAAATATATGTGTCGTAGTTACATCGCTTTTATTCATCTGTTTACACATCTGTTCCTTCTCACGTCCGTTACAACAAATTGGTATCAGAGCCAGGTTGGTGATCTGGTGAGAAGATGTCTAGAATAAACGCGAAGATCGACAAGTTTGATGGGAGAAATAGCTTCAGTCTTTGGCAGATTAAGATGCAGGCGTTGTTGAAGCAACAAGGCATCTGGGACCATTGTCAGGGAATAAATCTGAAGCAGCTGATTGGGAGGCTCTGGAAGAAAAAGCGTTCTCAACAATTTTGTTGTGTCTAGCAGACGAGATTATCATCGAAGTGTCGGATGAGAAAACGGCTGCTAGTTTGTGGCAGAAATTGGAGAGTTTGTACATGACAAAATCTCTGACGAATAATCTACTTCTGAAGCAACGCCTCTTCGCCTTGCGTATGCAAGAAGGTATTGAGCTTCGCGACCATCTTGACAAGCTAAATTCAATATTACTGGAGCTGCGTAACATCGATGTTAAGGTGGAGGATGAAGACGCAACACTAATCCTGTTGGTATCTCTGCCGAACTCCTTCGAGAACTTCGTGCAATCGTTCATTGTTGGCAAAGATACAGTGAAACTGGAAGAAGTTAGGTCGGCGCTTCATAGTCGGGAATTGCGCCATAAGGCATCCAGCTCAGGGACAGACAATCAAGCATCGGGCTTGTGAAGGGACATCGGAACAGAAGGACTTCGAAAGATAGGAAACCGTTTCCAAGAGGTCCTAAAGCATCTGATATTTGCAACTATTGCAAAGAGAAGGGACATTGGAAGTCAGACAGTCCCAAGATGAAGGAGCAACAGTTTGGCTTTGTTGCAGTAGCCGAGGATGAAACCAAGTCTGACGACGATATCGCTCTTGTTGTGCACGGACACACACACTCTTCTGATGTGTGGGCTCTTGATACGGGAGCATCCTACCATATGACACCGAGGAGATAGTGGTTTTCAGAGTACACAGAGGTACTTGACAGCAAGATTAAGATGGCAAACGACTTTGCCTGCAAGATTGTTGGGATCGGCTCAATCAAGCTCAGGACACATGATGGTAAATTCTGCACATTGAACAAGGTTAGGCATGTTCCATCAATGACGAAGAATTTGATATCCGTG
The DNA here is from genome assembly GCF_020379485.1 of Brassica napus. Lineage (NCBI taxonomy): Eukaryota > Viridiplantae > Streptophyta > Magnoliopsida > Brassicales > Brassicaceae > Brassica > Brassica napus. Next base: position 25,209,880 of record NC_063449.1, read on the forward strand.
AGTCTTCTGGACAGGAGAGGGATCAAATATTCGGGTGGCGATGGAGTTTTGAATGTCTACAGGGGTTCTGATGTGATTCTGAAGTGTTTAATGAACGATACTCTGTATTTTCTAAAAGGTACAATGGTTACCGGTTCAGCAAATGTTGCATCGCCAGAGATCTCAAAGGAAGATATGATTAAGCTATGGCATATGAGGCTTGGACATATGGGTGAGCGTGGGATGCAACATCTGTCGAAGCAAGATATGCTTCATTATGATAATGGTTTGGAACTCTGCTCGGAAGAGTTTAAACAGTTTTGTAAGGTTGCAACATCTGCCAAGCATCTTACAGACATGGGAACACCACAGCGGGATGGTGTTGCAAAATGGATAAACCAGATAATGCTAGAGAGAGCGATGTGCATGCTCTCGAGTGCTGATTTGGAGAAGTGGCTTTGGGCTTAAGTAGTTAACACGGCTTGCTACTTGATAAATTTTGGTCCCCACACAGGCATCAAGTGCAGGATACTTTATGAGGTGTGGTCAGGTAGATCTTCTAAATATTCACTTTTAAGAGTGTTTATGGGCTACGGTGATGGAATCAAGGGATACATGGCCTGGTCTCCATCAGAAAACCGAATGGTTCTAAACAGGAATGGTGTCTTCGATGAAGCATCTATGGTTAGAAGCTGAGGGTCCAGTTCAGAAGCAGAAAAGGGTAGCACTGATAAACAGGTGGAGCTGCAAGATGATCATGAAGTGATCGATGTGCAGGCACACACAGAAAATCAAGAGGAGCGTGTAGAAGATGTTCAGTTGGAGTCTACGAAGATTCAACCGCTTGATGCTACAAAGCGTAGCATCGCGAAGGATCGACCAAGAAGGGTTGATGTCAGGCCACCAGAGAGATATCGCTTCGACGATATGGTGGGTTATGCACTTCAGGTTGCAGAGGAAGTGGATGCGTCATCCACTTACATGGAAACTGTTTCTAGTCCCGAGTCTGAGAAATGGTATGTTGCAACGAGAGACGTGGAGTCTCATCAGAAGAATCATACATGGGATCTGGTCACATTACCATCGGGGAGAAGGGATGTTACATACAAGTGGGTCTTCAAGATTAAGGATGAAGCATCATCGGCAGAAGAAGTTAAGTATAAATCTTGGGTTGCTGCAAGAGGGTTAAGTCAGAGAGAGGGAGTAGACTACAATGAGATGTTCTCACCTGTGGTCAGAGATACTTCCATCAGAGTGTTGCTAGCGCTGATAGCACGTCAGGACTTGGAGCTTGAGCAATTTGATGTGAAGACAGTGTTTCTTCATGGAGAGCTAGAGGAGATATACATGACTCAGCCGAATGGTTGTCAAGTTCCTGGAAAAGATGACTATGTGTGTACATTTCAGAAGTCACCTTGTGGATTTAAGCAGTCTCTCAGACGATGGTACAAGAGATTCGACAACTATATAATCAAGTTGGGCTACATCAGAAGTCCTTTTGATTGGTGTGTCTACGAGAGTAAGTTTAAGGATGCGACGTTCATATGTTTGGTACTCGACGTGGATGACATGATGATAGCTGAGGAGAAGTGTGACATCGAGAAGGTGGAGCTTCTAGGTTCTGAAGTTGAGATGAAGGACTTGGGTGCAGCAAAGAAGATTCTAGGGATGAAGATCTTCAGAGATAGGGAGAAGGAGTTGTTCTTGTCACAGAAGGCCTATATTAATGAGGTGTTGACAAGGTTCTTGATGTCTTCAGGTGAACCTATCAGTACTTTGTGCACTGCAAATGATCATCTCACCATGTATATGGGATAGCCCGTTGGGACATCTGGTCTGTTGGGACATCTGGCCGGTTGGGCCGTCAGGTCCGTTGGGACATCTGGCCCGTTGGGCCATCTGGTCCGTTGGGACATTTGGCCCGTTGGTGCGTCTGGTCCGTTGGGACATCTGGCCCGTTGGGGCGTCTGGTCCGTTGGGACATCTGGCCCGTTGGGGCGTCTGGTCCGTTGGGGCGTCTGGTCCGTTGGAATATCTGGCCCGTTGGGGCGTCTGGTCCGTTGGGACATCTGGCCCGTTGGGGCGTCTGGTCCGTTGGGACATCTGGCCCCTTGGGGCGTCTGGTCCGTTGGGACATCTGGCCCCTTGGGACGTCTGGTCCATTGGGACATCTGTTCCGTTGGGACATCTAGTCCGTTGGGACATCCGGCTGATGACGGACGTCTGGCTCTAGTTGAGCTTCTGGCCGTTAAAAGGCGTCTGGTTCGTCATAGCAATACATCTGGTCCGAAGGGACATCTGAGGCAAAGAGAGTGATGGTACATTTGGCGTTGAAGAACACATCTGGTACATTTGGCGTTGATGTCGCATCTGGCACTTGAAAGTGCATCTGGTACATTTGGCGCTGATGGCGCATCTGGTACATCTGGCGCAGCGACACGCATCTGGTATATCTGGCCCTTGAAGGTACATCTGGTACATCTGTTATTGGGAAGATTCAAGTCAATGTGGAGATTTGTTGATATGCCTTGAATCTTGATGTTACAACTAGGCGATGGAAGTTACATCACGTACATCATACCGACTCGGTTGCATCAAGTTATTATGGATGTTACATCTGATCGTGGGCTTAGACCCATGAGTCCATATAGTCTAGGGTTTTAGATGCAAGATGTTACCGCTCTGTAAGCTCAATATCGCCTCTAATAATAAGATTTTTCTTTGCCCGTGGACGTAGCCCTAGGGTGAACCACGTTAAATATATGTGTCGTAGTTACATCACTTTTATTCATCTGTTTCGATGTTCCTTCTCACGTCCGTTACAAGAGGAAGCATCTATTCGGCAAGTTCCACGAAGAATTTCGTACGGTTTCAATTCCTTTGAGATCTGAAAAGATGTAATCAATCGTTAAAATTGATATAATCAAGGTTCCAGTTACTCTGTCTTTTTCGTTGTAAATGCTGTACCAGCTCTGTCATCTGTTTGAAATTAATGAATCGTCATATGAGTCTCACATTGGGTTTACTTGCATATTGAAGACATCAAAATAAGACTATTTGAAGAGCTGTGATCCTTTGCAAAGATCGGTGATGTTACCGAACAGAGGTTCGGATTCAATTTCGATCTCGAGAGAGATAAGAGAAAATCCATAACTGTGAAGAGTATGAAGCCGACATGAAAATCTAAGAAAAAAGCTAAGTACTCTGTTATTCTTCTTTTGAATTTCTGCGTGAGTAATAAACTAAACTACAGCTGGCTGATAATGTTTTCTAGTTTGTTTGTGTTGACACTTGAAGAATCTTATAAAGATAATCGTTCTTTGATGACACTCGAAGATCATAATTTGTTCAACCCATGACAGTTGCCACATTTATTTTATAATACGCTTTGTTTCTAAAAGTGGTTGTAGATCACATGACATGATCACATGACATGACATGCTGGTAAAGAAGAGACAACACGATCTATTGTCAGTTATTGGGACGAGAGTGTTCACAGCTTTATGAGAGAAGCAAAATCATTCTATTCAAGAGAAGCTCGTCTTTGTGGCTTTGGGTGCCTCAATTTATTCTTTTATGGCTTTTGGGTTCTCTGGCAAGGAAGAGTTTAAGTTCTTTTGGGCTTCATTGGCTCCAACAACATGGGGGTTTATCCTCGCTCCTTTTACCACCGATTCTGCCATGATCTTCAGGACCTTGACAATTAAGTGGCACTTTAGAGCTTCCGAGCGACGTATAAGATATGTTTTCTGCAAACACATGTGATCAAAGTCACATCAACAGCGCATGTCTGTAGGAGTTACGTTACTCGCGCAACAAGCAAACATTTGGTTTGTCGTTTTGGCTTCGGAAGATGTTATGCAATACGAGTGCAACAAATTTCCCTCGAGAAATGGAGTTCCTAGGCGTGGAATGTTCCAGATTCAGGGACAAATATTTTATTTGGCACTTTATGGTGATTCAATTTTTGTTTTTTTATGATGAAGATGTAGAATCACCAGATCATGTTTTTCTCGGCATTTGTTACCTTCAAATGCATTGGCATGATGGATTAACAAGCAAAGATTCTACTGTAATATTTCCGGTGTTAACCGTTCTGAGGTTCCTTTAAGTCTAAAGATCTGGTGTGGTGTGTCATACACAAAATCTTGTGCCTCCATTTCAGGCATCAGAAGTTCCGTATTTTTGGCATCCTGGTGACATCTCAAGCGTACATCATATTGATGTGGCAGGTAGGACCGATTGAAGTGTTAGTGTGTATCTATACCTACCCCGTGCAACTACAACAGACATACACCTTCACACGGCAAGCATTTGACGAGCCGGATTCGTGGGCGAATCCTTTCTCACCCGGAGGGACTGATGTAACATCAAGAGTTTGGGCCTTCGTCTTCGACGGGCCTTGCATGTTAAGTCACGTTCCTTTTAAGAAAATAACTAGACTTTGACCTGTGCTTCCGCACGGGTATTATTTTCGGTTTTAATAATTTCGTGTAATTGTTATGCAATAAAGTATTTCTATAACATTCCAAACCATAGTGCATGTATCTGTAACATTCGTTGTGCAATACAATTAGAATGCTTTAACGTGAAATTTTGCTTGATCTTTTTGTCTTGAGCCTGTTAAACTCACATAAGAATCAAAAAGAAAAATCACCTCTATATACTTATCTCAACAGGTTACTGATACAAAAAATGCAGAGAGAAACGTTTAAAAACATCAAGGATTTAGAACCATCTAGAAACATACAGTAAGCAATCCAACAAACAATGTCAATGCCCAGAAAGTTCATAATTCAACATTCTTAATACTAACAATTAAAGGATCAGCTTCATCGTTGTACATCCTTTAACCAGAAAAAAAAAACATTAGAGACTAACAAATAAGTAAAAGTTGTTCTCACCTTTCAATACTTGATTGTTTTATGATTTGCCTATAGGTGAAAAAGAGCACTATTTACTATTTGACACCATCTGTTTTTGTTATTTTCTCCACTATCTCCAAACTCTTGAGATAATATCTATCCAAACTCTTGAGATAATATCTAGAACTGGTAGACAAAATCAAACATGAATATAATTAGCTTTCCTTCAAAATGGGATCTATAAGACCACAAAGAAACAGAGCTTGGCAAAACAAATAATTTGAACTATAACGTTTTGGAATCAACAAAAGACAACATTTTGAAGTAAGAGTCATGGTCAGAGCCATTAAAGATAATATTTTTGAGTAAATGGTCATCATCATAGCCATCAAAATAACAGTTTGAAGTACGGGTCATCGTCAGAACAATCACATACAACATTTTGAAAAAAGGTCATTGTTGAAACTATCAAAATTTACATGTTGAAGAAACGCTGCAATGGTCATTTTCAGAATCATCAAATGCAACGTTTTTAACACTGGTTCAAAGTCATCAAATGCAACAATGTGGAGAGAAAAACCATCGTAGCTCCTAAAGGATTGCGTTTGATTATTATGTCAACTCAAAATTACAGAAGCAATCTATCTCATAATAAAAACAAAAGTATAAAACTGGGCATTAATCCCTTCAATACAAAACCATCAATTAGAAAACTACAATTGGATTCAGTAAAATCAAAATATCAAAAAAGAGGTGAACTCGAATTAACAAACCACCGCTAATTAGGTTATAACTAAGAGAAAGTTTCATCACTGTAGAGAGCGAAGAAAATTAAAGAATTAGCTTCTTTTTTTTGGCAACAAATTAAATTAAAGAATTAGTTAAAAGGTTAAACTACCGTGTTTTGATCAGTGGCATTATACAGTAATTATTTAGAAAAATTCAGGGTCATGTTTTAATTGTACTCTTGTTTTAATAGATTAGATTTCTTTTATTTGTATGGATAATTACCAATGTTTATAGATTAGGACTATAGATTACGTAGAATCTTCTTTTCTTCCTTTTAAATAGCTAGCTAGCATCGTTGTATTCGGGGGACTTATTTTTATTGATTGCAATTGCAAATACAGAGCTTTTAAAGCACTTAGACCATCCCCGTTAGTGATGTGGGGTGGAGTTTGCCACATGAGTTTTTCTTTTATTTTTTTTTATTTTTTTATTTGTTTGTTTTAAAAAAAATATATTAATAAAGTAACCAATCGTGGATCGCCACGTGTCGTGGGACCCACGAAAACAGTGATGAACCGCCTTTTGCGGATGAACCCCGACGAGACCAGTCCATTAAGCTCACAATATTGTATTATTTTTTTTTTTTGGGAGTGTGTGAACTCCTTCTTAAAACTCTCAATGGGCATGCTCTTAGGGGAGTACTCTAAAACCCTATTTTGACTTGTTGAGAGTATCACCAAGTTCAAAAGACCTTTTTGTTCGAGTCGAGAGAATCGACAGCTCAAGGATCTATCGTTTCCATTACAATTTCTTGTTATCTAAGCTTCCGCTCTCTATCATTGGTCTACAGCTGCATTGTGATTGTGAGTCCATTGAGATGTATGCTGCAATATCTTTATTTCAGACTTGGTGATGGTGCTGAAAATAATTGGGCAAGCTGAATTCAGAAGCACCACACATAGAAACACAATAACGTATGTAATTCATCGGTTTATCAATATTGTGTGTCTGAGACAAGACTAGTCTAAAGGAAAAAAAAAGTTATGCATATACTTCCTATTGCGAGCTAGAATGACATATTATGTGTTTGAGACAAGATTAGTCCGAAGGAAAAATATTTTGTTGTGTGGTAATGTAACATACATTGCGAAAATAGACGACCCTTTGCTCCATTTACAGCTCATGCACTGTCATCACTCTACGAATAAACATCATAGTACAGAGAGGTATTATAAAAATCCAAACTTTTTTTAAAGAAAATGTTGATTTGTCAAAGAAAAACCTGTTAAATTTCCGAAACTTGGACAAGATCCATCAACATGGTTATCATGTTAAGATGGCCCCTATCAAGACTCATGTTTAATTCAATCATAAGACGTAATAGCAATTTATATTATTAATTATTCATTTTACTCTTTTGTTTCCTAATAGATATATTAAAATCACTTTTCTTTTTTCCACACATATTAAAACATAAATTAATTATTTTCCCAAATATTTGCTATTAACCTACTTTATCAAATTTAATACATTAAACTATTTTAATGAAAAATCCAAAACATCAATCTTTCAAATAAACAAAAAAAAACAAGTTTTGTTTATTTCAACATTTTTTTGGAACACTTATTATATTTCATTCTAACTTAAATTTGTCTCATACAAGTACAAGAGGGAACTATCCATCCTCTTTCCAAACAACCAAAAACTACAAGAAATGATATTAAGCATGATAGGTCTTCATACGAAACGAAGATGACAACGGATTCGATCAGGAGCTTTTAAGATAAAGTCGAACAGCTGAGAAATTGGTATAACCATGTGCTGCGTATTTCAACATTTTAAATAATAAAAGACCATGGTAACAAATTTTCTATTCTCCACTCATCCGGCAGATCGAATAGCTAGGATCTAGACTCTGGTGTTATAATGTTTGTTCTACTTGAGGTCGTGTGTATCTATTGTAGATTTTAAATAAAAAATCTTTCGTTGTATTTATAAGTGCATAATCTTTTTTATGAATTTAGAAAATCATCGCAACCTTCCTTTTGGAAGTGATAGTCGTAGATCATATTGCATGGTTTCTGAATACGCTATTTACATGGACTTTGTAAAATCTATAAATTAAATATTCAATCGATAAATTATACTTTTGATAGAAATTTTAGAATCCAACTATTTGTTTTTATTGTTTATCAAACATGATAACCAGTCCAAAGACTTTTCAGTATAAAATACACATGATATACTGCTGTACGATCGAACAGAACTTTCATTCCATGTGTCATTTACTTGGAACGAGTGAGAATATAGAAAATGCTTGTGTTTACTAAACTCTTTTGGGGTTATACACTACAAAAAAACAGCGACATACTGAGGGAAAAAATCGTCGGTATGTCATCGGAATAACGTTATTCCGACGACATACCGACAAAACAAGTCCTCGGAAATAACTCTTCGGAAATTCCATTTTCCTCAGAAATCCCTCAAAATTTTCCGACGGAATTCCGAGGAAACAAATTTCCGAGGAAACTCCGAAGACCACCAGTTCGTCGGAAATCTCCTCGGAATATACCGAGGGAGAACGTCCTCGGAATTTAACGCGGAAGTTCCGACGAAATGTTCCTTGGAATTTTCATCGGAAAATTCCGAGGAAATGAACCCTCGGAAAATTCCGAGGAACAAGAGTCCCTCGGTATATTCCGAGGAACATGTCCCTCGGTATATTCCGAGGAACATGTCCCTCGGTATATTCCGAGGAACATGTCCCTCGGTATATTCTAAGGGTTTATTTCCTCGGAACTTGAACCCTCGGAAAATTCCGAGGAACTAGTCCCTCGGTATATTCTGAGGGTTCATTTCCTCGGAATTTAAAAAAAATTATTTTTTTTTTAAAAAATAAAAATTTTGAAATTTAAATTCGAAAATATAAAATTAAAATTAAAATTGAAATCATATTAGTTAATATTCAAAGTTGTACAAATAAAATAAAACATTCCGAGTTTTAGAAAAAAAAAAAACTACGGGTCTGGCACGTCCGGGAACACCTCGTTCGGGTACATCCTCTGCATCATCTCCATCATTTGTTGGTTCAACCTCCTCTGTGCCTCATAGCCCGTTTGTTGAGCCGCCATCTGGGTCTCCAACAAAGATATGCGATCATCCTTGTCCTTCAACTGAGCCGTAAGTACTTCTGGATCAACAAAGGGCGGTGGTGCAGAAGAAGGAGGAACCGACCGGGTGTGACGACCCAAACCGACCAAACGTCCCTTCTTCTTTGGAACCGACTGAAATAGAAAATAACCAAATTTAAATCAAGAAATAAATGAATTAAACTTTAAAAAAAAGAACTTACGGATTCAACGATTTCGTTGATTCGAAATCGGGACAAGTTGGTCGAAGCCGTCGAAGCGTCATCCTCGGTTTGAAGCTGAGACACTTCGTCCTGCACCTGAGTTTGGACCAAGGTGACCACTTCCCTCCGAGGAATTTCCGAGGAACTAGTGTTTGGAGTTTCAAAACATCGATTTTTTTTGTCGTATTTCATTTCTTATACAATTGTAATGCATACCATTGAGGATTCTTTGTATAGATGATCATAAACCATGAAATAACAAAATTTCAAAACGAATTGAAAGTATTCGCTTTACCGTTCATTAAAGTGTATAAGTGTTTCTCTTATGTTGTAGGGATTTTGTTCATACAATCGGAAAAGTGTTTATTATAGGGTAAGGAACAAAGTTTTAACTTCATAATCAGTCTAAGACACTTAATAAGGGTTATATAAGTGTTATTCAAACCGCAAAACGTTTTTTTCGGTTTAAAAACCCTACTTCCTCGGAATTTCCTCGGAATATTCCGAGGAAACTCCGAGGAAACCTTATCTTCCTCGGAATTCCGTCGGAATATTCCGAGGAATTTCCGAGGAACTAGTGTTTGGGGTTTCAAAACATCGATTTTTTTTTGCCGTATTTAATTTCTTATACAATTGTAATGCATACCATTGAGGATTCTTTGTATAGATGATCATAAACCATGAAATAACAAAATTTCAAAACGAATTGTAAGTATTCCCTTTACCGTTCATTAAAGTGTATAAGTGTTTCTCTTATGTTGTGGGGATTTCGTTCATACAATCGGAAAAGTGTTTATTATAGGGTAAGGAACAAATTTTTGACTTCATAATCAGTCTAAGACACTTAATAAGGGTTATATAAGTGTTATTCAAACCGCAAAACGTTGTTTTCGGTTTAAAAACCCTACTTCCTCCGAGGAAACCCTTATCTTCCTCGGAATTCCGTCGGAATATTCCAATAAAAAAAAAAAGTCGATGCTAGTCTGTTTCCGAGTCATCATCACCAGATGGATCTGAATCTGGATCTTGGTGAAACTCTACAATCACTGGTTCATCCTCTACGTGAACGACGGCTTCCTCTCCGAAGTCGGTTAAATCGACTACAAGGCCAACTCCAGCTAAATCTTCTGCTGCACTTAAGTTGTCGGATGTGCTTGGTTGTAGTGGGTCTTCCAGCTCAGAACTTTCCTGAACTCGGCCTCTCGGGTTGAGTCTTGTAACAGTAACCCATGGATCATCTATGTTCCTTACCCGGGGGTACTTGATATAACAAACCTGTAACATTTAAAAAATTATTAGTAAAATTATAAATTAATAAAATTATAAATTAATACACATGATGATGAATCTAAATAATTAACATTTAATTACCTGATAGGTCTGAGAAGCAAGAATGAAAGGATCATAGTATTGCAGCTTTCGCCTAGAATTTACTGATGTAACTCCAAATGCATCTGTTCTCACACCTCGATCTAGAGTGTTGTCGTGCCAATCACAATAGAAAACAGTACAGCGCAATCCAACCATGCCCAAATACTTGATTTCCAAAATCTCATGTATGTGTTCGTAGTATACATCATCTCCTGATGCAGAACAAACGCCAGCATCATAAGTCGTACTCAAACGTCTCCTCTTCTGAGTTGTGAATGCATATCCTCGAGTACAAAATCTCGGATATGACTTCACAACAAATTTTGGTCCAACGACCATCTCGCGTATCCAATCGTCAAATGTTTCACCTCTGGCCAAACCAGCAGACACCTATATTAATAGCACATATATATGTTATATCAATAAATGTGAATTAGTATAAATATGTGATAAATGATATTTTAATTTGTTTAAAGCACTCACATAAGCAAACATCCATCCAGCAAATTCTCTCTGCTTCATTTCTTCTAGTTCGTCCTCTGTGGCGTATCTATATTTGAACCTCTTTTCTACCATGAAAATCATGTACATATGATGACAATAATGTAATTAATTAAGATTTAAATTTCAACTTGTTAAAATAAAAATTTGTAAGCTAGTTTATTTACCTCTCATATTGAAGAACATCTTCGTAGTTGGTGAGCAAATATATTTGCAAATTACTGCGCTCCTGCTCAGTAAGTCGACGGTCCTTTGGTTTTCCGCTAAGTCGTCCAACGTCTGTGAAAATGTCTAGAACCGTAACATGATATGTTGCCCGTTCGCCTCTATCATCATGCCGAGCAGGTCTTCTGTTTTTGGTCTGAACTTCTACTGGAAAGTAGTACTCGGCAAAGTTTGAAGTTTCTTCATTGATCATCTGTGCGACTATAAAACCTTCCACCCTACTTAAATTTTTCACCATCTTCTTCAAATGGAACATATACTGCTCATACATATACATCCATCTATACTGCACAGGACCACCAAGTTCCAATTCTCTTGCCAGGTGAATAACAAGATGCTCCATAACATCAAAAAATGAGGGAGGAAATATCTTCTCAAGGTTGCACTGAATCACAGCTATGTTAGTCTTCAAATTTTCAATACCTTCAAGAGTCACTGATCTCGTGCATAAATCGCGGAAGAAACCACTTATCCCTGCAATTGCTTCATGAACATTTCGTGGTAATAGTTCCTTGAAGGCAAACGGAAGGAGGCGCTGCATCATTACATGGCAATCGTGGCTTTTCAAGCCAGTAAACTTTCCTTCCTTTCTGTCGATACAGTTACGCAAATTAGATGCGTAACCGTCTGGAAATTCCACATCGTTTGAAATCCAATCAAAGAACGCATCTTTTCCCTCTGCATCAAGTCGGTATATGGGAAAAGGAGCCCTACCATTCTCATCAACATGAAGTTCTGAACGAGCACATATATCGACTAAATCCAGTCTTGTCTTCAAATTATCCTTTGTTTTACCTTGAACATTAAGGATCGTGTTCATGAGATTGTCAAAAAAGTTCTTCTCAATATGCATGACATCTAAATTATGTCTTAGCAGATGATCCTCCCAGTATGGCAGATCCTAGAAAATATTTTTTTTTGTGCCAGTTATGTAGGTCTCCAACATCATCTACCGGAAAACGCTCATGTCCACCGACGTCTGGCGTCCTTTCTGCACCAAAATCTCTTAGTTATGTCTTCAAATCTTTCCCACAAATTTCTGGAGGTGGACTGTCAAACACCCTCTTGTTCTTCGTAAACAAATTCCTACTCCTACGATATGGATGATCAGGTGGTAGGAATCTCCTGTGACAGTCAAACCAACACGTTTTCCTTCCATGTTTTAGTTGGAAAGCATCAGTATTATCTTGACAATATGGACATGATAGCCTTCCATGCGTTGTCCATCCAGATAACATACCATATGCTGGAAAATCACTTATTGTCCACATTAGTAGTGCCCGCATTTGAAAGTTTTCTTTACACGAAACATCGTATGTTTCAGCACCTTGAGCCCATAGTTGTTGCAACTAATATATTAGTGGCTGAAGAAACACATCAAGTGATCTCTTAGGATGCTCTGGTCCGGGAACGAGAATCGAGAGAAACAAAAACTCTCGTCGCAAGCACAAGTTTAGGGGTAGGTTGTATGGTGTAAGAATGACTGGCCATAGACAATACTGTCTTCCACTCTTGCCAAACGGGCTGAAACCATCAGTACATAATCCAAGGTAGACATTTCTTCTCTCATACGCAAACTCGGGATACTTTGATTGGAAATGCTTTCACGCTTTTGCATCTGAAGGATGTCTGATCTCACCATCTGTTGAGTGCTCCGCATGCCATCTCATTGGTTGCGCTGTGCGTTCAGACAGATACAACCTCTGCAACCTTTCCGTCAAAGGCAAATACCACATCCTTTTATATGGCACTGGAACTCTTCCACTCGTATCTTTATAACGAGGCTTTCCACAAAATTTGCATGTAACCCGCTGTTCATCCGCCCTCCAATAAATCATGCAGTTGTCGCTGCATACATCTTTTACCTGATACGATAAACCAAGACCAGCTACGAGTTTCTGAACCTCGTAGTATGAACCAGGAGCTACATTATCCTCGGGTAGAATACCTTTTACAAAATCAGCAATCGCATCCACACAGTCTTCAGCCAAATTATAATCTGTTTTAATGCCCATCAATCTTGTAGCAGATGATAAAGCTGAATGACTATCTCTGCAACCTTCGTACAATGGTTGCTTTCCAGCATCCAACATATCATAAAATCTCCTAGCTTGTGCATTGGGTAAATCTTCCCCTCTAAAATGATCATTTACCATCTCCTCAGTACCTACACCATAATCTACATCCGTTCTAATTGGTTCTTCTAATCTAACCGCTGGCTGAGGTTCGCTAGTACTATCATGTTCATAATCAGTTTCCCCATGATGATACCAAATTTTGTAACTTCATGTAAACCCACTCAAATATAGATGAGTCCAAACATCCACTCTTTAATAACCTTTCTATTTTTACAATTAGAGCAAGGACATCTTAACATACCTGTTTTTGCTTCCGGTTGTCGGTGAACTAACCCCATGAATTCGGTTATACCTCGTTGGCATTCTTCCGTAAGCAATCTCGTGTTCGGATCCAAATGAGGTCGATCGATCCAAGAACGAAAATAATTTGAAGAAGACATGTTTTTTATGAATCAAATTCGTGTGTAAAGAGAGTGAGAGGGAGGATGAAGATATGGAGTGAATGAAAAGGAAGAGAGGTGCTTGTATTTATAGTTGAAATCCTGCCGACAGACCGAGGAAATTCCGACGGAATTCCGACGGAAACGGCTAGTTCGTCGGAATTTCCTCGGAATTTTTAAAATCCCCCAACGGCTCTCTAACGGCTATAATATATCTTCGGAATTCCTCGGTTTTTTCCGAGGAATACATTTTTCCTCGATATTCCATAAGAATATTCCGACGGATTAATATTTCCTCGGAATTCCGTCGGTATATTCCGAGGAAACTAAATTTTGTGTTTCCTCGGAATATCCTCGGAAATTCTTCGGGATATTCCGAGGATTTCATTTTCCGTTGGAATGTCCGTCAGAATACCGCTGTTTTATAGTTAAAGTCGTTAAGTTACAAGATTCGGATAGTCTTTTCTCTTGCTTGCTTACGACAGCTTTGCTCATAAAGCAATGGTTTATTCTTTATAATAAAACAAGACACGACTAAGATAAAAGATAACATAGTACTTCTGTGAAGACCATTGAACCACTCGTTACAATTCGTAACACTATAGCTTATAACCCGTTGTAGTCTTCTTTTAAGTTTGGCACATAATCGAGTTCAAGTTAGAACAAATGATTTCGATAATTCTCACTCATTAAGGAAAAAAATCAGCGTTATTTTACCAAAAAAAAAAAAGAATCAACGTTATGGTCAATTACAATATACAAAAAGTATAAATATATATAAGTTAAAATAAAGGGTGTAAATCGATCCTTATGGACCAAAACAAGTGGAAATGGAGGAAGAGGAAGTGGTCATGGTGATAAAAGGGAATCCTGATGATGCTGCAACTGTCTTCAAAGTGTTCATGGTTGTCATCACAGGTAAATAGATCGATGATTGCTTATAGTAATCACTTGTTGTCAACTTTGTATTTCCCGATGACGATGAAATACCAAGACTTAGTTCAAGGTCGCTGTGAGCATTTCCTGGAAGATAAAAATGTTAATGAATCATATATGAATGGAGATCTATTATTCTGCACTAATTAAATTGCTTAAAGACAAAGGCAAAAGGTTTAGCTAGCTAGGGTTTGCTTGATTTAATCAAAAGTAAATGTTAATTTTGTGGTTAGTGTTGTAACTTTCACTTAAATTGATCAATCAACGTTACAGTAGATGTAAACATTGTGATCCAAATATATAAATTACCTTTAATATGGGAACCAAACTTCATGACTCCCTTTCCCAGCTCATTGTATTTGATTGCTGCTGCATCCCATCCCCTGTGAATATTCACACATGTATAATATCTCAAAACCATTTACAACATAGTATTAACTCTTTGGTTTCTTTGTGTGCCTATAATGGTGTTCATCTAATCATCTGTAAAGCTTATACGATGAAACATAAAATCTACAGAAATGTGATTTGATCAGCTGATTCAGTCAAACTGAAAAAAGTAACTGTGAAAATATTAATTAAATATTTTTCTCATAAAAAGTGAGAGATAGGCTTTGAATGGTAAACAATAGATTAAAACAAATGGAGTATGGGTGGACAGAACATTAATGATTGACGAATACTTGTATATGTAAGCAGACAACTATTGCACTTTTTAAACCTGTTAACGAAGAATTTACAAAAGTATGATAATATTACACACGTGTAACAAAATATGATAGTGTTCAGTGAAGTGTTTTTAACATGAGATTAGATAAGAGTTGCGGTAAACCTGTTTTGGAATAGATGAATCTGATCATGATGGTTTTTGAATTGTGTGCATTTCTGAAGAGTTAAGCCTTTGTATTTGGAACTCCCTCTTCCGAAACTCGCACTCTCTCGCCTAATTGTTTGCACGAACTCCACTTTATCTAAGTTCTTCATCTATATGCAATTGATCATTTAGAATCCATAATTAATTCGACAAACGACAAACAAATATATACAATAGATAATTCAGCTTCATATATTTCAAGGGACGTATTTCTTGCACGTTTATATATGATATAGACTATTATATGTTTAACCTTGTCCATGTCTTGTCTGTAATCATCCACGACGAAGTTGATATCTGCGTCGAGACCACGGAATTTGATAGCAGCTCGGTCGTACGCCCTGGTATATATATTCATATCCATTTATTAATAATCAACTAATATTTTTTAATATACTGTAATGTGTATACGTTGACAAAACCAAATCATAGGAATGTTGTCACAAATAATATTTTTATATATTGTGTCTATTATGTATATCAAAATTTCTCGTACCTTGCTGCTGCGTAGGCAGTATCAAACCCGCCTGTTGCGACAAACCATTATAAAAAAAAAAGAAGAAGAAGGCTAGGTTAATAAATAAATAATTTCATCGTTTATGTCTAATAGACATACACACGCGATTAATACGACCCGGTCGATAAAAAGATTGATCATACTTACCCAAGTAAACTTGCTTTCCACAATCCCTATAAATCATCAAGTCCCAGAACAAAAGTTAGGTTTCGATTGATAATTATTAAAATAAATAATAAAACTAATTAATAAAAGAGAAAAAGACAAAAATAGCACTAAATCAAGTTTATGTTCCCAAACTAGCACTCAAGGTCAAAAGTCACAAAAATAACACTTAATGTTTTATCAAAAGTCACAAACTTAAGGTTTAGAGTTAAAGGGTGGGGTTTAGAGTTTAGGGTTTAGGATTTAGAGTTTAGGGTTTAGGATTTAGATTTTAGAGTTTAGGGTTTAGGGTTTAGGGTTTAAGGTTTAGGGTTTAGGGTTTAGAGTTGAGAAATGAGGTTTAGGGGATAAAATTTCAAATTTTGAAAAATAAAAAAATTAAAATTTTCAAAGGATAAACTTAGAAAGGTGCTATTTTGGTCATTTTAGTTTTTGAGTGCTATTTTTGTGATATAAACTTAGAAATGTGTTATTTTGGAGATTTGCCCTTAATAAAAAGCAATGAAATGAATAAAATAGAAAATAAGTTAAACATTGAGGAAAGAATATGATTTTTTGTGAATAAATTCTTAAATTTAGTGATGATTATATGTATTTTTAAAAAATTAATAAATTTAAAATGTGTGTTTAAAGGTAATTTTATAAAATAAGTAATATATTTGTAAGAGAAGTAAATCGTTCAATAATAATAAAAATAAAGTTTTTTTATATTTTCCTCATTTAAAAGTACTGTATTGATTATCAAAAGAAACAAAAATATATATATATATTTTTTTTGTAACTTAAAATAATTTTATTTTGGTTAGTACCAAATATGAGATTCCCAACGACCGGTGCGACGGTAAAAAGTGACGCCACGATAGTGAGAGCTTCGTGACCTTGGTCCTCTTCTGCCCTTCTTCACCATTTGCTGATTACTCCTATGTAACGACGACAGATTCAACCAGTGTCTGTCGTCTCCGGAGAATTCAATATTCGGGCGAGCATCAACCACAGGGAAAAGACCTTCTGCTTCCTTGAGAGGAACAACATCTCCGTCACGTTTGAGAATCCCGAAGGTGATGAAAGGTTTGTCGGTGGCAGAATCTGTGGATGATGATGAAGATAAGGAGAGGTTAGATTCTTCTTCACCGGCAGTTGAGATTAGTGGTACTCTACGATCATGATCTTCTTGATAGTAAGAGAAGGTTCCAAGGTTGAGATCCAACATGATCGTGTTCTAACGGCGTCGTATCTTATCTCTCTCTGGTTTTTGTTTTTTAGGCAAGAGAGAGAAAGAAGAAGAGGATAATAAGTGGCACAATGGTGCGAGAGAGGGTTTTAAAGAGGAAAGAAAAAGAACGTGGGACGTGTTCATTGTGAATGTTGCATTGGACACACCTGCCCTTTGTTTACCTTTTCAATTTTTCCCTTTTTGTAGTTATTTATTAACAATAATAATATAAATGTACTTGCCTTGCCGATGTATCTAGTGTATTAGTTTTCTTTTTGTTAATTAGAGGATGTACGATGAGTTTTCCATATTAATGTTGTCAACTGGTGGCGTTAGTACGATGTAACACTTTATCTACCGGGTAATAATCCGCGCCTTATGCGGAATGTGATTATTAGTTTCGTTATTTTTAATAAAAAAACATTAAATCTGTTTAATCTGGAAATTGGTTCGGTTTTAAGTTCTTTTTTTTGGTTTTTAATCTTCTAAAATATAACTATTATTTTAAATTAATATTCATTTTAGTTTATTCGGTTAAAATGTTTGATTTTTTGGTTTTTTTCGGTAAAAACTAAAAATTAATATTATTTGTTTATTTTCATGTTATGAATTTTAGATAGTCGTCATGTCGAACCAATAGTTTCATATTATAGTTTCTAAACATATAATAGTTTAAGAAAAATAAAAGAAAATTATTAAGACAAATCAATTCACTACAATTTGGTCTGTAGTGAAAGAAGCATCAAGAAAAAAATTTCAACTTTCAAAAAAATTAGATACTTCAGTTGTGGTGAATACTTAGTTACAAAGTGCTCACATCAAGGTGCACATGTATGTGTATGTAAAAAGTATATAAAAATAGTTGACAAATATATAAAGATATTGTTAATTAATATTAAATGAAATTTTTGTTCAAAAAATACATGAAAGATAAAATTAAATTAATTTAAAATAAAAAAGGTCTTGACATTAGTTATATTTTTCATATAAAGAAAATAAAATTGTATCTGTAAATAGGGGTAGGCACAGATCGAATATTTGGGTATTTGGAAGCATTCGTGTTGATTCGATATTTAGCCACCTAGATATTCGGTGACTCGGATATCAGAAATGTTTTAGAATTTTAAATAATATCCAATTTGATCCGTAAATAAAATAAAATTTTAAAAATAATTTAATAATTTAATAATAACATTTTATTACAAAAATAAAACATTATTTAAATTTTTAACTTCTAGTACCTAATATAATAAATTTAATTCATAAAAATATTGTAAAACTGATATAAAGTATAATATATATAACGTATATATATGATTCTTTACATATATGTATATATATAACATATCAAATTAGATATTTGTTTTTAAAAATATTAGTATTTGTGATTTGTTTCTTTTTTGGATATTGTATTTTATTATTTGATTTGTTTCATAGAGTTACGGATATCCAGATTTTTTGGTTCAATTTAAAACAGATAACGAATCGAATCAAAATTTATGAATATTTTGCTCAACTTTATCCTTAAACAATAAAAATAATATATATATAGTTTGGCTTTTGATTCGTTATCTATTTTTATTCGAACAGAAAAATCCAGAGTTTTATTAGAACCATGTATGTGAGTTTTATATTAAAAAAAATGCAAAGTACATAGTGTGAACACATTTATGAATATAGTGTGAACGCGTTAGCATACTTATTATCAAATCATTGTGAGGTTGTCACGTGTCTGTGAATGTATTTATTACAATATTTTTTCTTTAATATATAAGGGATTTTAATATTTTCATTTAACAACTCGATCTAATTAATTTAGATTGTAAACATAGAAACCTAACATATGTTAAACATAATTCATTTAACGTTTATACTCAATGAAATCTGAATTCAGATCTTTGAAAAATATGATTTATTAAAAAGTTATACGGATTGATGTCAAAAAAAAATTATATGGATTAACAGAAAAGAAAATTTACAGACATAGATTTTCAACATAGTATAACTAAAAGTGGTTAGGCAGATTTTTATAGACCGTTCAGCATGGTGTAGTCAAATGTAAATTCTAGTAAAAATATATATCAGATATGAAAGGATTTATGTAATATTTTATAACTGTAATATTATAATCAACCAGCACTAGAAAACATCAAATATGTAAGAAAATTAAATTAAGGGCTTTTTGCAAAAGTGACTCAAAACTTGGAGTCAAACAGAAAACTAACCTTTTCTTTTGACTCCTTTTTTTTTTGAGATTTTAACCCCACACCTGCATTTTATCTACGAAAATGCCATTAACATTTTTTTTATTTTTTTTCGAAAATGGCTTCTTTACTGTCTCAACCTCATCTTCTTCAAGTATTTACAATATTGCCACTGCAATGAATAGTGGCAACAACCTTGTACGAACTGTTTGGAGCTTTTAATGCCCTTTAATGCACGTAAATCTCTTTACACTCTCTCTGTTTCAATTGTTATGAACTAAAAACAACATTTCTTTCACTTTCTCTCTATATTCATCCAAAAAACTCAAGCTTTTGATTCAAAATATGGGCTATGGTTGACAGAGCCATATTTCTTTCATTTTGACTTACGGTTGCTTTCGTTTGAGGTTCTGGGTGGTTGGAGAAGACCCTGTGTGCAAACGAAGTCATCTCACCTAGTTTAAGGTACGAATTTGAATTTTTTTTCAAGATCTGTTCGCGTAGAAGACTTACTAGTAAGTCATCTGTATGTAGAAGACTTACTGATGAGTCTTCTGGTCAAACGGACGACTTAAATTAAGTCGTCCAGCTTTGTTTGTTAAAAAAAAACACTCCAGACGACTTATATATACGTCGTCTACGAGAAACGGGCTAGTTTTGCATTTGACCGAATCGTGTCAGATCTTTGACTATTTCTGGACGACTTATAATTCAGTCGTCTCTGGGAAAGTTAAAATTTCAATATTTTATGAAAACTTGACGACTTACGTGTAAGTCGTCCTAGGTTAGTTTTGTAATTGAAAAATAAAACTTCATAATTTAACTTTAACCAGACGACTTAATATAAAGTCGTCCCTCCAGAAGACTTAATTTAAAGTCGTCCGGGGAAAGCAAAGTCGTCCAGAATTTTTCCCAATTTTCTGGTCAAACCTTGCTTATCCCGGACGACCTTAAATTAAGTCGTTTAGCTGGACGACTTTCATCTAAGTCGTCTGGAGAAAGTTAAATTTCAAGTTTTATTTTTCAATTACAAAACTAACCTAGGACGACTTACACGTAAGTCGTCAAGTTTTCATAAAATATTGAAATTTTAACTTTCCCAGAGACGACTGAATTATAAGTCGTCCAGAAATAGTCAAAGATCTGACACGATTCGGTCAAATGCAAAACTAGCCCGTTTCTCGTAGACGACTTATATATAAGTCGTCTGAAGTTTTTTTTTTAACAAACAAAGCCGGACGACTTAGAATTAAGTCGTCCCTTTTAATTTTCAATTGCAAAAGTGACCTCTTTAGACGACTTACCTTTAAGTCTTCTGGACGACTTAATGCTAAGTCGTCTGCGGCAATGTTTATTGAACTTCTTCATTTTCTCTATGTTTACTAATGTGTTTTATTTTGAATATTTGCAGATGATTTTTCAGTTACATGCAGTGTATGGAGAATGGTTGTTGAGAGATTTCCGTTGGGATTTTGTGGTTGATGATCTCAAAGGAGCAAGATTGTTTTTATTGAATGAAGATTCAACACATGCTGAACTTGTTGCAATGGCTCAAGAAGATTATAACCTGGACATGAGAACAGTGAGTGTGGAGATTAGCTACTCATTACCAGCAGAAATGATGATGGCTCCAGGCAGTCTTCCCATTCATGTTACAAGTGATAGACAAGTTCGAAACTTGCTGGAGATACTCAAAACCCATAGAGTATGTCTTTGTGTATCAAGCCGCAGCAAGGTCGAAACGGTTTCAGAGAAAAGGGATATTGATGAAGCTGGTGAATGGGAAAAAGATGTTGGTGATAATGATGAAGCTGGTGAATGGGAAGAAGATGTTGGTGATGATGATGAAGCTGATGAATGTTTTTAAGATGTTGGTGATAATGAGTTTGTTGAAGATGAAAATCAAGATGGGGAGGAGGAAAATGGGGAGGAGGATGCTGATAATTCTATTGTTGATGAAACGGATCAGAATGGTGGGGATTACAGTCTTTATGGAAAGGTTCCAGATGAGGACGAGGAAGATGATGATAATATTTGTTTTGAAGAAATCCAAAAGACATATGCTAAGACAAATGCTATTGAAGGAGGAAAATCGAATGGTACCAGTATCTATGTCAACCAGAGTTTTGTTAGCAAGGGTGCACTGCTTTCAGAGCTGCGGTTGGCAGCAGTGAGGGGTAAGTTTTCTTTCAGATTATACAAATCAACGAAAACTCTCGTTGTGGCAACATGTCCGGTTAGCTATTGTGGATGGAAGGTCAGAGCGAGTGTCAAACATGGGACAAACACGTTTTGGGTAACAAAGTATGTGGAAAAACATTTATGCTCAGCGGGAGACCGAATCGCTCAGCGGAGACACTGTACTCCGAAGTATGTAGGTAGTCTTTTCATTGATCGTGTTGGAATCATTGATGGGATAACTCCGCAGCATATCACTGATGCAATGAGGAACATGTTTGGCATGGCGCTTGATTACACCACTTCATACAGAGCACTGTTATATGCACAAAGATTGGTGAGAGGATCAGCAGAAGAAGGGTATTCGCGTCTGGCATCATATCTCGAGCAAATCTCCATTGCAAATCCTGATTCTATCACGGCGATAGAACTTGATTCTATGAAAAGATTTAAGTATCTATTTCTCTCTTTTGGAGCTTCTATCAAAGGTTTTAAGTATCAGAGAAGGGTCATTGTGGTGGATGGAACTCACCTAAGTGGAAAGTATGGAGGAACTATGTTAGTTGCAGCCGCACAAGATGGCAATTTTCAGATATTCCCATTGGCTTTTGGGATCGTGGATGAGGAAGATATACCTTCTTGGGAATGGTTTTTCACAAAATTGGCTAGTTGTATATCTCATGACAAGCCTCTGGTGATAGTCTCCGACCGGCACAAGGCCATTAAAAGTGCGTGTGATAAGGTGTTTCCTTGGGCAACCCGAGGAATATGTTATTATCACCTTCAAGATAACATTGTCAAAAAGTTTAAAGGGAAACATCTCATGTACTTGGTGAAAGGGGCTGCTTATGCTCACACGGTTTACGATTTTGACCGGTACATGGCTGAGATACGGAGTGCAAACCCGGAACTTGCAACGTATTTGGAGAAAGCCGACGTCAGGCTATGGTCAAGGGTTTATTGTAAGGGGAACAGGTTCAACATAAAAACAAGCAACATTGCTGAATCTATTAATTCCGCACTGAAGCGAGCAAGAGGATTTCCGATTACGTTCCTGCTGGAGTTCATAAGGCAGAAGTTAGGAAAATGGTATTGGAAAAGGAGACAAGATGCTTTGAGTCTCACAACTGAACATAGCGGGGGTGTTGAATACTTGCTTGCTGTTCGAGAAGAGATAGCGGGTACGATGACGGTCGAACCAATTGATGGATGGCATTTCTTTGTCAAAGGTGGCAAAATGGACTGTGTGGTTGATTTGGAACATGCAAAGTGTGATTGTGGTGTCTATGGAGTGGAGAAAATACCTTGCTCTCATGCTATAGCTGCTGGAATACATGCTGGTTTGCATATCTCCACACTTGTATGTCCACTGTACTCAAAGAATTATCTGTATGCAGGATACTCAGAGAATATATATCCTATCGTGTCACAACATATTGAGGAACGAGAATGCTTTCCTCCAGAACTAAAGCGTGGTCGGGGGAGACCGAAGAAATCAAGATGGCAATCTTGGTTGGAGCTATCTAGGATGAGAGGACACAAACCCAGGAAGAAACACAGGGCACGGAGATGCTCAAACTGCAAGGAAACTGGCCATACGAAACCACAATGTACACAACCAGTTGACTAGTTGTCCAGACGACCTAAATTTAAGTCGTCCAGTCTTGATTACCCGTCCAGACGACTAAATTTTTAGTCGTCCAGTGTATTTTATTTTTAGACGACCTTCTACTATCCCTTCAAGTGTATTTTATTTTTAGACTACCTTCTACTATCCCTTCAAGTCGTCCAAACCTTCTAGACGACTTATTTGTAAGTCGTCCAGTTGGAAAACCTTCCAGACGACTTATAATAAGTCGTCCAAACCTTCTAGACGACTTATTTGTAAGTCGTCCAGTTGGAAAACCTTCCAGACGACTTATAATAAGTCGTCCAAACCTTCTAGACGACTTATTTGTAAGTCGTCCAGTTGGAAAACCTTCCAGACGACTTATAATAAGTCGTCCAAACCTTCTAGACGACTTATTTGTAAGTCGTCCAGTTGGAAAACCTTCCAGACGACTTATTTCTTCCAGACAACTTATATATTTACAAATCTATACAAAGACAAGCTGAAATACAAATACTTCGCTTGTTAAAAAATCATGTTCAAATGCTAATCATACATGCCCACGAACTTATCACCATCCACATTTTCTTTCAGATGCTGATCAACAAGCTCCTTCCATATATCCACCGCCATATTATCCCTCATTTTCTTCGCGTTGCACCTAGCAAAGTCTTTAGGGTCAAAGGAGACCCCAAGAGCATGACATTCAATGTACTTTACAGCGTACACGCCACAATCACCATTGTTGGCCGTGGGTACACCTTTCAGCGGTCTCTCATATGTGTATGGCTCCAACCCGTATTTGACCCGTATTTCGTCGGTGGCTGCGCACTCAACAAGCAGATAAGGGACCATCTGGAGAAAAGGCTCCATTATCGCATCCCATGCGTCTGGTACACTAGATGAAGGTATGCTGTCCCAGACGACTATGTGCCTCTTAGGGATCGATATCCAAATAGCAACCCAATGCTTGTCGTCCAAGTTCACTGGCGCATAGATATCATCAATGTCCTCCCCCCACTTCTTGTTTGATTGGCAAAATGAAGGTATTGATCCGTCATAAAAATTCGACGCCCCACCAGGTAGAACTCTTCCTAAACCTTTGTGATCAGGTTCCGATGTTTTGAAGAGCTGATACTGCTCTCTCCAAGACTGGGAAAAGTTGTGATCCAGGAAGCACATTCGCTCGCTCCTGAAAGCTTGTGGGTTCTCCTGATACCTCTGCCTTAGCACATTAATCCAAGCATCTATATGCTGCATATTAAATATAACAAGTTAGAAGTTACCAGACGACTTAAATATAAGTCGTCTACGTGGTCGTCCAAGTAGACGACTTTCCAGACGATTTATCTTTAAGTCGTCTGGAAAGTAGTCTACTTGGACGACTTTGTAGACGACTTAAATCGTGTGCAGAAGACTTACGCAGTCTTCCAGCCATCCTCTGGCTGTCCGGAGGAAGTGGTACCACCTTGTTGGTGATGTACGTGGTTTGTCCTCGGTCTTAGTTAAATAATGACTGCAAACAAAAAAGCAATCAGTTTTGGACGACTAAATCAAGCTATTATGGGTAAAGCAATCACTTACGGATCAGTTTTCAACCAATCAGCGAGTTCCTTCAACTTATCTTTGTTTACTGGCGGAAATGGATTATAGGCTGCCACTTTATCTTTTTTTTTCTCTGCCGTATAAGGAGATCTCACAGTGGGAGCAGGTTTCTTCGCTCGTTAACTCTTTGCACGCTTGTCCAATACAACCAGGCTCGGTTCTGAAACTGGATCGCTTGGCTCGGTGGAAGCTTTATCCTCCGGCAAGATCTTATTTACCGAGTTTGCCTCGGTTGCTGTATCCTCCGGCAACCATCTCTGCAATAAAAGTTGCACACAAGTTAACTCTGGACGACTTAAATAAAAGTTGTCTGGACGACTAGTTGACCCTGGACGACTTAAAATTAAGTCTTCCGTGGTCAACTAGTCGTCCAGACAACTTACGTTTAAGTCGTCCAGGGTCAACTAGTCGTCCAGACAACTTTTACAGTCGTCTGGACAACTAGTTAACCCTGGATTTGATACTAACCTCTTTGATTTGAGGAGGCTGTTTCTTTTGAGGAGGAGGCTGTTTCTTTTGAGGAGGAGGAGGCTGCTCTGTTTCTTTTAGGAGGAGGAGGCTGCTGTTTGGTTTGATGAGGAGGAGGCTGGTTACTAACCACGGTTTCATTGGCATGAGGGGTAGCCTGTTTGTTTCTACCCCCGGTTTCTTTGGCAAGAGGGGTAGGCTGTTTATCTTGAGGGGTAGCCTGATTGGTTAGAGGTGGAGGGGTAGCCTGATTGGTGACACCAACCTTTTTCTCCACAGCTTCCAATCTATCGGACAACTTCCTAAACTCCCTCATGCACTTATTAAACCCTTTTTTCATGCAGTCAGCTACGCCCTTGAACATAATTTCCAACTCCTCTCTGGTCACCCCTCTAGCCTCTTCTCTAGCCTCTTCTCTAGCCTCTTCAGTAGCCACTTTAGGAGCCTCTTTACGAGCTTTCTTCCGAGGTCTTGGATTGTCTTCCTCCTCCTCCTCCTCCTCCTCCAACACAACCATCTCTTTGGCCTTCTTCGATGGAGTCACAACCTTAGGTTTTGTATTGACCTTAGTACCAGTGACTTCCCAGCAATCCATGGTCCACTTCCACGGTCTCCGCTCATACATGACTTTAATGATGTTCTCCGCGGGCAGGTCCTCAACCTCAGAGTCCCATTTTGGCCACATTTCACTAATGTCCTTCTCAACAAAGTTGATCACGCGGGTCTGCAGTAAATAGAAGAATCGAGTTAGATATTTGAAAAAAATACTAAATAGACAACTTAATTATAAGTCGTCTACTAAGTCGTCCAGCTGGAAGACCTTCCAGACGACTTATAATAAGTCGTCTAATAAGTCGTCCAGATGGAAGACTTTTCAGACGACTTAATTAAGTCGTCCGATAAGTCGTCCAGCTGGGAAGACTTTCCAGACGACTTATTATAAGTCGTCCGATAAGTCGTCCAGCTGGACGACCTTCCAGACGACTTATAATAAGTCGTCTGCGCAGTCTTTTGGATTGAAGTAAATACCTGACTCAAGATAGCAGCTTTCATTGATCTGCGGCCTCTGCTGCCCTCGTAAGCCAGTATCGGTGGAGACGGACTGTCTGCTCTGGGACCACCAATACTAGCACCCAATTCCGGCATAGCTGTGTACGTCCAGACCTGAAGAACTTGTATAAACCCATCCACGGTGTAACAGCCAGCAATTTCTTTGTTCCACAAAGAGTCCATCAGCACCTTAAACGCGACTCTCCCCCATGGATAATTCTCAAACCGTTCTAAATCCATCACTAGCCTTGCCAGAGTAGATCGTGTAGCGGTTGAAAACTTTCTCCCTTCAATGAATCCAGTGAAGATGGAGAGGTACGCGAGCCGCTTGCGATCTTCCCTGGACCAATCCCCGCATCTCTTCAGTGCTGCTATTATCTGATCAGTAGTTGGCCCAGCTTCCAGATGAACTCCCAGCATCCCCCAGAAAGAAACCATCTCTGGGGTAACGTCACATTTTGGTGTCTCAAGGTCCTCGATGTACTCGCAGTTTAGACCAGTGAGGTTTTCAAACTCTAACAGTGAAAACCTCAAAGGTTCTGGACCAACGAGAGACCACATCTCATACTTCTTCTTAATGTCCAGCTTGAAACTGAGCATGTAGTGAACCAGCCTTGAAGCCCAACCAAATCCCTGCTCCTTGAACTTGATGAAAACTCCCAAACTCGACTCCTTGAGCTCTTCAAATTCGTCATCAGTAAGAGCTTTCCTAAGAGCAGTATGCAACTTGCTGTTATCCGTATGATACGAAATGCTATTGTGGGCTTCTGGCTCTTCCCCTGATGTGTATAACCTACGGGGGAGTTCTGGAATATCCATCCTTTTTGTCTGCAAAATAATCAAAGACAACAATATAAGTCCAGACGACTTAGTAGACGACTTATAATTAAGTCGTCTGGAAAGTCTTCCAAATGGACGACTTATATTTAAGTCATCTACTAAGTCGTCCAGTTAGAAGACTTTCCAGACGACTTAAATTACTTACAAGTCTTCCAGTCGCAGAAGGAGTTGGAGTACTCGTCATTGCGGTTATAGATCTGAAAAAATAAACGTGAAACGGTGAGAATGAGTAAATTGATAGAGACAACGTTTTATGTTCATCTTTTCCCCGAGATTGATGACTTAGCGGCGTTAGGGTTTACAGAGAAACGGCGCTAAGGTTTACAGAGAAGAAGCGGCGGCGCTAGGGTTTAGAAGAAGCGGCGGCGCTAGTGTTTAGAGGAAGCGGCGGTGAGAACGTTGGTGACCACGGTGGCGAGGGCGACGGTTTGTTCGGAAATAGTGGAAGCGGCGGCGCTAGGGTTTAGAGGAATCGGCGGCGCTAGGGTTAGAAGAAGCTGCGGCGACAACGGTGAGATAGATAGCCGACGTTGAGAACGATGGTTTGTTCGGAAATCGTGGGAATTCGAAATCGCCTTTGAGAGAGAACTGTTAGGGTTTCTGAATTTCGCGAAAAATGAAACAAAAAAAATAAAAATCACCTTATATATTGGGTAAATAATCCGGTTAGCTTTAAAAGTACATTGGTAAACTTTAAGGTTTGGTCCGGTTTAGACGACTTATTCTGGCTGATAATGTACAACAGACGACTTAATATTTAGTCGTCTGTTTTCAGACGACAAAATATTAAGTCGTCCTAGACCCTAAAATGAACCCCTAAACTAAAATGACTAGATTAACTAACTAACCACGTTATAAAATCAAATTATACTTAAATAGTGTTTACTATACACAGAAATGAACACGCATAAGTAATTTTAAAAATTTTCAAAAACGGTTTTAATGCTTTCCAAAATCTAACCCTAAGAACACATACAATACTACAACATATGTTGATGAAACATAAACTTAAGAATATCATGACTCACTACTTTCACTCATCTATGCTGAAAACAATTGAAATTTGTTATATCTTAATTTATACCTCCTAAGACATATGTTAATTACATAATTCCCATTTTTCACCTATCAAAATATTTTTTACAAAATTTTTAAATTATGTTTAAGACTAACTGTCCAGACGACTTTCAGTTAAGTCGTCTGGACGACTTATTTTCAAGTCGTCTAAACAGACGACTTGCGAGGGGTAGAAACGTAAAAAAAATTCCGTTTTTTTGTTTGGTCACAAGGGGATAGTTGTAATTTCAATAGCCTTTTAGGTTAATTTTGCCTTTGACCCAAGTTGGGGTATTGTTTTGGGTTTGACTCCAAGTTTTGAGTCACACTTGGCAATTCTCCCTTAAGTTAATGGAGAATACTATGTTTACGCCAGGTACAGACCGTATATGTCACAGTACTTTTACTTCCCCGTAAAATATTGCTACTTGCTTTTCTTTTTTACTTATAAGTTTTGATCAGTTCATCATCAACGAGCTTAAAAACATAAAAGACAGCCATGTAGAGTTTAAGAATTTTTTTTTTATCTTTGATATCATTAAAACGTAAAGTCAAACCTTAAAGAATGTATTATATTGGTATTGGTTGAAGAGCAATTTCTATAAGTAACTAATTCTTTCAAACATTATATGGTGTCTATTGCCGAAGAAAAATGTTAGTGCATGCTCGATTAATGTAGAATTGTATGAAAATAACTGCTTAATTGCCAAGTGTACGTTATTAAATACGATAGCACTGTCGTTGACAAAAAGAAGGGAAATAATAGAAAACAAGGTAGCATCATCAAATTATAAAAGTAATACAAAAGTCAATTTCTGACATTTTCAACATCATACTGGCAAATTATATTTTAGTTTTTTTGTATATCTATATTGTTAAAACTCAAATACAAAATATGTTTGTTTGGAAACATGAATAGCAATTTTTTAAAAAAGTTTGTTCGAAAACAGATTGCAGTTTAAAAAAAAATTTGTTTGGAAACATAGATTGTAATTTTAAAAAGAGGTTTGTTTGGAAACATAGACTCTAGTTTTTAAAAAAAAAATTTGTTTGGAAATATGGAGAGCAATATATTAAAAAAAAAAGTAATGTGCTTGTATTTTTGATTTATTAATAGAAATATTATTTATAAAGTCTATTTATTTAACCTTTTTATTTAACTTTTAGTTTACTTTTAATTATTTAAATTTAAAATAGGATAATTATATAAGTTTTTATTTTTTTTAAATAGCTATAATGCTTAAAATATATGTGCTGAAAGGATGCATTTACGTTTATTAATAATGGTAGATAAAAATGAAAACACCATTCTTTTGTTTCTAGAATGTTTACTTTATTTCAGTTATTAGTATTGGTTAATATGTGGACGTATATTTTCTGAATGGTTTGATATTAAAAAAAAATTATAATTTTTTTTTACACACGATAATAAATCAAAATTCAAAAGCGAGGTTTGTAGCAATGAACAAAACATTGAAATGTCTCTGTAGCTGAAACTAAGAAAGTTTGAGTAGTTTGATTGTCTCTATATTCAAATGTCAATCAGCAAATCTTACACACACACACACGAATGAATCATATATAGTTAGAAAGAAATCATTTAATTACTTAAAATCACATATATTGTGTTGCATATTTTTAGGAATTTATTCAAAAACCAAATAACAAACATGGCTAAATATTAATTACAGAGCGGTGGAGCGAGTGGTTAAAATAAAATCGGTTACTTTCACCTTAATAATAATAAATGATTGTGAGCTCTTCCGACCTATGTCATGTCCAGCTTCCTATTTCTTCTGCAGATATGTGAGAACCTAGCAAGTACCATTGCACAGTTCTGGTGGAGCTCGAATCCTCCGAAAAGAGGAATCCATTGGGCAAAATGGGAAAAGATGTGTGCACCTAGAGAGGAGGAAGGAATTGGTTTTCGTATGATCCATGAATTTAATCTAGCTCTTCTAGCTAAGCAGCTTTGGCGTCTTGTTCAATTTCCGGATTCACTTGTAGCGAGAGTTCTTCGGGGAGATAATACCGTTTGAGTTCGCCGTTGCTAATGGGAACTGCAGATACTCCATCGTATGTATGGACAAGTATTACTGCCGCGAGGAAGCTATTACTTTTGGGCATAAGAAGCAAAGTGCATTCAGGGTACAAAATTAATGTGTGGGAGGATCTTTGGATCCCTTCGACGCCAGCTAGACCGGCACAGGCCCGGGCTCCAGCAGTGAACCCAAAGATGATCGTAAGCAGCCTTATCAATCATGTTTCAAAGGAGTGGGATGTTCTGCTACTGGAACAATATGTAGATCAAGAGGATACTCCGCTGATTCTGAATTTGGCCATAAGCCCTACCCATAGACACGATATTTTTAGCTGGAGCTACACAAAGAACGGACAATATACTGTCAAGTCGGGATATTAGGTTGCTACAAACTTGATGAGAGATGAGGAGGATTTAGAAGTTCTACAACCCAGCATTACAAAACTTCGAGCCTTTGCTTGGAAGGTGAATGCGCCACAAAAGATCTGTTATCTTATATGGCAATTAATATCAGGACATGTAGCTGTAACGAGGAATCTGGTACGCCGTAATATGCGATGTGACAATTATTGCCCAAGATGTGGAGCACCAGAAGAGACCGTTACTCATGCTATATTTGAGTGTCCACCGGACTTACAAGCATGGGAGTTATCATCAACACCGTCGAGCTCTGAAATCTTCCATGTACCAAGTATTTATGCTAATATGGACAATCTTTTTTAGAGAAAGAATGGTATTCTGGAGCCAGAAGATGATAGAGATCCTTATCCGTGGATAATTTGGTACATCTGGAAAGATAGGAATGATAAGTTGTTTAGAGGCATAGACATAGATCCATTAGAACTAGTCAGGTATGCAGAGGGTGAGTGCCAAGCTTGGTATAATGCAAGAGACACTATATCGGTTCCGTCACATGTACAGACGGATGAAGAAACACAAGCCTTAAGCTTGGGTAATATTTGTATGGTGGATGGTTCATGGACCTCCACAGCTCAGTTTAGTGGAATGGGATGGGTTTGGAAGGATACAATGGGGAAGATACAGCTCATGGGGTCAAGGAACTTGCGGAGGAGGGAGACAGCACTGCACTCGGAACTGGAAGCGCTAAAGTGGGCAATGGAGAGTATGATACAACACTCGACCTGTCAGAGGTTTGGGACGGACTGTAAAGATCTGGTTGCAATGATGGAACATCCACAAGATTGGCCCAACTTCTCAACTGAGCTGGAAATAATCCAAACTCTTCGGCTGTGTTTTTCGGACTTTAAGATCAACTACTTTCCAAGGACGCATAATGAGATTGCAGATTCGTTAGCTAGAAATGCACGTTCTTTTCATAGATCTTTATGTTTTATTGGTTGTTCTATTCCGGTATGGCTCTCCAGACCACCTCAAGTTTGAGTAAAAGAATAGTTGTTTGCTGTCAAAATAATAATAATAATAATAATAATAATAAATGATTGTGATAAATTTATAGTTTTTTAAGCAATGGCATATGTTGTAAATATTAAAGAAAAATCAGGGTTAAATACTAATTGTACTTCAGTTTTAATAGATTAGATTAGAACCATTATATTATGAGAAACTATCTATATGGTACCAAATCGGGTTCGGTTCAGGTCTGTTTGGATTTCGGGTTTCCGGGGTCAAAGATTTCATCCCCATTCAAATATTTCTAAATATCAATCCGGGTTCGCTTCGGATTTTTGCGGATTCGGTTCGAGTTCAGATAACCCATTTAAATTAATTTTAAAATTTTAAAATTCATTATATACTTTAAATTTCTCAAAAACTGTAAACAAAATAATATATTTAATATAAATTTGAATAACATATGTCAAAATACCTTAACTTGACATATAAATTAGTTTAGTTCAAATATTTGGATAGAGAATCAATAATTTTAAGTATTTTTGGTGTTTTAAGTATACTTTTGCTATTTTAGATATTTACTATTTATTATTTGTATATATTTTCAAGTATTTAAACCAGCTTAAAAGTATCATATATATTCTAGATGTTTTTATATACATTAAATCTAAAAATAATTAATATATATAAGTATATAAATCTATTTCAGATACAGTTGAGTACCCAAAATACTTCAGTTCGGATCAGATTCGGTTTTCCAAAAACCAAAATTTTGAATAATTCTAATATTTAATCAATTTCGGTTTGGGTTTGGTACTATTTTTTCGGATCGGGATCGGTTCGGTTTTTCAGATTCGGGCATTTTGCCCAATCCTTATATTATTGACATGAAAAACAAATAGAAACATATTTTTGAAAAAATACACATGCGTGGACGCGCGGGTCAAAGTCTAGTGTTAGTTTAAAACCCAAATGGAAATGCACACTACTAAACCATTCGTTAACTCTTGATTAACTAGAATCAGTTATGTGAGCATTAATATTTCGACCATGCTAAGATCTTAATCCAAATAATTCACTGCGTTTAATTTGATGTATGTAAGTTATGCAGTGGTTGTGGAACTACTTGACTCTCTGTTCTACTTGATGTTCATAACAACAACACTCTTTGTTCTACTTGATGTTCATATATAACAACAACAAAACTTCACTTAAGAAAAATTGACTTTTTAGCTATATGACCATATATTAGCAACTTTCAGTAATATGTTTTTCGTTTATAGTCACATGCAGTGCTGGTCCTAGAAAATCAAAGATCAGAAGCAAATTAAAAAAATAGGCATCTTTTGGTGATGTCCGAACCCTCGTCGGGCTAAGAAAGTTTATAGCTTTCAGATTTAACCAGTAGACTAAAGAAAATTTTTGAAAATCTGTGACCGAAATTATGTTTATAATAAAGCGGCCGGAAGATACCTAATTAAGATACATTCACATCATGTAAGTAGCGCTAAACATATCAATACGTAGTCAAATTCTATCTCTAGAAGATATTCGCTGCTTGAACATCGATTCGAAGGATTCTAGTCTACACGACCATTCATTAAACGAATGCAACAAGATAATGGCGATGACTGAAGAAGAGAACCTCGACAAAAAGATCCCTCTCTTCTAAGCATTTGGTTCGGCTGATCCGAATTTGAATTCAATCAACCAGTTCAGCCAATCTTTGTATTATCCTATCAGTCCTCTTTTATCTTTACATTTTTTTGGTTCATGATGAAAAAAAACACATTTTTGCGTTTAGTAAGATAAAACCCATTTTATTATCAAGTGAAATATGAAATTTAGTTGGAGCATTTCTTACTTCATATCCACTTTTACTCCATTTTAGAGTAAAAAATAGAGTTGGGTTGGAGATGCCCTAAAACCCGTAACTTTATAACTAATGTAAGAATAGACTATAAGAAATATAAGTAATATATCACATTTTTCTGCTTTAAATTAAAATAGTAAATTAAATGTTATATAATATAAACATTAAATTTGGTCAATTTAATCATTTCACTTATGAATAAGTGTAGTTTTTAAAGAAATAAAAAGAGAGTGTTGTTTTCAAAATATAATCTCATGTAAAGGTATTTCTCCAAATTTTCCCAAATAATTAACAATACATAGTTAATCAATTAAGTTGAAATTTATTTTATTTTATTAATTTGTTAAAATAAGTATATACACTAATGAGTAAATATTTGGCTATGCAATATATATATTAAATTTATTGAGGGAGAAGTTTCTATAAAATGAAATACTAAAATTATAATGAAATATTTTCTAACATGTGTTTTGGCCAAAAAAAAATCTAAAATGTAAATATAGCTTTGTCAACCATACGGGTCAGTATTATGAATTATATAAGTATTAATTGAAATAATAAATGGACCATAAAGATTTAACATGTTGGGAAGATATCGAGAGTAACCCCGGTCTGTTAGCCGGGGTTCTTAACTCATGATTTGACTTTTTTTTTTTTACATTTTTCGGCTAAGAGACGGCTTTTAGAGCATGATTAACCTCGGTCTCTTAGCCGGGGTTCTAACTCATGATTTGATTTTTTTATATACTTTTCAGCTAAGAGACGGTTCTTATATCTCTTATTTAAGAGACGATTCTTATTTTTTTTAGTTAAAATCTAAAAAAAGCTAAGAACGGTCTCTTACTCGAAGCTAAGAATTTCATTTAAGAGACTGGAGTTAATTATAGTCTTATATTTCTTATTTAAGAGATGGTTCTTCGTTTTTCTTAGTTAAAATCTAAAAAAAATTAAGAATCGTCTCTTATCCGAATCTAAAAACCCCCACTAAAGGGACTGGGTTAATCATACTCTAAGATTCCGATACAATTCAGTTCGGGAAAAAAATCACACATGTTTTGTTTCTTGAAAACCTAACTATATATTTTTTAAGCTCTCTAATTTCTCCGGTTTGACCTCTTTGTCTCTCCTCTGTCTTTATCTCCTCTGTAAACTCTGCCGACGTTTCATAAGGCCATCAGAAACAGGGAAGATTTTCAATGGCGTAAGTCAGATACAAATATTATTATCTAAAGGGCTGGAGTTTTGTTGGTTTAGATAATTCGATTTTTTATTTTTAAATATTTGTGGGTTGCATGTTAGTTTCATCTGTATTGATCTGTGTAATGTTACCCGTTGTAGATCGAAAACGAATTGTTAGATAAAATCAGAAATCTAGGAAATCTGTTTTTTTTGGTAAATTTGTGAAGATGATTTGAATTGCATGTTGAAGATCTGATGAATTAAAAAATTTAACTCTTGCTAGCAATGTCACATCTGATTCCTTCATAATTCATGTGATAATGTCTCGTTAGATAGCTGAGTTTTATGTGTTTACTGCAGCTGAACGGCTGCAAAAAAAGTTGATTCTCCAAGACACTTCACTTAAGCAGCTGGTTAGAAGCAATTATTTGCATCATCTTCTTGTTCCGTTATCGATCTTATGCAGATAGATTAAAGCTTATTAATCGGGAAGCAGATAAAGGAACAAATAGATGTTAAAGACAGTCTTGATGGAGCTGTTAAATCTATTCTGGAGAAATTAAGTAAAGACCCCAATCAAGAGAAGCTAAAAGGGAAATCTGCCACACGTTCACCAAAGAGATTAAGGTGATACGAAGTATTTTTGTATTTCTCAGCAGAGTCTATTTAAGATTGATGTGATATTCAAGTTTGGTCTATCTTTAGCTTCGTGAGCACATGTAGAGCACATGTAGAGATTTAATTCCCATTACCAAATCTTTTTTAGGATTTGGCCTTGAAGATGCCTGAGCCAGTAATAGCTACTCAGGTTCGAACATCACCACAAGTAAAGGTATTTTCTTCACCTACTTTCTATCTCTTTGCTCTTAAGCCAAAAGTTTCAGGAATTAATGTGAGTTTTGTTAAATAACAGGAATCTCCATTTTTCTGATATCTTATTTTCTTTTGAATCATACAGTATTTGTCCTTCTCCACCAACTACCTTTTCTGGAGAAACAAAGGGACAGAAGACAAAATTGATTTATACAGAAGCTCAAACAGAGATATGAATAAGGACAGAGAGATAATAAGCAGTTGTAACATCACAGAGAAAAGGGCCGGAAACACTGATCAGCTGTGAGGGAAAAGTAGGTTAGTTTATTTTTAAAATTGGTGACATGTTTATAGGATTGGTGCACTTCATATATATGTACTAACTACAAGTTTTTTTAAAATGATTTCACTGTTGTTCATGAGATCCAAGAAAAAGAGAGAAAGGCTCAGTGGCAATGACCATAGCGAGACCAAAGTCTTGACCAATCTTACTGAACAACATCAACAACACAAGGTTAGTAAACTATAAGATTAGAAACACAATAGAACCATAGCCTTATATTTAGTTGTTTGCTTTAAACTTGATTGAATGATGAATAATTGCTCTGTTATGTTCATGATTATGTCATGTACGACTGCTTAAAATCACTAAAACGATCAAAATAATAGAACTAATGAACGTTTTTTGTTTAAAACAAAAGCAAAATAAATGTTTGACAACAAAATAAAAAAATGTAGCAAAAGGGAAAAGAAAATAGTTCCAAATAAATATCTGAGTGTATTTGCAAAACTTACATATTCATCAGCAAGAACCATTTGACGGGTCTCTCCGAATGAGGTGGTTTGTTGCCAGAAATGAAGCAATATGACTTGAGATCGCCATTTAGTTTTAAATGGTTTCACTTTTTTGAGAGATGTGAAACTTGCGTTGGTTGACATCGTTTTTTTTTCTTTGAAATGATTGTGAATGTAGTCCTCGATGTAGTATGCAGAGTATATATAGTTATTTAGGTGAGATAGTCACGGTTGAAAAATCTAAACTTGATTATTTGAAAGCGTGATTTGCAAGTTGTAGAATAGGAATATATTAAATGTCATGAATATTTAGTAAAGATATTACGGGTTTGATTTTTTAACACGTAATGGTAAGCATTCTAAAGTGAGGAATATATTAAAGATTTTTCAATATTCTATCCTAGTAAACCATGATTAGCAAGTAGATATATTTTGTTATTAATGTGATACCTTTAATTTAGGGGCTTGTTATGTTAAGTTAGTAAGATAGTCAATGATTTTAGGAATAGTTATTTGATCTCTTAGCAGTTTTGAATATACAACACATCGATATTGATTGAATTGATACTTACGGTTAAGTTGATATCTTGTTTTAATGTTATGTCCAACTAAATCGTTAGAAAATCTATTATTATTGATTTTCTAGTTGAAAAAATAAATTAAAACAAATTAAAATAAATTTTGAATCCTATTTATATACTAAACCGAATGGTCTTAAAATTGTATATAATTCTTGTAATACAGGTAATCCAGTTTGGTGATGTACTCAACAATTACATTACTAATTTATGTATACAGGAAATCCAGACGCATGATTTAACCTATTTACTAAAGTTATGAATTAGTCCTGGAAACGTAATGTTCATTCAATATGATTTTGACACTTAATTAAGTCACGCGGTTTACTAATTTATTTAAACCATTTCATGCAGAGAATGGGATTATGGTGACACGAAAGATGAATCTCATTTTATGGTTAGAGATATACAAATGCAATTATTGGATCAAACAAATATTAATGGGCTTGTCTTTTGTCATATGGCGTGAAAGCCTTTATTAAATTTTAGTGAATGTGTAGAGTAATACCAGTGGTATGACTCGTAAATATTTAGGAAAATTTAAGGTTAATTTCTAATTATACTTCTGTTTTAATAGTTCAGATGAAGGAAGAATCGAAGAACACGACAACAATTCCTCCATCCTAGTGTGCGTACCGTGTTTTTCCCACTCTCCATTCTATGCCTTTGTTTCTCATGCGTCATTTAGTGAATCGAGACAATCCTTCTTATCCTTTTTTCGTCAAGATCAGCCCTTCTCTGAAATAAGATCAGGATCTGCGAAAAGATATAGCAAGTAAGATAGACATTTCAGACAAAAAATAGTAAATTAGACGGATCGGCAAGATTTCTTGTTATATATCCAATATTTTATCATTTCCTTCAAGAAATTAAAACTATTTGGTGTGCTTAATATTTTATCATTTCTTTCAAGAAATTAAAACATTTGGTGTGCTTACTCCTTTTTGAATAGATAATTATCATAAAAGTATAACTATAATATAAGAAATCAACTGGCCTGAATAAATCAAATTAATAAAAACAAAGTAAAGTTTGGACTTGGAAAACAACCAAACAAAATATTAAAATAAGTAAGTAAAACTGAAGCTGTATCATGAGAAGTTTTTTTCGAAAGATGTATAATGAGAAGTTTCCTAAGCGATTTTTGGTTTAAGAATCAAAAAGCTATACTATTTCTAGAATACTACTTTATATAGAACAAACCCGAAATTGGTAAAAAAAAAAAACCGAAATTGGTAACTAATCTAAGACTATGAGATGAATATGTTTGTTGATGGATTTTCTCAAATGATAGTATATAATTTGTTGAAAATTTGATATGCATTAAATTATAATATGTGTTGAATAATTTAATGTTAATTTTTTTAATAATATGTATCAAGAGCATCTCCAATGTAAAACTATATTTTTTCTTCCAAAAAAGAATAAAAGTGGATATGAAATAAAAATGCTCGAACCCTACTTCATTTTTTTCTCCATAATGGAGTAATGAACAAACAAAAAATAGATTACTCCACAAATGGAGTAAATTTTATTATAAAGTGAAATATGAAATTGAGTTAGGAGCATTTCTTACTTCATATCCACTTTTACTCCATTTTAGAGTAAAAAATAGAGTTGGGTTGGGAATGCCTAGGACCCGTAACTTTATAACTAATGTAAGAATAGACTATAAGAAATATAAGTAATATATCTTATATATTAAAACAGAAGTCACAATCTTGATTCATGTGTGATTTTTTTTTAAAAATGGACCTAATGGACATATTCCTAGAAAGTCATGTTATATTTAATCTCTAATCTTATCATTTAAATTTTGGGCATACCAGAAACTTTTATTGAGCTATCACTAATTGGATTTAAACAATAGGTGATCCATTGGATTTATAGATAGTATAAATTAATATAATTTAATGTTGTAATACTATACCTCCATATGTTAATTATTTAAATATTTGTCAATGTTAACTTTTAAAATTATAAAGATTTTTTTTAAATAACAAAAACCATATTATCTAACAATGATTAATCTTTACTAACTTAAACCAATGAAAAAAATTTAAAACTATATAGTTTATTTTAAAAATTAAACAAAAACTAAATGTTTAATTATTTACTCGATAATATAAATCTATGAAGCGAAAAGTTTATTTTTTAAAAAACTTTCTAAATCTGTGAAATATTATAATATCTTTGAATATGACAATAAAACAATATTTTACTAATTTTTATATATATAGTTACGATTTTAATAATGAAATAATAATCCAAAAATATATATTATGAAGAAGAACAAATACATGTGAAAGTTTGAAACAATCTATTCAATGAAAAAAATATACCGTAAACTTATTATGTTTTAAAAATTGATAGACACATATATATTATAGTATATATCAATTTAGAATTGAAACCAAAATGTTTATATAAAAATAAATAAAAACAAAAACTCACGCGGTTGCGCGGATCGAAATCTAGTATACATAATTTAAGTTTCTAATCATCTTTAGAGCATGATTAACCCTGATCTTTTATTTTGGGTTCTTAACTCATGTTTTGACATATTTTTTTTTTACATTTTTCGGCTATGAGACGTCTCTTATATTTTTTATTTAAAAGACGGTTCTTAGGTTTTCTTAGTTAAAACATAAGAACCGTGTTTTAGATGAAGCTAAGAATCCCAGTTAAAAAACCGGGATTAATTTGACCTTAGGCCGATTCCAATTCCAAGTATGGAGAAAACGTTTCTAAAAAAAATAAAATTATAAAAAAAAATCAAAAAGTAGGAGAGAAGCAAATCTTTAGAAGCTTTAGTTTCTAAACATAGGCACTGCAGGAACTTCTGTAAAATCTCCTAAACACACTTGTCATTGTTTAAATGGCTAATTTTGTTTTAAGAGTTCAAATTTAAATATATAAATAAATAATATTAAAACTATTAATTTTTTATTGTTAAGATTCTGAAAAGAGTATACCCACCGTTGGGCATGCTCTTTCACTTTCCTTCCTCGTTCTTTTTCTATAATGAGATTTTGCATCTTCGATCTTAAGCAATTACAATATTTTGATCCGCGCACCCGCGCGGATGTATTTTTTTAAAAAATATGATGCTATTTGTTTTTTATGTCACTATTTAGGGTTGAGTAAAAAATTCGAATTCGAAGAACTGAACTGATCACAATCCGAATAAGTTGTACCAAATCCGAAACGGAATTGATTAAATATCCTAATTATTCAAAATTTTGGTATTTGAAAAACTGAAACCTAATCCGATCCGAACCGAAGTATTTTGGGTATCCAATATAGATTTATATACTTATATATATTAATTATTTTTAGATTTAATATATATAAAAACATCCAGAATATATATGATACTTTTAACTTCATTTAAATACTTGAAAATATATACAAATAATCAAATGTAAATATCTAAAATAGTTAAAGTATACCCAAAACTCTAAAAATAGTTAAATAATTATTAATTCTCTATCCAAATATTTAAATCAAACCAATTTATATGTTTAGTTAGGTACTCTGACATATGTTATCCAAATTTATATGTAATATATTCTATTGTTTATATATTTTAAAAAATTAAAGCATATAATAAATTTATTTTTTTAAAAAATAATTTAAATTGGTTATCCAAATCCGAAACGAATCCTTAAAGATCTTAACCGAACACGAAAATCCCAAACAGACCCGAAAATGAATCCGAACGCCCACCCCTAATCACTATTATATATCCTATATGTGTCATCATAGGTTACAAAAATATGTGTTATCATATAATTAATCGTATTTTATACGTACCATCAAATAAGTAATCTTATAATTAATAATATTTTATACATACAATCATATAAATAATCACATATTTTATATTTATAAATTTAAATGTGAAATATAAAAACCATAATTTTAAGTTGATGTTTGAAATTGGACTTTGTATTGTATTTTTCTTATATATATTGAAAATATTTTTATAATGGTTATTGGAAAATATGTTAGTAAAAATCAATTTTGAATATATGTATATTTTTGAATGAATTATTGATATAAATCAATTTTATATTATTATTTTTATTTGAATATGTATGTCAAGTAACATAAGCCTATTACTTTTTACTAGTCCATGTAATGGACTTCCGATTTTTTTAATACCATAAACCCTTTATTTTTTTTTTCCTAACTTACTGCCATTCATGTTTCCAAACATCATTATATTTATTTTTTACTAATATTCATGTTTCCAAACAAATATTAAAGGTAAATCTACTTTAATAAGATAAATTTATTTTTTATTATTATCCATGTTTCTAAATAAATACTAAAGGTATTTTTACTTTAATATAAATTATTGATAAATGTGTAGTAAATGGTATAAAGAAGAAGAAGGTGTGATGTTTACACGTTGGGGCCCAAAATCAAAGATGGGTCCAATATGCCAACTACCATTTATTTGTTTATTTAGAGCAAGAGAGAGAAACCTTAATGGTGACAAAAAAGACAGTAGAGACTAGAGAGGTACCGTCGATTGTCATTCAACCACTCACCCGTCACTCCAAAACCTGTATATCTCACTAATAGTTATTGATAGATCTGATGATAACCTGGGTTATAATTCTCAGCCGTTCATCCAGATTTGCAGGAAAAGCTA
The DNA here is from genome assembly GCF_020379485.1 of Brassica napus. Classification (NCBI taxonomy): domain Eukaryota; kingdom Viridiplantae; phylum Streptophyta; class Magnoliopsida; order Brassicales; family Brassicaceae; genus Brassica; species Brassica napus. Next base: position 25,251,448 of record NC_063449.1, read on the forward strand.
GTTTTTAAGGAATCTGCCTTTTCCTTATTTGTAATACTAAATACTATGTATATTCTTACATTCTTTATATTATATAGTAACTTTTTTTTTGAAAAAAACATCTAAATTTTCATAAAAATTAAATTTTCTTTATATTATATAGTAACTTGCAATGTAGAATCAACTTAATTGCCTTAATCATTTTCAGATCACCATGATCATAATCGTTTTTGAAGTCATCTAAACTTTAAACTCTACCAAAATTGAAACGTTTATTTTAATGGTTGTATCAGCTATATGCTATTATTTAAAGTACTAATGAATATTTGAAATTTCACTTTTCTGAATCCATGTACTCGAAGAGAAGAGAATGTTCTCCATGTTCTAAAACTCGCCCGAGTTACCGTTTAATCGGATGAGTACTCGCTCCTCGGCAACTCACCGTGGCGAATTCGTCAAAATCGGATGAAAAATCGGATTTATTAACAAAAAAAAAAATTGGTTTTTAATGCTTGAAATCGAATATGAGATGAGAGATCTACAAATATACTGAACAAACAAGTAGAAAACAACAGAATTTAAGTGATTGGTGATAGATTTATTATGTTAGCTATGGTGGAATATGCAAAAAACAAGAACGATGGATAAAGGAAGAAGAAGACTTAATTACTATTTTGCCACACATTAAAAGAAAACATTAAAAATAAAAATAAAACAGGTTTTTTGCTATTCGAACACGTGAGTTGCAAACTTAACTAACACAAAAACCACTAGACTAAACTATATCTTTAGAACTTTAGAAAAATCGTTAAATAAAATGTATTATCTTGTATTATACGTATAAATAAAGTATTATACGTATAAAATACAGAAAATTTCTCTCCGCGTACTCTCCGATTTTTTTCCGCTTTTTCAATAAATCGCTAGGCCCGGGTGTACCGCACGCGTAGCGCCTAACGAGTTTTCGAACATGGCTATTACCAAACTGCCTCTAAGAATATTCGACCAGAATTATACTAGTCACGGTCATTAACTTCTTGGTCAACGTTGTGGACTTGTACATGTTTCTAATTTTTACGGCTACTGTTTATCTTAGCATACTTCTGCCTCGCTCAACACCAATTCCGCACCTGTACGTCCGTTCGGAATATTTATTACTCTTTAGCAGTATTTTGGTTTTGGTACATAGAGAGATCTATAAATGGTGATAGAGAAACGTGTGGAAGCGCATGAAACACGTTATCTATACTATACTAAAAGGAGATATGGTAAGTGGGGAGTGACAAATTAAATCAGCCAATCATATGGTGTTTGATTTGCCACATCAGCTTAGCTTCTGAGTTATCGAAAAAAAATTCGGCTGCATTAGATTTCGCTACAAATTTCAAAACCCAATAAAAGCTCAATGTTTAATGGCCCATTTAAATATTTACACCAATAAGATATTCCTAAAACTCCATCTCACCAATCAGGCGTCCCAAAATGACTCTTGACTTTTTCTTTTTTTCTCCTCATACTCAACATTTCTTAAAACGATGGTCTTCTCATCTCCCATACCTTCCTCCATCTCTCATGATTATATATTGATCCAATCCACAAACTCACTACCTATAGATCATTTCGATTGTTTGATTCAATTTCTTCACTACGAAATACAATTTTCCAATTTTAAAATACAATTCAAACGATTGTACCATATCTCAAACCGTTTTGATATGTTTCCAGGTTTCATGCCCATCTTACTTTTGGTAAGAATGTATTTGTACTACAACTTAATTTAGGATATGTTCTGTATTGAATTGCAGGCCTATATGGTGGTGCGTTCGGACCTAAAGGCACTGAGATAGTACAACTTCATCGTAAGTATGGACACTGGAGTGATGCCAGGGAAAGTAACTCCTCAGATACTGAAATCTTTGAATATACTGAGGCGGTGAAGTTACATTGGATCCAAATGTGTTGGCTGGCCAGGTTAATAATCTATTTAGTGCTGTAACTTTTTCCGTATCATGTATGGGATAAAAAAAAATGGTCATAAATTCTTGGTGTGGGAACCGAAATTTGGACTGTCGATTCCCGTTTAAATAAGGAAACTAGGAAAATTCTAATTTTCCAGAGGTCCCAGATATATGCTAATACCACACGCCAAGCAATCAGAACACAAAAATGACAACGATAAAGTATAAGAAATCAAAAAAAGAGCAAAGTAGATCTTATTCCGAATTCGCGTTTGAGCGTTACAACAAGGTAAGATCCTGGGCTACGAGAGCTATCGTCGAGATTCCTAGTTCTAAAACCCTAAGACGACAATAACCTAGTTGAGTCGCAGCTCAAATAACAAAAACGGAAATATGCCTAAATCGCTCTAAGTGCTACCCATGCCTCTCGCCTAGGACTCCTTATATACTGGCTCCTAGGTCGGTTCACGCTTTTCCCCTTCTGCCCTTAAGCCGCCATAGCATAAAAATGGAGATATTCCATTTTTTCCGATCTTCGTAATTATCTTCAAAATTTCGTATTTATCCGCGGAAACTTGACTTTTATCTTTCCTTGCGAACCAAGCGTAAACCGTCATGCGGCTTATGGGTTGTTGGTTAAGAAATCTTAAGTTGGGCCTCGAGTCATGTCTTAGGTCCATTTGGGTCGTCTTCTGACTCGAAGCGTTTATTACAGCTTCTTTCGATAAAGAGTGAACTTTCCGCGGTTTTTACCGTAAAGTTTGATCGATGACTTAGAATGGCGGGAAACATGAAATGGGTTCGCTACTGTATTCGGGAGATAGCATCGAAGGGTAGACGAGAATGCATGGACTAATGTCGTATCGACGTTTCGGAAGAGCTCGGTCGCTACGAGCGGAACGAACGCTCGGTCGCTAAGTAGCGACCGAGCTTGGCTCGAGCTCGGTCGCTAAGTAGCAACCGAGCGGAACACGCGTTCGGTCTCTGCGTAGCGACCCTTTTCGAGCTCTTGTCCGATGTCTCGTGTTTCCTCCCCAAAGCTTTTCGCAAGGAAGAATCTATTTCGAAAAAGTATTTGTCGAAGAAGGTTTTTCGTTTTCTTCTTCGGACGTTTTGATCGTTAACTTCGTCGTATCCATAACCGGTCTGGGCATGTTTCCGATGGCTTATGCTTGATCTAAATAGAATTCGAACGAAGCTTTATCTCGGGAACATACGTTGTGACGTTCTCTTGACCGAGCATGATTTGTTGCGAAAAGACATACTTGTATTTTGCGGGGATTTGGACGTTAACTTCGTCGCAACCGTTTTCGACCCCAACAGTTAGCCCCCCAGCTCGTTAGGATCGTGGATTTCTAGTGAGATCCCAACGTGCGGTATGGAGAGTTCGGACGAGATTGGTGTATTTGGGCGAAGTTCGTGTCCGAAAATCCGCAAGTAAATAATAATTTCTCATGCCTATAAGAAGGGAGGTAATTTCTTCACAATCTTTACACTTACTCATTCTCATACAGAGGTTTCTTGAAAAATTCTTTCTTCTTTCTCTTTCTCTCTATCATTTCCTTCTTGATAAAAAAAAGAAAAACACGAGATGTCGAGTAAGAAGAGGAGTTCGAACAAAGGGTCCTTGCCCGCGAATGTTTCTGAAGAGCTCTGTGTGCCAAAGATGGAATTCGTTCCTCATTCAGTAGACCCGGTCAAGAACGAGGCATGGTGGGTGGCATGTTATGGTTCGATCACGCCTCCCAAATAGAAATCGTTCCCGGTCATGAACCGTCGCCCGGTGGAGGAAGGTGCACCAAGTAGGAGTACTAGCGAATTCCTCGAGGTCATGCGGTCGTTCTACCATATTTCGGATGCGGTGGAGTTCAGGGTTCCTCGTCAAGGAGAGCGTGCTAGTAGTCCCCCGGAGGGTTACTTTACTTGTTACGAAGCATTCGTAGTGCGCTGTCGTTTGTGGTTCCCGATTCCCGAAATTATCGTCCGTGTGTTGGATCGTTTCAGGGTGGCGATAAGCCAACTGAATCCTCTTGGCATCCAACACCTCATTGGAGTCCTGATCCTGAGCTACGAGCATGGTCTCTCCCTTACCGTCGATCACTTCGAAGCGCTTCTTCGGTTACAGATCATCAAGGATACGGACACGTACATGCTGGTTCCTCAGAACTTCATGTCAGTGGTTAAGGGGTTTACTTCTAACTTCAACTCGTGGAAGAAGTTTTTCTTCTTCGTTCGTGTAGACGCCGCGTCCGTTGAGGAGAGTTGTATCCCATTGTTCCGGAGGTTGCCGAACGATCGTCCCTTCATCAATCTTCTTGCTCCGTTTCCTGAGGACATTATTGCGGTGAGGGATCTGCTCAGGAACGGTCCTTTTTTCTGGACTTCCGTTACGCCGAAGAGAGTTCGAAAAGCGCTGAGGTTTGTGCATCCTAGTCCTGCTTTGGGCGGAGAAACAAGGAGTGATTCCGAGCCTGATGACCAAGGTCCCGACGCTGCTCCCATGATTGCGACGGGGCTAAATTCTTCGAAGGGGAAAGATATTGACCTTGGTGACCTGGAGTTTTCGGTGGACGATTGCATGCTTCCAGGATGGGATCCTGACCTTGCTTTCGGTGATGGAAGCGGTACGAGCGAGGTCCCTATTCCGGACATTGATGATTTCTTCGCTTGTCTTCCGTCGGGCTTCGATGCTCCTCCGGCCACGAACGAGTCGGGGAGGCCGAAAGTCGTCGCGGAAGGATCTCGTATCATCAACGGGGTATAAGCTTTAAGAATTTTGACAATCGTTATTTTTTTTTTGTTTATAACGTGTCGATCAGTTTTACAGGGCTTGAATTTGCTTGGATCGGCCATTGAGGCGAGCCATAGAGAGGCCATGATCTATCGCTTTAAAGCGGAGAAGGCGGAAAAGGATCTTGATCGCATGCGAGACGAGATGTTGGCGCGAGATGCTCAACTCGCTCGTGATCATGCCAGGACTGTTCGTAGGGCGGAACTGAAGGGCAAGAGGGAAATTGTCGAGGTGATGAAGACTCGCGCCTCTCAATTCCAGGTTGAGTACGGGAACCTCATGGATGCTTTCAACTCGCTGGGCGACTGCCGTGAGTGTCGCGGCTCAGTCGGGAGCCTTTGGAAGACGCGGGCGGATGACTACGTTTTCGAGAGGGAGATGGAGTTAAAGAAGGGTGGCATGAAGGATCATGCTCACGCTGAGACGCTCATTTCTCTGATCGATGGGAAGATTCAGGGATTCTGGGATCCCATCCCGGTTTCTCCTGATACCGTAGAAACCACGACTGATTTTGCCGGTGACGATGAGGAAGTTAACTATCCCGCGGATGCATTCGGAGCTTCCTTGTCCGGGAATTTTTACTTTGATCTGTGAGTGTTTGACGGGAAGAAGTTTTTCCCTTATCTAGTATTTTGCGGCCGAGTGTGGCCTTTATTCATATATGTCCGGCCGAGTGTGGCCTTCGAACTTTTATGGGTCTGTTTTGGCCGTTTTTATTTTTATCGGGACTCGCCGTTGGTGGCTTTGAACCCCTACCGCTATGCGGTTTATATAATGGATGTTTGTTTGAGTTACTTTGTTTCGAGTGGGTTTGAAGTAACCATGAGTTGTCTTCTCATATTTAACTTCGTTGAGGCGTTCAATCTTTTAGTTTGTTAGTGAGTTTTTTTCGTAAAAATTATTTATTCTTACGGACTTTCGGAAACGTCAAGATATGAACGGAGAGACTTATTTTAGGATCTCGTATCGTTTAGATATCATGTCTTGAGATGTCTGAGACCAATGCGATGGGTTTAGGGCAAGACATAGGTTTACTCTCGGTTTTAAGGTTTGTGCGGTGACTAGCCGGCTATCGATTTTCCTGTTGCGATTTCTACCTGATTTGTACCGATTTAAATTCCGCGATAGGTTCTTGGCTTATATGACTTGTATGGCATGAATCGAGCATCTTTCCAGAGACAATTTTTAAGCCAACTGGAAGTGTTAGACCAAAATTTTGGATTTTTTTTGTAGCGCGCTCTCGTCCTTGTGTTGGACGTTCGAAGATCAAAAGAGTGCCAAGTTACGTTTGTTTAAGACGGCTGATGTGTTCGTCGGGGCCAATCGACGAACAAAGTGTAAGGTTTTTGTTGTCGCGTTCGGAAAATTTGTTCGCATCGTCTCGACTTTTAACTTGGCGATGTCTCGCAGTTATTTCGAAGACTATACGTATATTGTCAGTGCTGAAGAGAGATTGTTTTGCGATTTTGGGCCGTACGAGGCTGCTGACAAGAGTATTAACGTTTGTAGATTTTCTAAGCGTGTTCTGAGACTTTTGCGTTAATTGAAGCGCAAGTTTCTTAAAAAGGAGCGACGCATATTGTAGTAAAAATTTTCGAAATCTCTAAAAAACTCGATTACAATAACGCATATTTTCCTATGTGGGAGTATACGAGTATACGAACCCACTCCCCCCCCCCCCCTGTAGCATCCCCGATCCTGGATAGGATCGTCTAGATGGACCATGGTGCGAGGAGACGCACCAGCCAGGTCATACGACCTAAAGACAAGTGTGTCATGGTCCAAAACGTGGTTAAGGGAATCAGATAGCTGGAACTTAACCAAAATAAGGCAGAGGCAAGCTCAATGGAGCTGCACAAGCAAGCCGGTAGCTGGACGAGGTCCGGGTAAAACTCGATGAAGTGAATGATCAAAATGGATCATGGGAAAACTAAGTCTAGGTCTGGAAATAGACCAAGGGACTTAGAAGGATTGAAGAATATAAAGGAAGCAAGCTAGACGCAGTGTATATGAGCTGGGCGATGCAGTAAGCAAGCTCGACCAGCTAGGTGAAGTGTAATGCAGCTCAGTGTAACTCACTGAAGTGTAGGTCAGCTCCCTGAGCTGGATTGTCTAGCTCACTCAGCTGGGTCAGCTGGGGATCAGCTCAACTCAGCTGGACTGAGTGTTCAGGTCTCGGACAGTTGGGCTGGGTCTGGACAGTGGTCGGGCCATATGGGTGACCCGTGTGTGCCGATGGGCTGGTGGGCTCTTGGGATTGAGCCAGGAGCATGGGCAATCCTTGTAGGCTTGTTTTGGACATGTCCAGGAGTGGTTTGACAGTTCCAGGACGTCTAGTAACTGCCAGAGGCGAAAGGGTGTGATCTGGACCATTGATTAAATCAATGGCCAGGATTGAAACCGAAGGGATGCAATGGTTAAAAAGTAACCACCCCTTCTCCTATATAAGGCAGGCAAGTCCGTGCCTTTGCAGGCACGCCAGGGCTTCCTCCTACACCCTGAAATACAAAGAAAACACAAAGAAAAGACAGAGAGTTGGTCGGATTCCCAATCCAAGACCCATGGTGGTGTGAAGGCCATAAAGAAGCAGTTTTGGGAGAGATCAAGGGGGGAAGTTATGAACGAATTTCTGGTGGCTTTGATCCGTGATGTTATCACCTAAAGCATCCTCCAGGGCCTGAGAACACACGCAAATGGTGAGGAAAGAAGGTAGATGACCGGAACTCATTCCCAAAGGCCAAAACAGCCTTAAGGGCAGATGTGTGTAGAAGGCAGTTTCATGGGCACTGAAGGGGGAAGTGATGGACGACACTGTGATGATGTTTGATCATGGATGATCACATCCTGGGCTTCCTCTGTGTCTTGGGAACACACGCAGATAACCAGGAGAGAAGGGAGAAGGCCAGACTCCACTCTTACAGGCCAAAACAGCCTTGAAGGCGGATGCAGTGTAGAAACTGGTTTCATGGAAGTTCCATGGATGGGAAGTTGGTGCGACCCTTGAATAGATCTTATCAATACTGGAGTTATGTGATAGGACAATGATGGAGGCGTGCCCTGGAGGAGCATGGCCATCCATGATAAGGGAAGGCACATGATCTAATCAGATCATGTATAAGGTAACCGGTTTTATGATTACCTTTTGAATTACAATTCTGTTGACTGTGGAATTGATCATGGCCAAGTATGGCACGTCCTTGAGGAATATATATATTATGAATGATTATGGTGTAGTCTGTTGGATCAGACTTGATGACATTAAACCATGACTTTGGCCGGTTCAGGAATGGTGCCCATGGCCTTGGCCGGGCTGTTCTTGATCAAGATCTATATGGTCTGGTTTGATTCTTTGGAATCTGGTTATGGGAATCTCTTAGTTGGGATTTATCATGAATTATCATGATTTTTATTGAGTTTTATCGAATTGATTTAGAGATGGTCAGTTTGGCCGGTTTGGCTGTTCGTGGCCGAGATCTCTAGGATCGAGGCCGGTTCTGCAAATTCTGATAATGGCATTCTCTTAGTTGGGAATTATCATGAATTTACATGAATTTTATTTAGTTTTTGGATCACATTTGAAATCGGCCAGATTTGAGTTTAATGAGAAAATGATCGATTAGATATGGAACCAGCCATGCAATGATAGATCCTTGTGTTAGGTTGCCAGATCATATGCTTGTGTATTGTGAAATGTTTGTCACTTATGATTATTGATCATAAGGAATGTTAGTTATCAACCTTGGGTTGGTAAGCTATGTGCAAAGCATTGGCTATGAGCCATAAGGAAGATTCTAGCTTGTACTTGGTGGCGTGGACCATAAGTACTGAGCTTGGTGTTATTATTCAAGGAAGGCCGTGTGTGATCTGATCATGGGTAAGGATGGACGATCTGATCCATAGATGATGGATCAAGGTGTCTGATCTGATTGATCAAAAGATGCACCGGTTGTAAGAGCAGGACTGATCGGCTTCGTTGGGACATGGTTCCATGGCCGGTTAGGTATGTGTGAAGACTCATCAGTTCTGGGTCATGTGGGGTGGTTGGTTGTTTGACTTAGGATCTGATGGGCATTGTTAGTCCATGAGCTGGACTTGGTATCATAAGTTGATAAGGCAAAAAGGATGTGGGACAGTGCATGAGCCGGTAAGGGCCAGATGCATGTCCTTAGCTGTTGGAAGACTTCTCAAGGGTTACTTATGTCTGTGGGGATGGTTGGCTGAATGACTAAGTACCCAAGGAAAGAGTTTATGCAGGTGTAAAGGAGCTGGACGCAGTATATGGCAGCTGGCCATAGCTCGGTCCTAGCTCAGTTCGAGTGTGACAGCTCGATCAGCTGGTTTATGAGTTCATTCAGCTAGAGTAGCTGGGCCGATGAGCTAACAAGCTCCGTGGATGTGGCAAAGGTATGATCTAGCAATGTTGCATAGATCTAGATAGAATGGTTAGGGGAATGGAACCTCTGATTGTATGACTTGGTCTAGGTTCAGGATCGACCTTGGAGCTAGCTGGCAGTTGTGTTTACTGACCAGTAGCCGAGGTGATTCGACCAGACAAGTATTATATTGGTTATAGACCAATGGTTAAGTAGATACTATTCTGCTGTGCATAAGTTGAAAGGATCTAGCTAGGAAATGACTAAGGTAGTCTTGAGCTAGGATCTGAGTTAGCCCTAGCCAATGGGTGATATTTTGAATAAAGGGCAAAATTTTTAGAGGTTCGGTCCGGGTATGGACTGAGCGACGTAAAGCATCGACCGCGGCCTAGTCGGCCGGGATCGGGTCTTACACCCCCCTTTTTGGAGATGGGGATAGCTGAACTCGTCTTTCGACGAGCTGCCTACGTACCTCTTTCGAGGATCAAGCCATCTCGTAGTTTTATTTTATGCCGCGAGCGTTTTCACTCGGCGATTGTCGCCGTGCTGACCGCCTTGATCGTGATGACCGTGGCTGGGTCAGCGTTCTCTTCCGGATGTTCCGGTTGAGTCGTAGTGTTGGCTTCGGACTCGTGCTGAGTTTCGACACCCGAAGCGTTTGCGTCAGCAGACGATGTTAAATCGTCTTTTCTTGAAACATTTTTGGTCGAAGATTTATCTATCTTCGTGCGTTTACGATTTGCCGTTGCAGAGGTCGTCATCTGCCTTAACTTGTGCTCCGCGAGGAAGCACAGTCGCGACTGTTTCTTACATCCCCATATAGCTGCGACTCCGTTTGGGGTCGGGAATTTGACACCCAGGTGGTACGTTGATGGAACGGCTTGCATGGCATTGAGCCATGGGGTTCCCATGATCACGTTGTAGATGGCAGGATGATCGACTACCGCGAATTCGACGATTTTTGTGATCTCCTTGGCCATGACTGGTAGATGAATCGACCCGAGGGTCATCGATACTTCGCCTGAAAAGCCTGTGACCGGTTTTGGCGTTGGAGTTACTTCTCCGAGTTCGATGCTCATCCGATTGAGAGTGTCGCGGAAGATTACATTGACCATGCTTCCCGTGTCAATGAGTACTCTTCCGACTTCCAGATCTCGTATGACGAGGTCTATGACGAGCGGATCGCAGTGAGGTTGATCGATCCCGCCGGCTTCCTCCTTCGTGAAGGTGATTGAGCAATTCTGATCATCTTGGGTAAGAGACCATGTAGGCCAGTTTGCGCTCGACTCCACCTTCCGCTGGTAAGCCTTGATGGCCGAAGCCGTATCGTTGCAGAATTGTGATTCTCCAATGATCTTGTTGACTCTGCAACGATTGTTATCGTTCCCCTTGTCGTCTGGCCTCCTGCCGCGTTTATCCCCAGATTGGTTTCTTTGAGGAGATCTCTCCGCGGGAGGATTTTTGTCCGGCTTCGAGGGGCGATCGGTTTCCAGGACGAGATCTTTCACGCTGGTCACTTCCGAGAGCTCTCCAGCTAGTAGCTTCGGGGCCAGCCTTGCTCCCAAGACTTTGCAGTTAGTCGTGGAGTGTCCTCGGGACTGGTGGAACTCGCAGAAGATGTTTTCATCATATCCTTGATTGCGAGTCCACGTATTACCCGTGGTTCGGCCCTGGTCCGAGCCGATCGCGTAATTGTGCGCTCCTTGGAGATCTTCCCCCTCGTAATGGACATACTAGTCGTTACTAGGGTTCTTCTTCTTCGTTTTTGGATCTACATCCTTCGAGGATGGTCTCGCCGACTTATGTTTTTGCGATAAGACCTTCGTTTCTTCCTTGATCATGATGTAGTCCGTCGCCTGGTGGAGGGCGTTCTGGATCGTCTGCGGTTTGTCGAGGGATATCCATTTTCTGAATTTCGACTTGTACCAGAGCGCCTTTCTGAGAGCATCAATGGCCACCTTGTCGCTTATCCCACTGACCCTGGACATTACCAACTTGAATCGGCTGATGAACTCGCGGAGGGGTTCGTCTTCCCTCTGGGACAGACTCTAGAGATCGACATCGGAAGTTTCTCTATCTATGAACATAGAGTATTGCTTTAGAAATTCCGATGCGAGCTGTCGGAAACTTCCGATAGAGTTTCGCTTAAGGCGTGCGAACCATTCGAGGGCTGCTCCTTCTATATTCTCGACGAATAGGCGGCAGTAGCCGGCATCTTTTTCGCCGTCCTTCAGCCTCGCTCTTCCCATCGTGATGTGGAAAGCCTGAAGGTGCGCTCTCGGATCGGTCGTACCATCATACTTCGGTACTTTGATTTTTCCTGGATCGGATACCCTCATATCTGAGATGCGAGTGGTGAAGGGGGTCTTCCGAGCCCCTTCCAGCAGCCTGTCGATCTCGGGGCTGCGCTGGTAGCGTGATGAATTTGGGATTTCACGGCTCTTACTTCTGCCGTAGTCTTGGTGATATAGTCGCGAAGATCGCGGATATCAGACGTCTCGCCAGCAGATTTGCTGGTCGGCGTTTATTGCGAGTGAGCTCGGTTTGCTTTTCAGCCAGCTCTTCTTGTTCGTTCTAATAGAGGATTTCCTCCTCTTCTGTCATTGGTTTGTCGAACGGAGAGCTTTCCCGAGCGAATCGGCTTCTGGTCCTCCTTGGATGTCTGTCGACGTCCTGATCTATATCGTTGGAGACATCGCTAGGATCCAGGTCGACTTGCTCGACTTCGTTATCCTTCGAATCCTTCGCGGGAGGCGGAAGGGTTTCAGGGTTTCTCTTTTCGATGGGAGATTTCTCGCTAGGGTTTTGACCCGAAGGTCGTTCCTGCGCGGCTCCAGGCCTGTCGAGTGGGGTTGCGAAGTCGAGTCTTTTCCCGCGGATTTTAGTGGTTCCGCGGGGGCGGATTGCTCGAGTTCTTGCCGTTAAAGTTTCAACTTGTTTGGTCAGGGTGCTCACGAGCTTATCCTGTTCTTCTGGCCTTTTTTCGTAGGTGGCGAACATCTTTTTAAACTCCTCGAGCGCCGCGGCGTTGGCTGGTGCGTTGGCCGCGGATACGTCCGCTGCGGGAGTGTAGAGATCAGTGCCACTGCTTCCGTTAAGAGGAGTCTGCACGTTATCTGCGTCGTCAGTTGACATGTCTGGTTGAGCGTGATGTGGTTGAGAGTTAGATTGATCCGTATCCCCCTCCTTCTAGCGCCAAACTGTGGGAACCGAAATTCGCACTGTCGATTTCCGTTTAAATAAGGAAACTAGGAAAACCCTAATTTCTCAGAGGTCCCGGATATCTACTAATACCACACGCCAAGCAATCAGAACACAAGAATGACAACGATAAAGTATTAGAAATCGAAAAGGGAGCAAAGTAGATCTTATTCCGAATTCGCGTTTGAGCGTTACAACAAGGTAAGAGCCTGGGCTACGAGAGCTATCGGCGAGATTCCTAGTTCTAAAACCCTAAGACGGCAATAACCTAGTTGAGTCGCAGCTCGAATAACAAAAACGGAAATATGCCTAAATCGCTCTAAGTGCTAAGTTTTCTCTGAAAAAAGTCTCCCCCATGCCTCTCGCCTAGGACTCCTTATATACTGGCTCCTTGGTCGGTTTACGCTTTTCCTCTTCTGCCCTATAGCCGCCATAGCATAAAAATGGATCTTCGTAATTATCTTCAAAATTTCGTATTTATGCGCGGAAACTTGACTTTTATCTTTCCTTGCGAACCAAGCGTAAACCGTCATGCGGCTTACGGGTTGTTGGTTAAAAAATCGTAAGTTGGGCCTCGAGTTATGTCTTAGGTCCCTTTGGGCCGTCTTCTGACTCGAAGCGTTTATTATGGAATGCGAACCAGTCTAGGCATGTTTCCGATGGCTTATGCTTGATCTAAATAGAATTCGAACGAAGCGTTATCTCGGGAACATATGTTGTGACGTTCTCTTAACTGAGCATGATTTGTTGCGAAAAGAATTTAGACGTTAACTTCGTCGCAACCGTTTTCGACCCCAACATTTGGTAGGTGAAATTTTGGGCAAGTGTTGGGAAGGGAAGTCGTGTGAGGGATCGTGGATTGTACCCAGATGAAATGGGAGTGGTAATGACACTTTTCTCATCTCTCTGAGTTTCGGTTTTATGAGAACTACAATTACTGACCTAAAACACATACACGTAAACCGATAAAAGATCCAGAGCAAAAGTCAAAACCGTGCTTCGGTTTTCCTATTGAAATAATAGATACATACATTTAATTGGTTTGACCAGGTTGGCATTTGAATCTAAAGGTTATCCAGAGAGATGTTTATGTATATGCAGCTTGGGAGTTCCATGGAAAAGGTAAGAATCGCAGACTTTGGGTTTAAAACCCAATGGAAAGGTGATACAATAGAGCCAACCCGTCAGTTATTTGTCTTAACTGTTTGTTTTTTTCTGAACCGGGAATGCGACCGTACGTGACATGGGAATGCGACCATACGTGCAGGCGGGGATATAAACAACAGATGTGTTGGACATAAGATCTTTATGAGCTTTCGTTGAAGCTGTTAATCAGCTTGGCGGTAGTGAACGTGCCTAAGCTTTCCTCTTCTCTTTGTTCCTGAAATTAATATCTGAAGGCTATTATAAGTGTAAGCAGTGGCGCTTACCATTCTCTTGGATTTTTTCTTTCCACCATAGGAGCCACGCCTATGTTGGGTAAGCTTTGATAGCTTGAAGCTCAAAACATCCATTATCAAGTTGGATAAGGATAAGACAAGCTTTAATATATACCTAGTAGTATTAGGAGTTATCTATAACTATTACACTACAAGAAAACACATGCTTAACGAGGAAATTTAACGAGGAAAAACAATCCTCGTAAATTTAAGTCGATTTTACGAGAAACTTACGTGGAAAACTAATGTCATCGTTATTTCCTCGTAAAGTAACGACAAAAGCGTTTTGTCGTAAAGTGGATGTAATTTGACATGTCTTTTACGAGGAAATACTATTTCTTCGTAAATACGACGTAAACCTCGCGTGTTATTTACGAGGAAATAATTTACGTGTATTTAGCGAGGAAATTTTGAATCCACCAACTTTGTAGGTGTTACACGTTTTTTTTTTGCCACCTAAATAATTTTCGTCGTAAATTCATAAGAAAATTACAACTACCAGATTCGAAATTTCCTATAAATATGGATGTTTGAACATCATTTTAAACACACCAACAACAAAACACGTGAAAGAAAAAAAATGGCTGGCTCCGAGACTATTTACGAGTTGCGGAAGTGGATGTATATGCATAGAGATGCTAACGGGAGAGTGACGAAAGAATACCTTGCGGGCCTGGAGACATTTATGCATCAAGCAGATTCAACACAGCTCGCCCAATAAATTGGTAAGATGTTATGTCCTTATCGGAAATGCAACAATTCGAAACTAGCAAACCGTGAAAATGTTTGGAAGCATTTAATAAATAGAGGTTTCACGCCAAATTACTATATCTGGCTTCAACATGGAGAAAGTTTTAATTATGATCAGAATGAAGCTAGTAGTAGTAATAGCAATTTTCAGGAAAAAGAACCGGTTGATCATCATTTGCATAATAAACATAGTTACCATTAGGAGGAGATGGTAGATTATGATAGGGTTCATGATATGGTAGCTGATGCATTCGTAGCTCATGATGAAGATGAAGAACCTAATATAGATGCAAAAAAATTTTACGAAATGTTAAACGCGGCGAATCAACCACTTTACAGTGGTTGTAGAGAAGGTCTCTCTAAATTGTCGTTAGCTGCTAGAATGATGAATATTAAAAATGATGACATTCTACCTGAAAGTTGCATGAACGAATGGGCGGACTTGTTTAAAGAGTATTTGCCGGAAGACAATGTGTCTGCTGATTCTTATTATGAGATTCAGAAACTGGTTTATAGTCTTAGGTTGCCTTCGGAGATGATAGATGTTTGCATCGACAACTGCATGATCTATTGGGGAGATGATGAGAAGCTAGAAGAATGTCGATTCTTCAAGAAGCCACGATTCAAGCCGCAAGGACGGGGACGTAATAGGGTACCGTGCCAAAGGATGTGGTACCTACCAATTACAGACAGATTGAAAATATTGTATCAATCAGAGCAGACTGCTGGAAAGATGAGATGGCATGCCGAGCATACTCAGACGGATGGTGAGATGACTCATCCATCAGATGCAAGAGTCTGGAAGCATTTCAACAAAGTACATCCGGATTTCGCTAGTAATAGCCGAAATGTGTATCTCGGACTATGCACAGATGGATTTAGTCTGTTCGGAATGTCAGGGAGACAATATTCATTGTGGTCAGTCTTTCTTACACCATACAACCTGCCACCGGAGATGTGCATGCAACGAGAGTTGCTATTCTTGACCATATTAATACCTGGTCTGAACCATCCAAAAAGGTCCCTGGATGTTTTCCTACAACCACTGATAAAAGAGTTGAAGGATTTGTGGTCAACAGGGGTGAGGACGTATGACTGTTCAACGAAGACGAATTTTACGATGCGAGCGATGCTTTTGTGGACCATAAGTGATTTTCCTACCTATGGGATGTTGTCTGGATGGACTACACATGGTAGATTAGCTTGTCCATATTGTAATGGAACGACAGATGCGTTTCAACTGAAGAATGGTAGGAAGACAAGTTGGTTTAATTGTCACCGTCGATTTCTTCCCATTGGCCATCCTTATCGAAGAAACAAGAATTTGTTTAGGCACAAAAGGGTTGTGAGAGACACTCCTCCTCCATATCAAACTGGAGAACAAATTGAAGCGCAAATCGACTACTACGGAGCTAACGAAACAGTTCGTTGGGGTGGTAATTGGCTTGTCCCTCGTAATATGCTTGATTCTTACGGTTTTCATCACAACTGGCACAAGAAGAGTATATTTTGGGAGTTGCCATATTGGAAGGATCTTCTTCTGCGCCACAACCTCGATGTGATGCATATAGAGAAGAATTTCTTTGAGGACATCATGAATACAATATTGAATGTCCCAGGGAAGACAAAAGACAACATAAAATCGAGGTTGGACTTGCCGGATATTTGCTCAAGAAGCGAGTTACATATTAAAAGCAATGGACAAGTTCCCGTTCCGATATTCAGATTATCTTCAGAAAAAAAGTCGGTGTTGTTCAACTGGGTGACATCAGAAGTGAAGTTCCCCGATGGGTATGTTTCGAATCTCTCTAGATGTGTTGAAAAGGGTCAAAAGTTCTCCGGAATGAAGAGTCATGATTGTCATGTCTTTATGCAACGACTACTGCCCTTTCCATTTGCGGAGCTACTTTCAACAAACGTACATGAAGCACTTGCAGGTATGTAGTGTATTATATCACAATAATTTTATAACGATCTAATTTGCAAAATAATATATGACTAACAATGTGTTTAATTTTTTTCGGAATATAAAAGGTATTGGAGTATTTTTCAGTGATCTGAGCATACGCACTCTTAAAGAAGAAGTTGTAGAACAGCTTCAGGAGAACATTTCCATCTTATTGTGCAACTTGGAGAAGATATTTCCTCCCGGATTTTTTGACGTCATGGAGCATCTAGCTGTCCACCTCCCATATGAGGCATTGCTTCGTGGACCTGTACATTATGGATGGATGTATCAGTATGAGCGAGCCATGAAATATTTGAAGGGAAAAGCAAAGAACCTCGCCAAAGTTGAAGGTTCTATAATTGCTGGAAGTTTGACGGAAGAAGTTTCTCACTTCACATCGTACTACTTTGCGTCAAAAGTATGTACCCGGAGAAGAGCTCCAAGAAGATATGATGATGGTGGTGTTGCGCCAGCATATGCAGTTGCTGGTGTTCCAGACATCTTTAGCCAGATTGGGTGACTCGGTGGGAAGTCTAAAGAGGTTTGGTGGTCGAGTCAACAAGACGCTCATAGTGCACACACATATTCTAATCAATTGCGAGGATCCATTGATGCGTTATTTTGAAAGGTAACGTATATGGACACTTCGAAACACATATAAGTATAATTAATTATATAATTGCGAGAGATTCATTCCTAAAAAATGTAATTTTACAGCCTATTTGTTTCTCAAGTCGAAGAAACATTTCCTGGTATATCCACAACTGACATAGACAAAAGGAAAGATCAACACTTCATTAAGTGGTTGCGGAATCAGGTATTAACTCAAACTTTTTTTTCATACATGATCTGTATTTCATTAACATTCTCTTTATTTTTGCAGGTTGATTATGACGACGATGCAGATTATCCTAAGTGGTTACACGAAGTAATTCAATCTCCACTTGTAAAGGTCACCACATCACAGATGTATTTCACACGAGGCTATACTTTTCACACATATGAGTATGGTAGACAGCGGACGACCAGTAACTATGAAATATGTGTGAAAGGGGAAACAGATTTCTATGGGATCTTGACGGAGATTATTGAAGTCGAATTTCCAGGGATACTGAAGCCGAAATGCGTCCTCTTCAAATGTGAATGGTTCGACCCCGTCGTCAACTGAGGTGTTCGGTCTAACAAATTCGGTGTAGTTGATGTCAACGGTGGACGAAGGTACAACAAATTCGAGCCTTTCATCTTAGCTTCACAAGCAGACCAAGTTAGCTTCCTTCCATACCCTCGGATGAGAGATTCAAGTATAAATTGGTTAGCAGTGATCAAAGTTACACCTCGAGGACGAATCATCAGTGAAGAAGAACCACCATTGCAAGCAGAACAGATAAATGAAGTCGAGGAACCTAGACAAGAAATTGATGACATCCTTCTCATTGATCTGCATAATCACGAGTACGAAGATCTTACCGATGATGCCACAGACGAAGCTGTTGAATACGAGTTTATGAAAATGATGATGTTTCTAGTGATGACGAGAATGTCGATGTATCCGATTGATGTATTTGATTTTGTGTAGTGTGTTTTATGAATAAGATGTGGGAGTTTGTTTTATGAATAAGGTAATGTGGGGTTTATTTTATGAATAAAGTAATGTGGGAGTTTGTTTTATGAATAAGCAAATATGGGAATTGTGGTTTGGAATGGAAATAAAGATCGGGTTTGGAATATATGAAGTAGAAAATAAGGAATATGGGGTTTGGGGTTTCGGATTTTAGGGATTTAAACATAACACTCGTTAATTCCACGTAAGCCAACGAGGAAATAACGACGAAATATAAAAATAAGGAACGCGGGGCTCGTTAATTCCACGTAAGCGCAAATCGTCGTAAACACCAAGTAGGATGAAATCGTCGTAAACACCACGTATGCGAAATCTTCGTAAACACCACGTAAGCCAACGAGGAAATAACGACGAAATATAAAAATAAAGATGGGATTTGGAATATATGAAGTAGAAAATAAGGAATATGGGGTTTGGGGTTTCAGATTTTAGGGATTTAAACATAACACTCGTTAATTCCACGTAAGTAGAAATCGTCGTAAACACCACGTAACAGGAATCGTCGTAAACACCACGTAAGACGAAATCGTCATAAATACCTCGTAGTGTAAAAACTAGAAAAAAAAATGAAAAAGGAGAAAGATACCAGATTCACATGTGACAAGACTTCCAGCAATTATAATACGTAAGTCTCGCCCACATGAATTCTAATATCTTCTTCTTTTTTTTTTTTTAAATATTTATAATTTGAATATGATTTTGCTGAGGAGTGTGATTTGAGATAGGGTGTCATTTGGG
Organism: Brassica napus; assembly: GCF_020379485.1. NCBI lineage: Eukaryota > Viridiplantae > Streptophyta > Magnoliopsida > Brassicales > Brassicaceae > Brassica > Brassica napus. Next base: position 25,270,246 of record NC_063449.1, read on the forward strand.
AGTTTGTGTGTGGTTTGAGAATGAGAGTTGTGGGTATATTTATAGGAAAGCGCGGCTCATCAACTCCACGTAAGCAAAATCGTCGTTAACCTCGTATATAAAAACACGGGCCTTTGTAATTCCTCGCTATTTCCTTGTACAACAAAACACGGGCCTTTGTAACTGCTCGCTATTTCGTCGTAACCTTACGAGGAATTTGCGACGATATGTAATCTTATATATACCCCCGAGCGCTCACACTTTCTTTTCTCTCTACTTCCTCTCCACTTCCTCTCCATTTCGTAGCAATGGTAAGCCTCTCTAATTCCTCTCTAATTTGGTTAGTTTAGGATAGATTAGGTGGTTAGTATAAGGAATTTAGATAGGTTTACGGATTTTATGTTATTTAGTGTTGATTAGGTGGATAATGTTGGAAAATATACTGTTGATGTTAATTTTAAAAATTAAATATTTTTCCCAGGTTCGAAATGAAAGACTTACTGCCCATTACAGAGAGATGTTCGGTGAGCCGGGTAGTCGTTTAGACCCGGCCTCTTCTTCAGCTCCCGGTTCTTCGGGTCAGGAGACTGTCCCCGAGACTCAGTACACTCAGAGAGTCTCTGGGTCTACTTCTTCTAGTGCACAATCGGCTCCTCATGTGCCTTCCCCGATGGCTCATCCGACGATGCCTCCGTCTGTGCCTCCTCCGATGGCACCTCCGATGGCCGCCGATATTCATCCCAATTTGATGGTGCCTCCGAGTGCTCCTTACTCGCAGTACACTGTAGAGGGTATTCTCCGTCTGCCAGGCAGAGAAGGTTTACCAGTCATCGACCCCGACCGACCGGACGAAACTTTGTGGTATGTTGCATTAATTTTTTTTTTAATTCGTTTAAAATTCTTTTATAACATTAAAAAATAATTTATATTTTAAATTTGTATTGTCCAGGTGGAGGGTTGACAACTGTCTTGCATCGGACGTAACCGACACGATCAAAGGTTACTTCTCCATGGCACATCCGAACTGGAGGAAGACGCCTCACTACGTCAGAAAGACGTGGTTCAAAATTTACGCTGTAAGTTTCTATTAATTAATTATATATTATTATATAATTATATATATACTTTCTAAAAAACTAATTGTTAATTTATTTTTTCCAACAGCAAAAATATAATTGGGCCTTGGGGATCACTGAGAGGGTGAGGAAGAAGTTTAACGCGAAGGCGAAAGTTCGCTTGTAGGACACAGTCTCCAACTGGATCGCGAAGGGGTATGAGCGTGGCAAACCCGCTGAGCTCACCACAGATGTGTGGGACGGTCTCATCCGTTATTGGCGTCTTCCTGATTCCATTATAATCGCCCAGTCTTGCTCTAACTCCCGTAACAAGGTCGATGAGCACGGAAACGGGCCGATGCTTCACACAACGGGCCAAAAACCCCATGCCGGTGTCCGTTTGGAAATGGTAATTAAATATTTTATTAAATAAATTTTTTAATATATATATTTTTATTCTAACTTTCTTAAATGTTTTTTAGGCCAAAGAGACGGGAGATGTCCCGTCTCTTATGGAACTTTACGAGAGGACCCACAAGAACAAGGCAGGCATATTTGTAGATGGCAAGTCCGAGCAAATCTACAACGACGTGGTTGCTCGGGTTGAAGACCGCCAGACCCAGCTGACCCAGCACTATACCAACGGATTACCCGTCACCTTATCCACACTTGAAGTGGATAAGATTTACGAGGAGGTAAATTTTCTAAAATTTTAATTTTTTATTATTCATTTAATTTAACTTTAAATTTTTACTAACAATATTTATTTTTTGTTTTTAAGGTTGTCCCAAAAAAAAAAGGGACGGACGTTGGGGATTGGTTCCGTCAACGATGTTCCGAGAGCGACATCGTCTTATGGTCAGCGACGGGATGATGAAGTCACTGAGCTGCGTAACGAGTTGACCGCGACAAAATCTGCGTTCACAGCTCGTGTGGGTGGACTCGATCGCTTCTTGGACTTTATAGCGGCCACAAATCCGGAATGGGAAACCATGTTGAGGAACATGCGACGACAAAATCCCATTCTAGGCGAGGGACCATCCGACGACACACATGCCGAGGAGGATGTAGACAGGAGGAGTGATGAATTCCTCTGGGCGATGCACGAATCTTAGTTCTTTTTTTTCTGTGGTTGTATTATAAATTCAAAACTTATTTATATATAAAATATTTGCGTATTTATTTATTTTTAAAATTTTAATTTTATTAATAAATTAAATAATTTTAAATATTTTTTAATTATATTTTTAAATTTGTTAAATAATAAAACGAAGTAGATTCGTAGCTAATCTACGACTTATTTACGTTGAACATTTACGAGGAAATCACGAGAAATGTTAGACGAGTATTTTACGAGGAAATACTTTCAAGGTATTTACGTGAAAATTACGAGGAAAACATTTCAAGGTAGTTACGTGAATTTTACGAGGAAATATGTACGTGTCGTTTAATAGGAAATGCTTTCGTGGTATTTATGAGGAACGGTAGCGACATTCTTACGTCGACTGTCTACGTGGTCTTTACGACGATTTGTTTTCTTCATTTTTACGACGAAATATTTTTCTCGCTAATTTAAAACGAATTGGCGAGGAAATATGTGTAACGACGAACGAGTAACGACAAAACGTGTTTCCTCGCTAATTCGTCGTAAAGCTTCTTTTACGACGAACTAACGAGGAAAACCGCCCTCGTAAAATTTATGTTTTCTTGTAGTGTTAGGAAAAGGAAATCTACTCTAATATATATACATACCGAGTTTGTGGTATTGATATAACGATAGAGGAGTGTTTTAGTTTTGAGCATATTTTCTAAAGCCTTCAATAAAGAGAGCAAGTTCTTTATAATCGTGTGTGTGTTCGAGCTACTTTATTTGGTATCAGAGCCAGGTTACGATCATGGGAGACGACAACACCATTATACGCACTAAGGAATTCACACCACCAACAATCCAATGCCCATACTGAACGCTACAAACTATACGGAATGGAGCATGATGATGAAAGTCTTACTGAAGATCTATAAGGTTTGGGAAACCATCGAACCTGGTATGGAGGATCCAGACAAGAACAATATCGCAATTGGATTATTGTTCCAAGCAATCCCGGAGTCTATGATATTGCAAGTCGGCAAACAAGAGACTTCCAAAGGGATATGGGATGCGGTCAAAGCACGCAACATAGGAGCTGATCTTGTCAAAGAAGCACGTCTACAAACCCTCATGACTGAGTTTGACAGGATCAAGATGAAAGATTCAGACACTATAGATAGGTTCGCGGAGAAGTTATCAGAGATGGCGTCTAAATCAGCGGCACTTGGAAAGATCATTGAAGAAAACATTCTAGTAAAGAAGTTCTTGAATAGTCTACCAAGGAACAAGTACACACAGATCACAGCTTCTCTCGAGCAAGTCTTGGATTTAAATACAATTCCGTTTGAAGATATAACCTGAAGATTAAAAGCTTACGAAGAGAGAATTCTTGATGACGATCAAGATACACAAGGAAAGCTCTTATACTCGGATTCATATCAGCAAAACAATGGAGCTCGAGGGAGAGGCCGTGGTCGAGGAGGAAGAGGATACAAAGGACGAGGAAGGGGCAGAGGAAACTCACAAGATACAACAAACAATCAAACTCAAAGTCAGGAAAAGGAGAAGAAGGACGGATCAAAGATTGTTTGTTTCCGATGTGATAAGAATGGCCACTTTGCATCCGTGTGTCCTGAGAGACTTCAAAAGATACAAGAATCAAACAATGTGAAGACAGAGGAAGCCGATCCAGCCCTCTACATGCACGAGATTGTATTCTTGAACAAAGAAAACTTGGTACCAAAGAAATACGAAATCAAGCAAGGAGAAGAAGATGTTTGGTACTTAGACAACGGAGCCAGCAATCATATGACAGGGAATGTGTCATATTTTTCTGAACTCAATCGCAACATCAAAGGCAAAGTGAAGTTTGGAGATGATTCGTATTTCAACATAGAAGGCAAAGGATCAATCATATTTCAAGGCAAAACTGGAGAACAAAAGCTAGTTACAAACATATACTACATTCCTGATCTCAAGAGCAACATCCTAAGTCTAGGACAAGCTACGGAAGTGGGATGTGATGTAAGGATGAAGCTAGACTACCTAACCATACACGATCCAAGCGGGAGATTGCTGGTTAGAGTAATCAGATCACCAAACAGATTATACAAGATAAAGCTTAAGATCGGTAAGCCTATGTGTCTAAATCTAAAGCTAGAAGATGAATCTTGGAAAGGTTAGGACATGTGAGCTTTAAAACAATAAAGATGATGTCCCAACAAGAGATGGTGCAAGGTTTGCCTAAGATAGGAGACGAGAAAAGACTCTGCGAGTCTTGCTTGGTGGGCAAGCAAACCCAACAAACCTTCCCAAAATCAGCCACATTCCGAGCATCAAAACCATTGGAACTACTACATGCTGATCTGTCTGGCCCTATTGCGCCATCAACTATCGTAAACAACAGATATATATTTGTGATTATAGATGACTTCTCAAGATACTTGTGGTCAATCTTGATGAAAGAAAAGAGCGATGCATTCATTAGATTCAAGGCGTTTAAAGAACTAGTGGAGAAAGATCTAGACACAAGAATCATGACTCTAAGAACTGATCGAGGAGGTGAGTTCACGTCATCGGAGTTTCATGATTTCTGCGACAACAATGGCATAAAAAGACACCTAACGGCACCATACACACGACAACAAAACGGTGTGGTGGAAAGAAGGAATATGACGTTGATGGAGATGACACGAAGCACTCTTAAGGCAATGAAGGTACCAAACTACCTATGGGACGAAGCAGTTCGACATTCAACCTATATAATCAACTGAGTACCGACGAGAGCCCTTAAGAACATGACGCATTATGAAAGCTTACGGATGAAGAAACCAACCCTAAATCATATAAGGTTTTTCGGTTTCTTAGCATATGCAAAGATAGACAGTGCAATGCTCTAGAAGCTCGACGACAGATCTTTGGTCTTGGTTCATCTCGGAACAGAACCAGAATCCAAGGCATATAGGCTCTACAATCCGGATACACGAAGAATTGTAGTTATCCGTGACGTTGTGTTTGATGAGAAAAAGGGTTGGAATTGGAACAAAACAACTGGGACTACAGGAGATCCAGTCATGTTCCAGATGAAGTGGGGAGAAGTCATTGATGCAGGAGAAGGACCGGTTGTGATCAACGCTGATGATGATCAACAACAAGAGGATGATGATCAGCACAATGAACAACAAGACGAAGATCATGATCAACAAGATAATGTTGCTCAAGACGCTCAACTTCAACAACCAATACAACAACCAATACGACAGTCAACACGACAAAGCAACAAACCTCGGTATCTAGATGACTATGTTCTACAAGCAGAGCTAGACATCGAGAGACTTTTACTATCCATTAACGACGAACCAAGGAACTACCAAGAAGCGAAAGGTTGGTCAAAGTGGACTGATGCTTGTGGAGAAGAGATAGACTCCATCAACAAGAACAATACATGGTATCTTGTTGATAGACCGATTGGAGCAAAGGTAATTGGTCTCAAGTGGATTTTCAAAATCAAAAGGAATGCTGACGGTAATATCAAGAAGTTTAAAGCAAGGCTTGTAGCTAAAGGATATGTACAAGAATCAGGCATCAACTACGATGAAGTTTTTGCACCGGTTGCGAGACTTGAAACCATACGGCTTCTAAGTGCTCTAGCAGCATCACACGGTTGGCAAATTCATCACTTAGACGTCAAGACGGCTTTCTTATACGGTGAGTTAAAGGAAGACGTGTACGTCGAACAGCCCGAGGGGTTTGAAACTAAAGGCAAAGAAAAGAAGGTCTATAAGTTATCAAAGGCCTTGTATGGGTTGAAGCAAGCTCCACGAGCTTGGAATACTAAGCTAGATCAAGTGTTAAAGGGAATGAAGTTCAGTCGATGCTCAAAGGAGAATGCCGTGTACCGCAAAGAAGAAAAGAATGTGATTCTTATCGTTGCGATATACGTAGACGATCTATTCATAACCGGAAACAGCATCAACGCTATAAATGAGTTCAAGAGAGGGATGTCATCAAAGTTTGAGATGTATGACCTAGGGAAACTCACATATTATCTTGGGATAGAAGTTCATCAAGGTAATGAAGGGATCGAGCTTAAACAAGAAGCATACGCAAGAAAAGTTCTACAAGAAGTCGGCTTAGAAACATGCAATGCGACCAAGATACCAGTAGAGTTTGGTCTTAAGGTTTCGAAAGCTGAAGAAGAAGAAGAGATTGAAGCAACAAAGTATAGAAGAAACGTGGGATGTTTACGTTATTTACTTCACACACGATTGGATCTTGCTTTCTCGGTCAGTGTGGCTAGTCGTTACATGCAAAGGCCTCGTAAGTCACATGGCGACATCATGAAGCAAATCATGAGATATCTACAAGGAACTTCTGCGTATGGGCTAAAATACAAACGAGAAGGGACAAAGAAGCTGACTGGCTATAGTGATAGTAGTCACAACATAGACCAAGACGATGGAAGAAGCACCACGGGTCACATGTTTTACTTTGGAACTTCACCGATCACTTGGTGTTCACAAAAACAGAACACAGTCGCACTCTTATCGTGCGAGGCAGAGTTTATGGCCGCAACTGAAGCAGCACGCCAGGCCATATGGCTCCAAGACCTTCTAAGCGAGATCACGGGTGGGAAGGTAGAGAGAGTCCTCATCAAGATTGATAGCAAGTCGGCTATAGAGCTCACCAAGAACCATGTCTTTCACGGCAAGATCAAGCACATTCATAAACGGTACCATTTCATTCGAGAATGCATTGAAAGAGAGCTCGTTGACGTCGAGCATGTACCGGGAACGTTACAGAAAGACGACATCCTCACAAAAGCTTTGGCAAGAATCAAGTTCGTTGAGATGAGAGACTTGATAGGAGTTCAAGACTTGTCTAAGAAGGATTCAAAGCTCAAGAGGGAGATTGTTGGATAAGCTTTGATAGCTTGAAGCTCAAGACATCCATTATCAAGTTGGATAAGGATAAGACAAGCTTTAATATATACCTAGTAGTATTATGAGTTATCTATAACTATTAGGAAAAGGAAATCTACTCTAATATATATACATACCGAGTTTGTGGTATTGATATAACGATAGAGGAGTGTTTTAGCTTTGAGCATATTTTCTAAAGCATTCAATAAAGAGAGCAAGTTCTTTATAATCGTGTGTGTGTTCGAGCTACTTTAGCCTATGGCTGTTCTGAATCTCTTTAATAACCCTGGCTTGACCAGTTTAACAATAACCATGGCTTCGTTCTTACCCTGGCTGTTTATTTCTTTTTTTCCTGTATTTCATGTTTCTCTACTACAGATAGCTCCTTTCTCATTTTCTACTCAGAAGCTACCGGCATATACTTTCACAGAATACTTATGTGCTTTACTGAGCTATAAACCACACATGCCTCTAGAAAATTATTCACTCCTTACAGAGGCTAATATCTCTAAGGCAACATGTTACAGAGGGACAAAGGGACCCCCGTATCTTTATATAATTGTTCTTTCTTTCACAGGACAGCCTCAAGAGAAGAAGATGACACCTATCGAAGAAATCAAATATCTTGACATGTAAACGTAATGAATAATTCAGTTTCTAACTGGATAACAAACCTCTAATATTTTCTTTTTGTAATTTTGATTGTTATAGGGTTACTTATATGTTTAATTTTGTCGCTCTTTCTTTACCAGGAGCATTGAGATCGCAGAATCTTTAAGTGAAAATTGAAGTTCAGAAATGCCTCCCATTTGCAGCTCGAGGTAATGATTTCACCTGCATAGCCGCTAAAAACTATCATTTTTTGCCTCCTTTCTAACCAAAAAGAGTATTAGTACTGCATATCATGCCTACTGTCTGATTTTGTTTTAGTTTGTCTCATATGAGAGAGAGATTTTCGATGTATACATATATAATACTTGGGCAAAGGTTGTATGTGTTTTGATTTAAGATAAACTTGCAACGGTGTAAGCAGGGGATTAGCAAAGGCCCCCGTTCATGGATTGTTGTTACCTTTTATACCAAGTCATGTTCCATCTATGTTCCGGTAAAAGAGGAACCGGGTTATATTGTGGAAAAGGTTGCAGAACTAGCAATCAATGAATTTTTAGATGCAACTTGCAAGTCCTCTCTTTGGATTTTTTATTAATCATAACTGATACTATGAGGTAGGCCTGCGACTTCGGTTTTCCGAAACCGAACCGAACCGAACCGTCGGTTTTCGGTTAACCGAAGTTTTTAAAAACAATTCCGAAATAAACCGAATGAAATTTCGGTTCGATTCGGTTCCATTATCGGTTTATTTCGGTTTTCAATTTTATTTCCGAAAATAACCGAATTTTTAAATTTTCGGTTAATTTTGGAATAATTTTTCCAAAATATTCGGATATTTTCGGTTAAATTTGGTTATTTCGGTTAAATTCGGTTATTTTTGGGTTATTCGGTTATTTTCGGTTCGGGTTTTCGGTTATTTTCGGATATTTTTGGTTATTTTCGGTTTTTAAATTTTTTTTTTTTGAAAATCAAAAACCGAACCGAACCGAACCGAAAACCGAATTAATTTTCAAAACCATACCGAATTGAACCGAATTGAAAACCGAACCGAACCGAAAACCGAAAAAAACCGGTTTGGTCAGGTTTGGCCCATTCGGTTCGGACAAAAATCCCAGGCCTACTATGAGGTCTTAGAGAGTGCGTGAGAATGGAACAGTTTCAGATGTCTACGAGGTATAGTTAGTTACTCATTACTAGAATTGTTTTCAAGATTCTCATGGCTTCGCTTGCCTTTTCTACTGCTTCTTGATTTGAATAAAGTCAAATACATAATGTATCCTCCAAGTTTCTCTTTTCTCGGATGTTTCACTAATTTATGAACTTATTTCTTAAAGTAAATAACCTTTAACTTTTTAAAATTAATGCATTAATCAAAAGCAAAGGAATGTGAGATTAAATTTATTAAAGAATGACAACACTATATATGCAAAAATATCGCCCTAATATAATTTGGTTTATCATATTGACTATTATAAAAAGTAAATATGATAAACAAATAACCGTTTTAAACTCAGCATTTGTCCATTTTGATGAAAGTAATAGATTTTCAAATACGACCCAAAAAAGGTTCAAAGGCAACTTGTTATAACCAAATAATTCTTATTAATATTTTAATTTACCATTTCTTTAATTTTCCATAAATAAGCAATGCAGTAGTTCAATTTTTCATTTACAATTTTAATAATATACTCTAGTTTTTTCATTTAATTTACAATATATACAAATCTTACATGTAAGTTGATGATCTCACATTTGAGTATTGGTTATGGTTGCATCTCTATCTTTTTAATTATTCTTAATCTTTTCGATCTTGTACACAATTTTGGCAACATTTAATAACACCGTGATCATTTATTTTATAAAAAGTTCTAATTTTGTTATTCACACCTGTATTTATTTAAAATTTAAATTATTATTTACTATAAATAAATCCACATATATTAAAACAAATATTATACTACTTTATTGTCATATAATAGAAATATTTAGACATTTATTGTTAAAAAAGTAATATAGAATTTTGGTTGGACATTATATTCCCAACACTTATCGAGAATGTTTGCAAAAAGCCGAGCATTGACAAGACCCTTTAATCTCCCTCTCACAAACACTTTTACCAATATATCCATATACCTTTATACATAAAGAATTACACAGTGGATCACAAGATTTTTTTGTGTCAACTGGAACATTATACGTGCAAAACAATGATTTCCTTTGCGCATCTGTCATCGTTCCTGTTAAATGTAGAAATCTTAAATTTTGTATGGGCAAAAATATATAGAACTTTTATGAAATATAAAATTTATTTATCAACAAAAATCTGCTTAATAAACTTTTTTTAACTCATTATAAACAAAAAGACACAGAGATTTTTTTAAGAATGTTAACTTTTTATTTTGTGAAAATATTTTTAAGAATGGTGTACATATTAATAAAAGTACATATAAAATTTTGATGTTTTAAGAAATATTACTGTATATATTGAAAAGCACAACATATTAACTATAAAATATAAAAATCTAATTCAAAATATTTCATAAATTTACATAAGAACTAACGTTCATTCATATTATGAAAAATGGTTGTTAACATATTTGGGAGTGAAAGGAAAATGTATAGAAATAGATGATAAAAAAAATGAAGATATCTAAAATTGTTTTATGATGGTATTTCTTTATAAAGACTATACATTTAAAAACTAAAAATGGACTAAAATAAAAAATAACTCTTGATATACTTTAGGGACGATTCTTTTAGGTTTAACAATATATTAAACATAAATATTTAAGGATATAAGTATTATAATTTATTATAGAAGGAATAAATGCAATATATTAAGATGTAAATACAAACCTAATGAGAGAATGATAAACATAGTTAAGAAGGTGAACAAGAGTTGAAAGGATTTCCTCATTTTGGATTACAGAAATCGAATGATTCTTAGTCAAAAATTTAGGGGAAAATGAAGTATTCTATTTTTCACAACTGAAGAAGAAGAAGTATTCTTACATATATTATATATATATATAATAAAAATATCTAATTTAACCTAATCACATTTTTGTGTTCCGAGTCAAACGAATCTAATTTAGAAAAATTCTAACTTTTTTGGTCTTATAATAGTGAAACCTTTAGACTCGTTCGCTTTCCTATAAATAAATATAAGGATGCGTGTCCTACGAGTGAAAATAATTTTGATGTTTTCAAAAATTATTTCTGTCATGAAAATTATGAATTTATTTAAGGGAAATGTGAATAAAATACTTTCTCAACATCATTACTTAAATATACAGTTATTAGGTGGATGGTCCACATATAATATAATTTATAGATTATATATAAGTTTACAATAGGGAAAATTTCAAGTTTACCATATTATTTGTACCATCATTAAAATTTATCTTCATTAAAGAGACATTTTCACAAATATCTTCTTTATTAAAAGACAAAAGACCATTATACCATTGCTTTATAGATACACAATTAATATAAATCATTATTTAATAAAATATTTTTTTTAATTTTTGAATTGTTGGTTTTCAGACTCGAACTTTTGTATAATTTTTTTCGAATTCATTTTAAAAAAAAATATTATTTGAAATTCGAAAACTATTTTTGAAACTATTTTAAAATTTTATTTTAAATTCTTAGTATTTACTTTTTTTTATCTTTTAAAATTCTAAACCGCAAACTCCAAAACCCAACCTCTCAAATCAAATCTAAACTTTAAGTTTAGACTAGGGGGTGTCCGTGCTTCGCGCGGAATATTGTTTTATTATTGCTAAGAACATGATTTTTTTTTGGATAATGTAATTATGTTATCATTTTTATTTGTTAAGATCATTATTTGATGTTTTTAGTTTGTTATGTAGTATGTGATAAGTTAATATATTTTGCGTTTGTTTTTTTTTGAATAATGTGTTGTTGTGTGTATAGTACTTGTTAGTAGTCAAATGAGCCTCTAACGTAAACTAATATTGAATTTCAATAACTTTGCATCTACACATTTGTTGATTCTAAGATTAACGGTTTCATCGTCAAAATTGTATTATATATTTTTCACATTTTTGAAAATTATAATTTTTAAGATGTTTTTTGCCCTCTCCCCATATTTTAAACTTGAGCTCTCACCGTCTATGTATTTCGTTACATTTCTGGTGTGCGGTGCTTCTCACCATCATCGGAAAAAGACTCACATTTTTCTCTTGTTCTTCTTGCCTTCTTCACCTATGAGATTATATGGTATTTGTTGCAGATCAGATTTATGAGTTTTCAGTTGTTCGGTTGCTTCCCACGGTATTGTAGGCTGTTCCAGTCAATATTGATTGCTTCTCTTCTTCCTTAGATTTCAGCTGATGTTAGGAACTGCATCTCCTTGGTTTGGTCAGAGTTTATTCGTCTTTGATTTTGTATTCTTCGTCGTTGGCTTACCGTCAATAGTCTATGCTCGCTTTGGTTTTCAAGATCTAGTTTTTGGTGTTCTGACTTCTATGCTCTCTTTCATAGCTCGAGGACGGCTCCATAGTTTTCTGATTTCGCTCCGTCTCCCTTTCCCTCTCTATTATTGCATCTCTTTGTAGCTTTCATCGCATCTCTGGTGGCTCTCCCTTTCACCATGTTTGCCACTCGAGATTTGGATAATGTTTTCGTTCGTATATGCTATGTGGGCTTGGAAGGTTATTTCTGGTCTCAAGTTTAGTCTCTGATTTTTTGGTGGTTGTCTTCCATTCTCCCTCTTTCAAGTTAATTCTTTTCTTTCCATGTTTTCCTTGGTATAGGTGTGCGGAGTTAGTCTCTTGGAGCTTTGGTCCCTTCTATCCAGAGCTTTGTGGTTTTTCAGTTGCATGCCGTCTTGTATGTTCTTGTTTAGTTTGTGAGGTGTTTTTTACTTTTTAGCTACTGGTTGTGATTCCGGTGTTTTAGGCATATATTTTCCTGCTTTTTGGTGGCTTTGGCCTTTCGATTATTATTCTCCCTTTGGCCTGCTTTCTTAGTTTATGTATTGGTTGTCTAGTTTTTTATTCTTAATTTGATTATGTTATGATACTAATCGTGAAATAAATATAATTTGTAAATGAAATAATAAAAATTAGTAAAAATAATAAAATGATGAAAAGTCTTGCTATTTTTAGGTGTGAATAAATTAAATATTTAAAATATATTTATATTATTTTATTTATTTCTTGAATTTTAGAGACCAATAAGTATGTGAGAAGGATTAGATAATACACAATTAGAAATTGATGGAGAAAATTGCAATAATTTAAAAGAAAAAGAATTTAAATACAAAAAAAAAAACATGAGAACACATGTCAACAAACCCCCTTCCACATGTCATAAGAAGGGAAAAAGTCAATTTTATATATATAGATTAGTTAACACTAGGGACATAAATATCCATTTACCCCATTAAAACTAAGGATAAATATGGTTAAGATAAACATGAAAAATGGTACTAAGAAAGTGGTAGTTTAGGAAATTTCTCTTTATAAAAATTATACAATTTGTATGGTCATTTCATAGAGATGTATAATATTTAGAGTTGTATGTATAATTTAAGATTTAATATATGTTTATATATGAAATAAAAAATACCTATTGTTTTATGATAATATATTAGATTAATATTAACAGATATATGGGAAATTACCAAAATATCACATTTATATTACTATTTTTCATGTTTACACTAAACACTTTTGCCCTCACTTTTAATGAGAGGTAAAAGATATTTATAACCCTTGGATTAACTAATCTAGACTTAGGATTTCAAGTTGAAAGGTGGGATATGATTTTTGAAATGTGAAATTTAGGATTCTAATAAATATATAAATAAATATTTAAAAATATAAAATATAATTTTTTTTTAAATAGTTTCAAAAATAATTTTTGATTTTCAAAAAGAAGTTTTGAAGAAAAAATTTGAAAAAAAAAATTTGAAAAAAAAAATTCAGAAATTGTTTTATAAAAAGTTTGAATTTGAAAAAGTATATTCGAAAACATAAAAAAAAAATTTCTTTATTTTCTTTTTAATTTATTTGAAAAATTATTTATTATATATATAGAGAATAAGGATATAGAATTTTTTGCCACTTAATGAAGAAGATATTTTTGAAAATGTCTCTTTAGTGGTGGTAAACATTAATAATAATACCAAAAAAGTGGTACACATGATAATACACTCAGATATATTGGCATTGCATTTGCACATAATTAGAGTTATATGCTACCATTGAAGATATTATAAACTTGTTTATATATTTGAATTAGTGATTTTCCCACATTTCGCGCGGAGTTTTGTATAGTTGGCTTTTCCAAATATATATATATATATATGGTTTTGCAGTGTATGTGTGTATTTTGCATGTGCATGTATATATGGTTTGAAGAGTAGAAAATGTGTTTTGTGATGGCTGACTTGGAGATAGAGCAGTTTATAGCAGTTCTTAGAAACCGCAAAAAGGTTTTAAAAAGTTCATAAGAAGAACTAGATATTAAGTCCAAAGCAGCCATGAGTGGTGAATTTGGAGTTAATATACAAAAACAATGCAACATTCAACATAAGACCCCAATTCATAGCACTTCTTGACTCCTAGTAAAACCCATGAAAGCAAGAGTAAAGCTAAGGAAGCTCACACGAACACGCACCCGAAAATGGCTCCAAACAACTTCGACGGAGGCGACATGCAACGGCTCCGGAACACCAGAGGAGGTGGACGCCGAGCAATTAAACCAAAACTTTCTCGACATAAGACAGACTTAGCAGACCCGACGTGACGCCACAGACAATGAAGAACAGAACAGGTTAAGCCGAAGCGGTACATTGACTCCTCATCCGGCCATGCGACACAAACATGCGACCAAGACATCAAGGGAGAACACAGATAGCTTCGTCGGAGCTACACGAGCGGGAATGAAGCACATAAGGAATCGAAACTCCTTGAAACATGTGAGACATCAGTAGATCGACGACTCTGTTCTTTGCAACAAATACCAAAACACGGAAGGCCGTCCTCAAGACCGTAGGAGCTCATATCAGGAAGCGAGAAGAAGAGCCTCGAGCAGACGCTGTTGATACACCATGGATGTTGTCCATTGAACTACGAAAAGGTCCTCCGAGCGGTGAGCTTTCACACCGCCAATAGTCCAAAACGGAGAGGAGAAGCTCAAAGAGACCTTGAGACGAGCCCGACGAAATCGCAACAGGTACAAGCTAGGACCGAGAAAGGGAGGAGGAGGCAGTGGCGCTCAACTATTCTTTCCGACGTAAAAAAGATCAGATCTGGATCTGACCCATATCTTCTCCGATTGATAAGTAGAGGCTGAAACTAAAGCTCCTTAGACTCCCCGACAAAGCCACTTCTCGTTGATGCTCCAGGAGAACCACACACACATGAAGCTCCAGTTAGATTCGCCTACAGCGAACGTCCATATCACCAAACAAGAAGGAGAGAGCTAAGAAGGGGAGGCTAAGGGAGAAGACTGGGTGGAACGAACAAACGGGGTGGCGATCGGTGATAGAAAAGCTCCCGGTCACCGGAGATGTCAAAGAGTGCGGCGGATCTAGGGTTTGAACATGTTAGTGGAGAGACCAAAGAGAGAACTCTCTTAGTTGTTATACTAAATATTTATGATGATCTTTTTCATCCTTGTTTTAGTATATGTGTTCCATTTTTTTTTTGTGTCATTTGTCTTTATTTTGTATGTGTGTATTATATAATGTTTTTTATGTTGTTTTTTTTGTAAACATGTTAAGATTATATTACCATTTTCAAGTTTGTGAAAAAAGTTACAGAGAATGACTAGTAATAGAAGTCAAACAAGGAAATGAAACTACTAATGCAACAACAAAATACAAGAAGGAAAACACGATTATGAACTGAAACCGGGAGATAGAGGAGAGAACATACGCGGAGAACTTGAATGGATTGCCAGGAGCGTGCATCACACGAGATCAAGAACTCCATAGGAAGGCGCAGTTATAATATGAGTCACGAGCTGGTATAATTGGCTTGCCCATGCACTCGCCTCCAAAAAATGGCCTTACCACAAAAGCCTTACCACCTGCAATTGCACAAACACCATCATGAGCTCGGAACTCAGAGTAGACAACAATGGGGCCGTACTGACACAGCAAAACCCGACGAACCAGAGCCAGTCGAAGCACTAGTCACCACAAAACAGTCACCTCTACTTGATGTGCCCTTGGGTAGTGCACCGGGCAAAACAGACATGCATGGCTTGATCATGAGAAGCAGTAAAGATATATGTTCATTGTTTGACTCATATCTTCCAAACCACAAGGCTTCTATGCATGAAATCACTTGGAGAATGTTCTAAACTCAATTACGGAGCTCCTTGAAGAAGAATCAGATCAAACGGAGTTTATATGTGACAGTTATGCCATTTACAAATCAGGAGATCTTCAGTTCTCGCGAATTCAGACCACCTGAGAAGCTGGAAATGACTAACCTTCTTTCTGATGAACCAGCGACAAATTCAACCATGCCAAAGGTGATTATTCATGTTCAAAATGTCCAAGAAAGTCTTGGGCTTGATGGTTTTCAAAAAGATTCAAAAACAGACTTGTTTGGGCCAAATGGAGAAACCGATAAAATATTGGCTAAGGGAAAATATAGATTTCGACCAGGCCTCAAAGGGACATGTCTTGGTTCATATCAGGAGCATATGTTTCGCTTTTCAAAGTCATGGTCGTGGCTATATCAAGAGGCAGTCCAAGTTTTAGTCAAAGACTTTATTTAGTCAAGTCTTTGTTTCTATTTTCAATGTCTTGTTTTTAGCACATTCTTCTTTGGATTTCTACAACTTGGAATCCTATATATAGGGCCTATGAGCCACGAAATAAGATAAATTTTTTTCCCCTTTTGTTGAGAGTTTTTCTCCTTTGTTCTTTGTAGAACACTTCCTTGTTTCTTGGTGAGGTTATCTCCGAGTAAACATCCTCTAATTCGTTGAACATGTGCGTCATATCCTTCTTTTGGTGGACTTGTGAGTCATATCAAGCACCAACTGAAGTCTTGTAGTATCATTGGGCCATCCGCAAATTGTGTCACCATTCAACCCATCAGTTCTCTCTTTTGGAAAGTTCATATCCCTTAAGTCCGATTGAGTGATTCTTCCCTATTTAGGGGGGTCCTTCAAGTGGTATCAGAGCCACTCATTCGGTATTATCTATCCATCTTCTCATCTTTCATTTTCTAAACACTTCATCTTCTTCTTTCTATCTCAAATCCGAGCCACTACCTTACTTATCGCCATTCTTCTATATATATAAAAAAAGATCTATCAAAAAAAAAAAAAAGAGAAAGAAACAAAAGTTTGATTTGTTGGCTAGGTGGTGGAAGAGAAATCCTACTGTCTGAGGAGAAATCCAGTCTTGGAGTGGTTAATACGGATTTCACAAATCAGTTCTCTTATCTTACTATCTTATGTTCATCCCTTGTTGCTTGGAGATTCCATTGGGTTACTTGATTTGTTCTCTTAGAACTTTGAGAGGAAACTCTTGTGTGACCACTAAAAATCCGAGAAAAACACGGGTGAGGATAAACACTTGAGAATGTGAGAATTATTTTTATCTGTTAACCTTTTGTGTTGAGAATTTTCAGGTTAAGATGTTTGAAGCTGATCAAAGAAGGCTTTTCAATCAGTTTGAAGTTCGGGAGTTTTGTGACAACCTTGTGGAGGGAGTGGTGAAACCCCTCAAGGACGTCAGCCAGATCCATAAGAAAAGCACATCAACACGTGCACCTGTAGCTGAGCCATTATTATTCATCAGTGAAACATCCAAAGGTAAATCTGAAAACAATCTTGAAGATCTAAAAGGTTTTTCATATTCCTTACCAATTTTTGATGAATATGATGAATAGCTGATAGAAAATTTGATGACTTGTGAGGATAATTGTGAACTTCCTTTTTCAGAATCTGATCTTGTGTTTGATGATGAAGAAACTAATGGACTAACCTGTTTTGAACTGGAGCATCCGAGTAGTTTAATTTTGTCTTCACGGGAATCCTATATATAGGGCCTATGAGCCACGAAATAAGATAAACTTTTTCCCCTTTTGTTGAGAGTTTTTCTCCTTTGTTCTTTGTAGAACACTTCCTTGTTTCTTGGTGAGGTTATCTCCGAGTAAACAACCTCTAATTCGTTGGACCTGTGCGTCATATCATGCAACATTTAGAAATCATTCTTTTGGTTGACTTGTGAGTCATATCAAGCACCAACTGAAGTCTGGTAGTTTCATTGGGCCATCCGCAACCCACTGTGTCACCATTCAATCCATCAGTTCTCCCTTTTGGCGAGTTCATATCCCTTGAGTCCGATTGAGTGATCCTTCCCTATTTAGGGTCCTTCAGTACTTCTCCTTCCTGAAGCTCAGAGGCACCTGAGAACTCCAAATACCCAAAGACCCCCACCAGAACCACCAACACCCCAACTTCGAGCCCAAAATCGCTCTTATTTGGAGACTACTGGCTGATAACACACCACAACCACCAGACCCTGCACAATAAAGGAACTCTAACACCACAGGGCAAAGAATCCACAGAACCACACCCTATCTGCCAGATGCTAGCAATACTTGTCGCCACCGAGATTGTAGTCCTTAGGTCGACTACAACATACCTAGGCAAACAATAACCCGCACGAGCAACTGGCCCCGAGAACCGGAGCATGACCCTTAACCGCAAAGAGAAGCTCAACCAACCTGCTTCACTAAACCGCCACTTCTGATTTAGCCAAGAAGAAGAGCTCAGCCCTAGCTCGCAAGTTTGACAGGGACGCCTTCTATCCACAAGGAGCACTACACCAACCTGCAAGGAGAGCTGCCAGTATAGAATCACCACCACTGCCTGAGAACCTGCCTGAGATTCAAAATCAACTCCTGATACAACAAACTCTCATTGGTGATGAGAAAAAGATGGATCTGAAGAGAAATCTCAATGACGAGAACCCCCAAACCGAGAACGGGGGCACTTGTCATCAACAACCGCTATCTGACGCCAGAGGAAATGATAGTGACCCAGAGCACCACCATCGGAGCACAACCGACCACCGTTTAAATCAGATCTGGCCAGATCTGAGCGATGTCTCGAAGCAAAACCCACATAAGAGACACCAAGCCCTACTCTCAAAGCCGCGCCTCACCACTGCTCCAGTACCCTCACCACCGGGCAGTGCCGCCGGAGAGGAGAGAGAGACCACAACATAGAGTATATCGACGAAAGTAAAGAGAGTGAGATGGAGGCGAGAGAGTGAGATGGAGGCGAGAGAGGGAGAGAGAAGGAAAGGAGAGAGAAGTGAGAGAGACACTCGGCGACGGAGGCAGAGAACCCGCTGGAACAGGTAAACATGTTTTTTATGTTGTTGTCGTGAGGATAAATTCTATGGTGGTGGTTTTAATAGGAACAAACGTCGTTTTTTTTTTCAAGGTGTTCCGTGATCATCTATGTTTACGTTTATGTTTTTGATTCATTTTTTCATAGGGTAAAACCTTATATCAGTTTTTGTTTTTGGCCTTTTTAAATTTGGGCCTATGTCATTTGGATTGTGCTTGAGCTATATTTTTACCTATATTTTAAATATACTTAAATTTGAATAGATAAATGTAAAAATATTATCTGCTTTTGTTTATTTTTTAACTCCTACATCGCAAGTTCAAATCCTAAAACTTGTGTATATTCACCAGACTTTTTTTGTTAAAAACTTCATGCTCCGAACAAACCACTCAAATAATCTTGATAAAAGTTGGTTAAAGTTATATAGTATGAAATGAGCCGTTGGGAAAAGAGGAGGATTTGCTATACCTATCCCCATATGATATTGGCTTACAAAATTAAAACCGGTTTACAAACAAAGGCAGTTTAGAAATTTAAACCTAGAAAGCTAAACCTAAAACAATTAACCCTACTTCAGCCTCTTCCCCATCATCTTCAACCTCTTCGTCATCCTTCTTCGCGGTGAGCTTCCGGTGTTGATGCTGGTGGAATCATTGTCGGAGTCGTCATCTTCCTCCTCGCTTCCATCAATTTCTTCTTGGCTTCGGAACCATCGTCTTCTTGGCGAGGGAGAGATAACTCTTTAGCTAAGTGTGCTGAAAGGAAACAAACAGAGCTATTAGGAAAGGAAACAAACAGAGCTTCCAACACACTGCGGTGTGCTGGACCAACCCATACTTAGGAATGCAGCTCTTAGGGCTGCTAACTCCCTAGCTTATTACAAACCTTACTTTGATGCATCTACGAAGAGTATCGATGAGCATTGTGCCGGGAAACGATGAACTCAACGAAGAAATGTTAATCGACTGACTCAACATGATTATAGAGCGTCGGGAGCACGCCTCTATACGTATACAGAAAGAGGGTGTTTCTTTGTTTTGACTTGATCATGACTAATGAGCTTTTTCGTTGGGCTGCTTACACTTTCATCATATGCTAGACAATGTTGGACCGATCTCAAATGCATGTGTCAGTCGGTCTCTTTTTCAACGATCCAACTGAATCTCGAGACAACTCTTCTTCCAACATTTTCACTCTAAATCAAAGAAAGAATAAAAAGAAACATATCCACATCAACTGGGGGCTAATTGTTAAAATTTAAAATTTTGGACCAGGGTGGAAATAATCGATACTTTTGGGGGTAGTTCAGGAAAGTGGAAAATGTTGCAAGATGTGTTTTTTTTTTCTCTCTTTCTTTTCTCCGTCTACTTCCTTCACATCTTCGTTAACACCTTACCTATCTCTCCGGACGGCGAACATCTTCAAATCAACAACGACGGAAAACCCAATTTCTCAAAATCCGAAAGTTGCACACTTTTTGATTTTGAAAGATGGACGATTACACTAGAGAGATGATGGATCTCAAGACCTTAGTCACTCGAACCCTGGAGAAGAAGGGTGTCCTCGCTAAGATTCGGGTAACTATAGAGATGATAGATCTCAAAGTTTCAACCTTTCAGCTTAGATAGAATAAAAAAAAAAAAAACTCAATTGTACATTTCTAGGGTTTCTGGGTTCAGATCCGGGTTTGAATGTGACTGATGTTGTTTATGTAGATTCCTCAATAAGTTCATTTTGATTCCAATAAGCTTTTTATATAATAGTTGGGTTGCTATGGCAGGCTGAGTTACGAGCGAGTGTGTTTGAGGCAATTGAAGAAGAGGATCGAGTGATTGAGAACAACGAAGGGCTGCCTCCAGCTTTGTTGGGAAGCTGCAATGACCGTGCAAGGCAGCTTCATGCTCTTCCTTCAGGTCTTTCTTTGCCTATATCTCTGTTCAGATTGGTTTTATGTGGTTTTTAACTTCTTTGTGATGGTTTGATTAGAACACCCTCTCTAGGTTTGCACTTTAAGTTCGATTCTTATGTGTGCACTTGGAATATGAACATTGAGGTGTTGAATGTTATGCAGGTAGGTTGCTTTGTGCGTTAGTTTGTGAGTACTTGGAGTGGGCGCAACTCGATCACACCCTCAAAGTGTATCAACCCGAATGCAATTTGGTAATCAAGTAATTGCTTCTCTTATTTATTTGTTTTTGTCTAGTTCAGTAGATTAGTAGATGAACCTAAAACCTTGCTTCTAACTGATCTGGTGTTCTGCATTGTGCCTGAATAATCTATGCACAGCAAAAGGACTCTTGGAAGTCTGAATTAAGCGACTTTAGCAGCAACCATGGTTATGAGCTCAATAGAAATGGAGATAGCGCACCTCTCCTTCTCGATGTTCTTGAAGGATTCTTGAAGTTCGAGGTATCTTTATTATACTTTATACCCTGTGAATATATGTTTATTATAAAAAAGAAGGAACTCAAATTAACAATCTAGTAATCTACTAAGCTACAATAGTCATCACTCATCTTTATGTATGCATTTTTGAGTTTCTATTCTACTGGTGACATTCAAGCTTTACAAAAACACCAACCTCTAGAAAAACTCAGATTTGTACTTTTTTAGGTGTCTTAGTTAGAGATTAAAATTATTGAGGGGTCCATGACTAGAGTTCTCTACATATCTAAGGATCAGGTTTTTTTACAGATAAACCTTTTATCATTTGTCTTTGCTTTGTTCTCCTCAGGTTTAATGATCAACATTATTGTTTTTGTTTACAGAGCATGACACAGAACATGGGTGGTGGTAATTCAAGGAGAGAGTCTGAAACCGAGTCTTCATCAAGCCTTGACTCTAGGAATCCTCCTCGCAGATCATCTGCTTCTGACAACTTACCTCCTCTACGAAGGTGCGCATATCTCCAAACACCATGTTATCCCAAATAAAAGTTCTTTACATCTTTTTTGCATTATCTGAGTCAGTCGTGGTTGGTTGGTTAATGTGCAGGACGGGTTCTGGATCCCAAGGATCGGGTGAGTCATCATTCCTTTATTTTATTGAGACCTTATATGTTATGTTTCTTGATGTCGTATGCCAAATGATTTTTTTTGCAGATAGAAGAGGTGGGACTAATTACAGAAAAGATGAAATCAACTGGAGACACGGTAATCAAGATGCGCATGAAGAGGTAATGAGAGCTTCAGCGGCACTTGAAAATCTTCAGCTTGATAGGAAAACTCGGAACATGACATCCTCCTGGAGGTAAAAACCTTTTGAAGGCTTTTGATTGAAATGAAAAAAAAAAAGAGGAAAAAGCTTGATAGTGTTGATGTTTTTGTTTTTCTGTTGTAGGAATGTGAGAGATGGAGCAAGTGAAGACGATGGGAGGGATTGAGTTAGGGTTGCGAATAAAATGCAGCTTCTGAGAATGAGTGTTGGTTTGTGTACGTGTGATATGTATGTATGTTCTTTATTTGCAAACTGTGTGTTTCGTTGGAACCCCTTTGTCTCTTTAAGGTTATTCATGAGATCATATTGAACGGTTTAATGTTTTTCTTGAGCTGGTTTGGTAAGAGAAGGAACTCACAATGAACAATCAAAAGGAGGAAAAGAATGTGTTGCGTGAGTGAGTAGTGGCAATGTCATTCACTTTCTTCCATTGATGGGTTATCACTGCTTTGAGTATTCAAAGTAATTCCTCTTCAAAGTGGAAGCAGTTTTGGTAGTTTGATAGAGTAATGTAACTTTAACCAATCTTGCATCATCATATAAGTTTGGTTGTCAAAAGAAATAAACTGCGAACATGGTGCGGTGGATCCAACGGTAATTAAACCTTGTAGATTGCATTTTGAATATGGACCTTTTGATATTTTAAGTCATAACTAAAAAAAATAAAAAAAGAAGTTTCTTAAAAGAAGTTTCTTTTTTTATTGTCAACAGTTTATGCCATAGGCATTTGAAAAAGCTTTTTAGTCTAGATGCTAAATTGAAAAATAATTTGTAAACCAGTCTTAAGTGAACAAGTGAAATTTGACTTAACTCCCAAAATATGTAATATACATATATTTCTAAATTGTTAAAAATATCAATAATTTTACTAATTAATTTATAACTCCCAAAAAATCATTTCTCTCATTTGTTCTAAATATATATTTCGTCAGTTTTCAAAATGATACATGTTTTAGATTTTTTTTTACAAAAAATACATTTCTTACATTTTTAATATATTTTCTATTAGGTAATGATAGTAATTATAAATTTTAAAAATTAAGTATATTTATTAAATTTTGATTGACTAAAATTTTGGTTGGAATTGTTGATTATAAAAGTAATGTATTTATAACTAAAATTTAATATATTTTTTAATTTGTGAAAACTTCAAAATATACAGCTTTTGAATTACATCGTAATATGTGTAAGAACTGTGGAAATATATTTTAATTTTAAAAAATGATTTTTTACCTCTTTACATTAAAAAAAAAAGCGCATGTAAACGAAAGAAAAATTATACATGTTATAAATTAAGCATTGAAATGATCATCCACTTCTTCACCAAACTCAAGCACTATGATCATCCACTTCTTTACCAACTCAAGCACTATGATCATCTACTCATCAAACACTATGATCACCCACTCATTTACCAAATTAAGCACTATCTTTGTTATTTTATGTATTGTTGTTCACTATAAATACCATCACTCATCTCACTCTTTTGGACACCATAAACAAGAACAAGAGTAATTCATCAAAGAATCATTACATTTTCTTCTTCCTTCTTATAATAAACTCTCTCCCTTATACTAGTGTTATTCGCTTCCTACGGGTATCAAATTCTACTCTTATTTAAATTTTTCGATACTATAAATTATAAGTTATTTCTTAACACGTTATCAGCACGATCACTCTGCAATTCGGTAAAATTTATTTGTATCATTTATACCCTGTTATAATGGTCGGTATACCGCCTCTACTATTATTTATATCATGTTATAATGGCCGGAATACCGCCTATATTATTTACTAGTAATTTAATTTATTTATTGGTCGGCCGAGCCGCCTTATATCCTGTTTATTATTTATTGGTCGGCCGAGCCGCCTTATATCCTGTTTATTATTTATTGGTCGGCCGAGCCGCCTTATATCCTGTTTATTATTTATTGGTCGGCTGAGCCGCCTTATATTCTGTTTATTATTAATTGGTCGGCCGAGCCGCCGTATAATTTATTTATTATTCTGCATTGATCGGCTGAGCCGTCGCATGATTTATTGTCATATAACATAAATATTTCATTGTCATAATTTTTCACTTTTATGAAATTTTATAGATTTGATTGACCGTTTAATACGATATTTTCGGACTAATTTTTGGTGCACTCGATTTAACCCCAACGGTCACAAAGAATTTTTTTCAAAAATTTCTCCTTTCTCCAACGGTCATGAACAGTAATTTTCATCTATAAATACAACTCATTTTCACTTCATTTCATCATCCAAAACATTTCATCTTCTCTCAAAAATTTCAAAATCGCTCTCCTCCGATTTTTCAAGAAAGATGATTCGCGCACTTTTGTTTTTATGTGCCATTTTTATTTGTGTTTCTATTTATGGTTTATTCGATGGAGAATTTACTCCGAGTGAATTTAAGATGATTATCGGTTTAATTTTCTTTACATCGCTTCTCCTTGTAATTGCTTGTATGATTAATGTAAACGGTTTTTAAATTATGAAGTTCATAATAAATGGTTCATTTTAAAATTGCGAAATTCTAAATATATATATATATATATAGTCATTTTAGACGATGATATATATATATATCAACGCTTGTCTATATGTAAGAATAATAGTTATTTGATGAATTAAATTTTGCTTATTATACTTTAATATGCTTCATGGTTTAATGGTATTAAGGAAACATACTTTATGATTCATGGTCTACATCATAAAAGAAATTATTTGTAATCGGTTAGTTTTGTGGTCGATTAGTCTTTGGTCTAATATCATAAAAGAATTTGGATTATATGTTGATATTTACTAATGTAATGGCCATATTTATATGAGCAAAATTTAAAGTTTTCAGGATTGTGTATTCTCTCGGAAAGATATGTACAAGTTATCAGCCAATTCAGAAACGTGAACAGCTGAAACTTTCATCGCCGATATACTTCTGTTTATAAGATAAGTATTTTTATGCTTTATATACAAGTTTAACAAACTTGATTAGATAAATCAATTTGCATGAAGTTGGCAGTGATATAAATTTGTTCATAAAATTGATTGATAGGTTAAACTTTGTTAAAAAGCATGAGAGTAATAATATAGTCTATATAATAATTACTATGAAAGTTTTATTTATTTTCTGATATAATAAGACACCTTTGTTAATACATATTTATATATATTTGAAATATTTTGATTTTATTACCATTTATATTGAGGATTTTAAGTTTAAAGCTTGACTCTAAAAGATCCATAAGTTTTGGAAGATAATATATATAAAAAAGGTATTATCACCTGAAGTGATTACCTAAAGCTCATTTTGTATTTTGCATTTAAAGATTACAAGACCTGAAGTCTGTAAATAAAGCCAACTATGTTGGATGTTAAGTTTAAAAGTAAAATTTCTTCAAGAAATTTTTTTTATGATGCATATATATTGAAAAATATCTATTGATAAATCACGTCTAGTTGATTATGATTCATTCTCCTGAAGAGAATATGACATTTAAAAAACTCATAAATAGTGGTTTTAGACGTGAGCATAAATGAGGTCAAGGTCCAAAGAGTTTCTTTATAGAACTCATACTCTCACTTAAAGTTGAGAAAATAAACATGGTAATAAAAAAAAAGAAATTATGAATTCATCTGAAGATAAAAGAAAATTTATTGTGTGTACAATACAAGGTAGTAAAAACTTATAGAATGCTTAAAAGGAGGATATATATGATGCTCCAGAAGTATACATAGTATTACTGCACATAAAAATTTAATTTAAAGTTCTTAAGAATGCAATTTAAAGTTCTTAAGGTATTGTATTTTTATAAGTATCAAAAGTTAAAACGATCTACGAAAAATACATAACCCATGTAGGATATGTTGTTGATTAAGAAAATGAGATACATTCGAGATTGATAAACCTGTAGTAGTATCATCTCGAGGGGAAGAGTTAAAGAATCTCACTTTTTATGATAAGTCAAACATCCAGAAGATTATGTTTACACTAAAACTAAGATTGATGAATTTTTCTCAAAGTAAATCCATGAGATTTTGAGACACTTATGTTGAGACAATAAGCAAACGAAATGATATATACATTTCAATCAGAAATAATTCTCAAAGCAGTATAAGTATTTTAGAGAAAATATCTACAGCCTCTTATATATTGTACTACACAAAGATTAGTATAATGAAGATAAATGTATAGTAAACTAGAAGTTTACATTTGGCATGAATCAGTTAGACCATTTTGGTTCATTAATAATGCGAATATATACTTAAAGGTCATATGCATAGGAACCAGAAGATTCTTCCGAATGATTTGACATATGTTGCTTACCCATAAGATAAAAGGGTAATATGGTTTTCACCAGCCAAAATAAGATATTGGCATAAATAACGAAGATGTTAGTGGACTGATCACCCACTATGCATTTTTATAATATTGGTGAATTCACTTCTTAAAGTCTTTAACGACTATAGCACATTCACTGAGATAAGTGCTAAACATTTTGAGCAACATTGGATCGCATCAAGCCAATAAATTTTCACTAGTTCTCCCCATCATTGGTATAGAATCAGAAACCAATCATTTTCATCTAAGAATGTTGGATGTTGCTCCGCCACAGAGCTTCAAATGAAGATGTGTTTTTAAATGAGGTTGGAAATATATGTTGGATATAAATCTCTATTGACACTTAAGAATCCAGAGCCATCCCCGAAAACTATAAGTAAGGCTATACATGAATTCTAAAAGTGAGTTAGTACTTCCAACATAAGGGGGAGAAAATAAACAGCTGGAAAAGAAAATAAGTTGAAATGAATTATCATTGATCCTCGGGCTAAACACAATGTGAAATAGAAGTCCAAAAGATAATTCATTTCAAAACTTACTAAAGCAGTTGCCAGACACGACCCATATAAATATAGTGATCAAGTCACATATACCAGCTGTAAATGCTCCAATAAGAATAAATGTTCTACAAGAACAATATCAAACTGCTAGTCACGCCTGCAGGGTGGTAGACAGATTGGTTCCAAAGATAAATCCTCGTAAATGAAAAAGGAGCATATATTGATAATGGTCAAAACGAGGCAATATAGTTTTTATGATCTCCAGAAGAGAAATTAAACATGACTGACGAAAATTCAGGTACCTGAGACAAATGAAGAGATCTCAATAAGTTATGTCATGTATGAAACAAAATGGAACCGATAAGAAAATTGACGTCGATGATATTATACATGCAAAGTAGCAGTTGATATAATAAATGAGAAAGAGGATCATGAAAGAAAGTCTATTGAAAAGTGTACACAAAGAAATGATTGGCCAAATCAGAAAGATTCAATAGACAAAGATATAAACTTCTTGTGAAATAGAGAAGTATTTGGACCAGTAGTCCATACACTAAAAGGTGTAAAACAAGTGAGATGTAAATGAACCGTTGCACACAAAGAAGGATCAATATGAAATTGATTGTGAAGAGACATAATTTCATATGGTAGATGCAACTAGTTTCAAGTTCCTTATAGTCTGGTAATAAAGGAAGAACTTGAATAAAACAATCCACTTGAAAAATGTTAATCCCTGAAAGTATAATCCATAAAGGATTGATGATATCAAAATCATGTTCCCGGGAACTCTGCATATTCGATCGAATTGAAACAAACTATTTTATGGGATATATGAAATATTATAAGGTTAACAAATGTATCCATTTGTATTTATCAAGAGATTATAAATCAATAGAATCATGATTTGAATATAATCAAAACTCCTGAAGAGTTATAGAAAAATTATATTTTGAAAGAAAACTCTTGACAATACTATATTATTTTTATGTATTCTAAACTGGAGATCTAAAACTGAGATGTTATCATAAAGATCCTTAAAGTATTTTATTTAAGACGCTCGTATATGTTTGGTCCTGAAATACCATACGTAAGAGTGTTATTTAAGAAAATTATTAATCTTTTTCATTACTGAAAGATGTAATTTCATATGAAAAGAAAGAAAATCATAATAGTAACTTCTATAGTTACAAATGAATAATTCGTATGTACGAGACGAATTTCTATACAATTATATGTAAGAAATTTGGTTTGAAATCCAAATAGACCAATAAACTATTGTCTAAGTCAAAAGAGAATTATGGACAAGAAGTCTAAAGGCCCTAGATATCATAATAGAAATGAATAGAGTTTATTCTCTTAAGCTTAATTCTCTGAAGAGAGTTGATTGGAATGCATATCCTGAAGATATTATTTCCAGAGAAAGAAATATGATAGTAAGTGTGGTTGTACTCTTTTTCCTTATCATGGTTTTTTTTTTCCCATTGGGTTTTTCCATGACAAGGTTTTAACGAGGCAACAAAGAACATACAAAAGATAGACAACCAAAGAGAATGTTACAATTTGAGAGATGAAAATCTATCATTGTTCTAAAGGTTCTATGACTACTCATTCGAGGGGGAGCTTACGTAGTTGTACTCTTTTTACTTTTACTACGGTTTTTCCCATTGGGTTTTCCATGACTAGGTTTTTAACGAGGCACCACGTAATACAAGATGGATGATCAAGGGGGAGTGTTATAAATTAAGCATTGAAATGATCATCCACTTCTTCACCAAACTCAAGCACTATGATCATCCACTTCTTTACCAACTCAAGCACTATGATCATCTACTCATCAAACACTATGATCACCCACTCATTTACCAAATTAAGCACTATCTTTGTTATTTTATGTATTGTTGTTCACTATAAATACCATCACTCATCTCACTCTTTTGGACACCATAAACAAGAACAAGAGTAATTCATCAAAGAATCATTACATTTTCTTCTTCCTTCTTATAATAAACTCTCTCCCTTATACTAGTGTTATTCGCTTCCTACGGGTATCAAATTCTACTCTTATTTAAATTTTTCGATACTATAAATTATAAGTTATTTCTTAACAATACAGTAGTTGTTTGCTCTTTTCAGGTTCAGGTGTTAATCGTGGCAACAAAAAAAATATGAAAAAGGGGTCGTGTTATTAGGGTTTTAAAACCTTTATGATTTAATTTAGTTTACCTTTTGGTTTTATTCTCCCTCGTTCAGACACAAACTCTCTGTTCAGTCTTTTCCCGGCGTCGCCTTCACTCTACTCTTGTTGTATTGTATTAAGCCATGGAAGCTCGGATTTTTCAGTCTTCTCCTTCTTCTTGCTGCTTCTCCTCCGGTTCCATCAACCGACACCGTTTCTCCTCCATCATCTCACCATCTCCTAACCCTCTCTCAGTCAGCTTTCCCCAAAAGACAAGAACAACAAGGGTTTTATCAATGTCGAAGAAAGATGACAACACCGAGAGTCTCAGTTACAAAGGCTCAGGTGTAGACATCGATGCCGGGACTGAGCTCGTTAGAAGAATCGCTAAGATGGCTCCTGGAATCGGCGGCTTCGGTGGTCTCTTCCCATTAGGTACACAACAACACACACTATTAAGCAAAGCTGCAAACTTTTCACCTTTGAGAATGTTTTAAAGTTTTCTTTTTAATGATTTGGGTCGGAGCAGGTGATTCGTATCTCGTAGCTGGTACGGATGGTGTAGGGACTAAGCTTAAGCTGGCCTTTGAGACTGGGATCCATCACACCATTGGAATCGACTTGGTAACACTATCAATAACCCCGTCTTGTGTGTGTGTGACTTTTTGTTGGAGACATTCATTGTTTTTGTTCCTTTTTTGCAGGTTGCTATGAGTGTGAATGATATTGTTACTTCCGGTGCTAAGCCTCTCTTCTTCCTAGATTACTTTGCTACTAGTCGTCTCGATGTTGGCCTTGCAGAGAAGGTATTGGTTGCTTTCATCTTTTGCTCTTTAGGACTTGATAGTCATGAAGAGTGTCTTTCCAGGTTATTAAAGGGATTGTTGATGGTTGTGGGCAATCAGACTGTGCTCTCTTAGGTGGAGAGGTATGTTTCACATTTTAGAACCCAAGTCATTGCTTAGTTTATTTACATTCCATAATCTTGGTTTGGTTTGGTTGTATTAGACTGCGGAGATGCCTGACTTTTACGCAGAGGGAGAGTACGATCTCAGTGGGTTTGCAGTTGGGATAGTGAAGAAAGATTCTGTTATAAACGGAAAGAACATAGTTGCTGGAGATGTCCTTATTGGCCTCCCATCTAGTGGTGTTCACTCCAATGGCTTCTCTTTAGTAAGAAAGTAAGTTTATTGGCTGCATTCAGATACTTGGTTACTTGCAAGTTACAACTAAAAGACCACAATTGTTTGCAGGGTGGTGGCTCGAAGCGATCTTTCGCTGAAGGATGAGCTTCCTGGTGGATCAACTACCCTTGGTGAAGCTTTAATGGCACCCACTACCATTTATGTGAAGCAGGTTGAGTTTTTTTTTCTTCTTTTGTCAACAAAAAGTTGAGTATAATCACATATGTTACCAACTCTTTCTCTCTCTATATCCACAGGTACTTGACATAATCAGCAGAGGAGGAGTGAAAGGGATAGCTCATATAACAGGTGGAGGTTTCACAGACAACATCCCTCGTGTCTTCCCTGACGGTTTAGGTGCTGTTATCCACACTGATGCTTGGGAACTTCCACCATTGTTCAAATGGATCCAACAGGTAATGAGATCATTCAAATAACTCTTAAGGATGTAAGTTTTTCAAATGTTTTGATTGTTGGTGCTGTTATTTGAAGTCTGGGAGAATAGAAGACAGTGAGATGAGAAGGACGTTTAACCTGGGAATAGGGATGGTTTTGGTGGTTAGCCCAGAGGCTGCTTCGAGGATACTTGGTGAAGCCAAGAATGGAGACTATGTTGCGTATCGTATTGGAGAGGTTGTAGATGGTGAAGGTGTGACATATCATTAGATCCATGTTTGTGTTATTGTTTACCAACCATCAATGTGTTCTGAATTAGGACCGTGCGAACTGTGTTTCAAGTTTTGTGTGAGAGAAGATGTGACCACTTTGTTTCACGAGTTTTAATCCATTTTTGTTGCCGTTAATTGTTTATATACACCATTCATGTCATGTATCTCACCTCGCTAAAACTCATTATCTTTATATGCTTAGTAAACCAACAAAATAAGAAAATAAGTCAAATTGTGTCCCAAAATCAACATTATAATGAGCCAGTTTCAAGGCTCCTCGGCGCGCCACGTCAGCATTTTGTGTATTCCATCTTTAAAATAAGTGAAAAAATGTCAAGCACATGGTTCGAACCCGGATTATTAACATATAAACACCAACATTTATACCACTTACTCTATACATTGATGACCAAAACTAATATGTATTTATGAAGGTCGGTTTAATCATATCCCACAAATAAATAAAATGGTTTACAAATCACGTTCTCTATTATTTGCTGATTGATTTGTGGGCTTATTTTTTAAACTCGCTAGCCCATCTATTACATCAGCTTATACATTTGATTAAAGCCTAAGCCTATCTTAATAAACCATAAAACTGGCCCTAAAAAGCCTGCAAGTCGTCAGCTCTTCGTCTTCGACTGAGACCTATGGTTTTCCCAATCATGCGCCTCCCCTCCAATACACAGACGCTACTGTCTAAACTTCTCCAATCAAATCCATGGAACTCTTAGTCTCCCTATATCTCTTCATCTCCCCCTATTTACGCATACCATCAAAAACGCTAGCGTCTCATAACTGATACGAACGGCTTCGCTATATATAGGTCATGCTAGATCCAGGAGTCCAACCTCTCATATCTACCATCACTGTTTTTTTTTCAATTGTTGAGCATGTCTGTCTCTGATGCTATTGCCGTCCTCCCCACCACCTTCAACGCTCTCCGCCTTTGTCGGTCTTCTCAAGTTTGTTGTTGGCCGTCTCCTCAGCTACTGGGATCCCCGTAACATCAATAAAAATGGTAAATTTATGGGAATCACCCTCCTTTTGCTAGAAGAAAAGGTACCGTCATCTTCACTCTAACATGAATGATTTATTCCTTCCATATTTCATAAAAACTAAAACTATTGGTCTACGTATTTAACTCTTCTTACCGACAATCTTTACGGACATCAGCGATCGTAGATGATAGGTTTGAAGTTGGAAGATGGACAGAGGTTCGATCATCCCCAGGCTCTTGCAAACACAAACTTAGAACCCAAGGTATAGTTTTATATATCACAGTCAAATTTCTCCAACGCCGTACATTCATATTAGCTACTGATTCTTAATTCCATTTGTTAACTTTCAGATGTTGTTGGCCAAAAATGTTTTCTGCTAGGCACTGACTTAAAAAACACCTCAACAACGACTCGACTTATGGTATGTTTTAATCTCATTGACCCAAGCCCGCTTTCACATAGTTCTCATGTTTTTATCCATTTGCTCCTGCTTTAAGAAAACTTATATAATCTCATACACCAGTACGGTGGTCGTGTACTTGCTTTGTGTGACTGACGATGATGCGGCCCCTTTAGGGGTCTTATGAACTCAGATGATATAACCCAGTTTGTCATGGTGGTCACCACGGTCAGTCCAAAAAATATTTAGAGATAGTCATCTATTTTTTCTCAAAAAACATGTTGATGCTAAACAATTTCTGCTGAATATAGTACTTTCATGCATATATCTAACATAATAACATCATCTAATATAACACACACGTACAAATGTGTTTCAGACTGCCAACAGCAACAAAACTCCAGACGTGGACTCCCAATCTATACTACCAGCAGCAACTGTTAGCTACATGGTTCATGTGCCCAGGAGAGCCGAAGAAGTTGATGAAGCAATGCCAAGCTTTGAAAACGAAGAAAAGAGGCACGTGAGTGATTGTTTCAAGTCCATCAAACCGTCATCCCCACTTAGCTTATGTGTCAATGAAATAACCATTTTCTTATGTTTTTTCCTACTTTCAACTTTGGTTGTCTTTAATTATCTGCAAACTATCTTCCACCAGGAGAAGAGTTACTTGGTTTTTAAATAAAGGGGAACGTTAATGGGTCTTTGCATTTCGAGAAAATAAGCATGTCTTTTGCTTCATGCATGAGAACATGTTCAGATAGTTACATGGCATCGACGTTAAACAATGCAACAAAGAAACCAACTAAAATCCAATAGTCACCAAAACAAAACAAAAACCCAAGAAAAAGTGACACAAGCACACCATCATATGTTCCTCGGTGGAAATTGGGATGCAGACAACTAAATACAAAAATATATATGTATCAACTGATATTCGTTCACAAAGCGTCCTACACGTAATCAACAACAAACAGCTGCCTCCCTACTAATTCCACCACCTCCGACCCTCTGCTTTGCCAAATAATTACACGCACCAATACAAGTGTAAGAACAACATAACTAACAATGCTAACACTAAGTAAAACTGAACAACAACAACATACACAAATAACCCCGCGCAAGCGCGGGGCTCAGCCTCTAGTTAATTGAATGGTGTACGACAATTGTACCTACGAAAATGTGAAGATTTAGTGGAACAGGAACTTCAGAGGCTTAATATATCTTATGAAATATCTTTGAGCTTAACGTCTTTGGTTTCAGAGTTGGTCTATTTTCCTTCTACTGATGGCTTCTTTATAAATAACAAAGTAATGATCTGCGCCTCACACGAAATGAAAGTTTATAAATTAATTGATAAATATAATATATAAAAAATAGCTGATTTAAGTATATTATTTTTCATCATTATAAAACACAGTATATATAACTCATGATTCATGTTATTGAGAATATCATATGAATAGTATTGGTGTTTTTATTTACATTAAGATCCGCAACACCAACCAAAATTCCATGTAAATTTGAGTGATATTTTTAAAACATTATAAAATGATTAAATACCAGTTAAAAATATGACTACATAAACATACTATGCAAAAACTTAACCAATCTATGATTATAATTTTTCTGTAACTATTTGAACATCTTAAAAGGTCTTTCTCATCTAGTATTTTTTATTGTATATTCAATTTACATATTTTTACATAAATCCACAACACCAACCAAAGTTCCACATAAATTTGAATCATATTTTAAAATCATTATAACATGATTGAATACCGTTTAAAAATATTACTACGTAAACATACTATGCAAAAAGTTAATCAATCAATGATTACAATTTTTTGGTAACTATTTGATCAGTTGTTCTCTTATGTTCAATTTACATATTCTTACATTAAAGTTAATACAGGCTATGTTTTTTTTAACCATGTTTTTGTTATGAACCAGATCGTGGATGGTTCATAACCAAGAGATTATGATTTGTAATCTTTCCATTTATCTATGACGGTGTAATCTTCAATATAAGGAACCTCTATGTTATGAATAAAGATAGACTTTTCCATTACTTTCACAACACGTTATCGGCACGAAACTCTAAATCCCTAAGCTAATATCCAAATCGAAAAACCTTAAAGCCCTAACCCTAGCCGGCGATCCGACGAACCCTAAACCCCGATCGCGTCTCTTGTTCCCGCATCTATTCCAGCTCGCGTCCCGTTTGTGTCCAGCTCGCGGCTCAACTCCTTTGGTGGTCCGATTCAACAATCATCTAAGGTTAAAAGGTAATTTAAAACCTAAGAACCCATAATCGAACATGGATTGATTGATAAAGAATGAAACCCTGAAACCCTAATCGTTATGAATCAAAACCATAGGGTAATATATCAAAAATCCTAATTGATTAAATCGAAGCTCTAAAAGTTCGATACCCCAAACCCTAAATCATGTTCCTACATGATTAAAACCCCAAATCGGTTTTTACAAGTTAAAATCCGATAAACCCTAGCCCTATATCTATAAACCCTAAATAATATAAGTATCAGAATTAATTATACTATAATTATCAAATCACATATTAAAACCCTAATCGAATATTTTGAAATCAAAACTGTTTTCGATTTTGATCATTAAGGTTTTAAATCTGATTGAATCTGATGCTATGTTGCTAGAATTGTTTGACCGATAACTTGATAGATTTATTTTCTCATCCTGCTTGGTTAATTGTTCATCTGATTTAAAATTGTTTAAACCTACCAGCCTGTTAAAACATTGATTGAATCCGATAGGTTTCTATCTTGCTTTGCTTATATAATCCGATAGGTTGATAGATTGATTGAGGTTTACATGTTTAAAATCTGAATGATCTGATTGCATGATTCTTGAGGTTTAATATCATCTGCTATGATTGATAGTTTTGTAATCTGATATGTTTTAAATAGAAACCCTAAATAATCCATATGATAGGTTATATTGATTCGATTTGGATGTCTTTGAGAATTGAGAATCCGTATGCTAGGTTGATAGATTCATGATAAAATCTAATGTCTTGAGATTTAAGATCGTATGCTAAGTTCGATTTTATTGATTGATCTGATTAGAAATCGTGAAACCCTAATTCTAGTCCTAACCTTAATCCGCATATCTGAAACTTGAAACCCTAAATTCGTTATGCTTATGAGTTCTATTATATTGATTGATCTGATTATATGTTTTTGAGGTTTGATAAATTCGGATACTAGATAAATTATTTACACAAAGTTTATGCTAAATACCAATCAGTCTTGAAACTGATTCATTGAAATTCATGCTTGAAATTTATATTCTAGTATTGATAAAATCAGCCTTGAAACTGATTGAGTAATTAATAAATATTTTTACTAGTCTTGCTAAAATCCATTGATTGTTAAACCCTAATTGCATGATTAATTGAATCCGTTTTTGCTAGTCTTGATAAACCTTAATATTATGAGCACATAGAAATAGTATTGCTGAGACTTGCTAGAAATTGATTGATTGATTAAATGCCTTTAAGATTGATAGTTTCATTGTCCCCACAAGATTGAAATCCGAATTGAGTGATATATGATTTGAGATGTCAAAAATCAACTTGGATTTTGCTGCCCTAAATCTCACAGGAGATAATTATTTGAAATGAGCACTGGATACTGAGTTTATCCTAAAGTCAAAGGACTTAGTGAATGAATCACAAAAGGCGATAATGCCAAATGAGAAAGATTGATACATGGCAATATTAATTATTAGCCATCATCTTATTAAGAGTCTCAAAGATAGTATCTGACTATAGAGAATCCTTTAGACCTTTGGACAGAGTTAAAAAATCGAGATATGATCACCAAAGAATGGTGTTATTACCAGAGGCCCTATTTGATTGGAGGAATCCCAGAATCCAGGACTATAAGTCCGTGGATGAGTCTATTGCTAGGTGGGAAAAATAATGGATTACTGATGAGAAACAGTTAATTGAGACCTCCTGGATTAACCCCATTACCTGATACCAATAAGGCCGCAGAAGAAAAAAAAAGGTAACTACGTCCAGAATGATAGACCACACCGCCATGGCCGTGGAGGGTGGAAAGGACGTGGCCATGGCCACTATAACACATTTGGCCGTGGGAATCACTATGGCAGAGGCCGTCAGTATCAACCCAATTTGAGCCATGGTCAAGGCAGTGGCCGTGGTATATCCTTTAAACCACAAAGCTCGACCAAATCAATGTGCCATAGATGTGGAATGGGGAACCATTGAGCTAAGATATGAAGGACTCCCAAAGAGAGTCTGAAAGGGAAGAATCCTGAAACCCACTTGGTCTATAAAGATTGTGAAAATAATTTCGAACATGATCAAGATGATCTTATGGAATATGAGACTTATTATTGCCTAAAAGAATCAAGTTGATAATCTGATTTCGACATCAAACTTGTGTGATTGCTTTGCTTGTATGCTTTCTCTGATTTTTATCTCCTTGAATTTATTTCTATTACATTGTCTGCTTAGATTAAATGAATGAATGATTTTTCTATATGAGTACACTGAAAAACGCCAATATAAGTACTAAAGCAGGTATCGTCAGTCTGAAAGAAGAATATGGCTAGGCTAATATATTATTGCCTAAGGGTATGCATCTAGAAATCAGTAATGCCTTATATTCACCCAGCTCTAAGAGCAAGAGAAACCTATTGAGTTTTAAAGATATAAGAATGAATGGTTTCCATATTGAAACAATGGGCGAAGGAAACAAAGAGTTTCTTCAGATATATGTATAAAATCGCCCAAAGCCATAATATGTCCTAAAGACTATACCTGCATTCTCTACTGACCTAGACTATGCATAGACCAGTATGATAGAGGCTAAAAGCCTGCGAAAATATACACTTTTTGGCACAACCGAATTGGCCATCCTGGTCCAAACATGATGCAAAAATTGATATTCAAAAGGCACACATTAAAAGATAAGAAGAGTTATCCCAAAGAATCTCACGTGTGTAGCATGTACACAAGGGAAACTCATTAGGCCATCACCAGTAAAATGGCTACGAGCTCATTTTTCATAAATAAAGACTATATGTCTAGATAATACTGGTGAATACATGTCTCAAGCGTTTAAATGATTATGGTATGTCCATGGGGGTAAATGTGGACATTTCTGTGATACATGTCCATACCAAGAACGGCTTAGCCGAAATCTTTTAAAACGCAAATAGCTGATTGATAGACCATAACTTATGAGGTCAAAACTCCCATTCACAGCTTGGGCCACACGAAATTTACATGCACCTAAGTTAATATGAATCATGCCATTTAGTGAGCATAGATATCCCCTATCACAATTATGAAAGGGTCAAGAGCCATAAGACATTTGGATGTGCTGTCTATGTACTAATTGCTCCACCACAGAGAACTAAGATGGGACCTCATAAGGAGGATGAGGATATATGTTGGATATGATTCTCCCACAATAATAAAGTACTTTGAGCCAACTATGGGTGATTATATTTGAGGCCAAGTACACAGATTATTTTAAGACCAGGAGGAGAAAAAAATAATAAAGCTGGTAAAAGAATGGTAATAGAAATAGAATGGAATCAACCATCAATGTCTTGGCAAGATCCTCGGACTAAAGAATGTGAAATAGACGTCCAAAGATTATACATTTACAAAGCTAGCTAATCAAATGCCAGATACATTTGCTGACCCAAAAAAGAATGACTAAGTCATATATAAACCAGCTTGTAAAGCACCAACGAATTTGATGTCCAAGAAGAGACACAATCAAGTTGCTACAGAGTCTAGACAACGTATGAAACGTGGTAGACCAAATAGGTTCCAAAAGATAAGAATCCTCGGAAACAAAAGAAAGGTGCAAAGAATGATAATCAAAATCCAAATCCGAGGTTACTAAAGAAACCATCCCAGACATGGAGATAAGGCCGGCCGGCTCTAAGGTACAGGTACCAAACAATGTAGCTTGGGACGCCAAACTGCAAAGTATTAAAGGTCCTGAAAATAGTGAATCTCAATCGATTATATCATGTCTGGAACATAATGGAACCAATAAGGAATGTCGACATAAGATGATTTATTTGCATACAAGGTAGCACTTGAATTTATGAATATAAGCAAGGATCATGAACCCACGTCAATATAAGAGTGCGCACTCGTAGAACAGATTGGATTGAATGGAAACGTGGGGTTAAATAGTTTAAAGAAGAAAGGCGTATTTAGCCATATGATTAAAACGCCATATGATGTTAAAACCAGTGGATATAAATGAGTCTTGTGACAAATAAAAATCGTAAGATATAAAGCTGATGTTGCACAAGGATTCTCACAAAGACCAGTAATAGATTATGAGGAGACATACTCCCATGTGGTGGATGCAACTACTTTTAGGTTTCTCATAAGTCTGGCTATATAAGAGAGAAAATTAGACTTGCAGCAAGTTGATGTAGTGACTGCATATTTATATGATACACTGGATAATGAAAGTACTAGAGGGTATTGAGCTGAAAGTACAGCAAGTTCTCAAGAACAATATTGATAATCATCAAAGTATATAATCTGAATATCGTAGGAACCTCTGGATACAATTTCCCAAACAGTTGAATATCTCAAGAAAGAGAAAGAGTTTGAGATGAAAGATCTTGGAAAACAAAGTTTTGTTTGGGATTACAGCTTGAGTACATTAACAATGAAATCCTTGTGCATCAAATAATATATATAGAAAAAGGTACTCAAGAAATTTAATATGGATCAGTCTCACCCATTATCTAGTACATGGGCGTGAGATCACTTGTTTTGGACACTGATCCATTCAGTCCAAACGTGGAAGATAAAGAAGTCCATTTAGTCCTGAGATGGGCGATGCAGAAGTCTTGTTTTAGACACTGATTTGTTTGGTCCATAAGAAGGATGATGAAGAAGCCTTTGATTTTGGTTTATTTTATACTAACCAGCCCAAAGAGAGGTTATT
Organism: Brassica napus; assembly: GCF_020379485.1. Taxonomy (NCBI): domain Eukaryota; kingdom Viridiplantae; phylum Streptophyta; class Magnoliopsida; order Brassicales; family Brassicaceae; genus Brassica; species Brassica napus. The sequence continues at coordinate 25,309,750 of NC_063449.1, forward strand.
TGGTTTTGTTGATTTGTTTTCAGACATGTTATGTTTTACACATGGTGGTACACACATATCATAGCAACATCATCCAAGATTTTGTGTGTGTGTATTTGAGGTCGATGACTCAATATGTTCGATCAGATTGTGGCATGGCCGATGGTAAAGAAGAACCAACTATCATGTTCGAGGACGAAGCATATTCTGTCCAAGATCTTCATCACCCACGGATTACAGAAAATTGGAGAGGTCCAAGGGACCTTCAGTAATGTCCAAATCAGGGAGAGTAATGTGTGTTGTATTCTTTTTCCTTCACCATGGTTTTGTACCAATTGGGTTTTCCTGGTAAGGTTTTAATGAGGCAACATTAAAGCACATTACAAGCTTTAAATGGTTATGGCATCCAAGGGGAAGTGTTATGAACCAGATTGTGGATGGCTCATAACCAAGAGATTACGATTTGTAATCTTTCCATTTATCTATGACGGTGTAATCTCCTATATAAGGAACTTCTATGTTATGAATAAAGATAAACTTTTCCATTACTTTCACAACAGTTTTTGAATTATCTTATGAGAGGAATATGTTGAACTGACTGACTAAATTTTTTTAGCATAAATTTGTTACCATATATTAATAATTATAGTGGCGGTTACCAACCTACAAAAATAAGAACAATAAGATTGAAACTGATTATGATGAATATGCAGGAAAAATGACTTTTGAAAGGTTAATGACCATCTTAAAAACTTTCGGCAGCATATTATGGATATGAAAATAATATTATATAATGGAAAATAAGGTTCAAGATTCATGAGAGATATTAAAATGTTCAAAATCAAATAGCTTCCATAATTGACTAAAAATAAATACATAAATTATTTAGAATTCTATATTATTAAACATTAAGACCACTAGAGATTTTTCCGGGTTACGCCCGGGTTTGGAAAATATATTTGTATTTAATATATATAAGGCATATATATTCAGTCAATTTACAAAATTATAAATTAAACTTGATAGGTTTGAATTTTTTTTTTTTTGTCTTTTTAATATCTGAAAATACATATGAGATATGGGATGGTGGAGGAAAAGGTAAATGAATAGAGTTAATTAAGAAATGTTGCCTCCGCTCATGTCAAAGCGTTCGAGACGCTAATGGCAGATACCTCATCGATGGCCCAAAGTACGATAATAAACAACACTAAGCAGACTATGCAATGCATGGATTATTTCAAGATTTGTTTATTGCTGATATGTGAGTTTTCTTTCCATATCATCCCTACTAATATATCATCGTGCGAAGTCCATAAATTCAATCAGGAATATAACAAAAAACTTAATACCATTTGAATTTGTTGTAGGAATAGAAAAGGTAAAATGGAAGGAATCATTCACAAAGTGAGTATGGAGAAAGTGGAAAATCTGGGAGTTGTGTTCATGCCTTTGAAATGAAGTTTTGGAGACACTCATCATTAGCCTCAAGGAAAACTGTCTCTTCTGAGAATATGATCATGTTGATATATGTATTTATATTTTATTTTATTGTATTATATTTATTAGTGTTACTCGATGTATTTAAGTTGTGGAAATCTATTATAAGCAAATGTAATAGGTTTATTACGAATGTGAAAATTAATGGTCTATGTGGCTTGATATATGTGTTTTTGGCATCTTGTATATATGTTTTCTAATTGGTTTTCAAGTCATTATCGAGTCTTCCTAGTCTTTTTCGAGTCATTACAGGTCTGGAGTTCCATTGGATTGGAGATAGACCAGCTGGAACAAAAAAGACAGAACACAATGCAATCTGGAGATTTTTCACGCGGAACAGTCTGAGTGACTGTTCCCGATAGCGGAGCAACCCGAGTGACTGTTCTGGATAGAGCGGAGCAACCCGAGTGCCTGTTCCAGCAGCAGAGATTTTTAAGGACTACAAGTCATTACGGGGTTTGCCCTAATTATCCCATCTTTTTCTTCCAGCCACCAGTGGCTTCCATAAAACTTCTCTTTCTGTTTTTCTATATTTTACTACGCTGTTTTTGAGACAAGGAACCAGACTTGAGCTTTGAGAGATTTGTGATTTGATACTTTGTAAAGGGAGAAGGCTCCATCTCTCTCACCATAGAGAAGAACCCCCTGAACCCTTATTCTATTTTATCTACACATATTTTATTCAGTCTCTGTCTCTGTGTTTTCTCTGTTCATGGCTGAGTAGTCAACTTGCTTAGTCTAGGGTGTTAAGGTGTTAGATCCGTGAGCTTGACATAAATAAGTTATAAATCGATTGTCTTCATTCACTGTTGTTCTTAAGGCTTGCATCAAGTTAACCACTTAGTGCTTGATTCTAGGTTTAATGTATTCATCAAAAGTGTTATAGGTTGCTAGACATAACTTGAATGAGCATCATATCCCTAACCAGCGAAAGTAGATGTTAGGGTGTTTTGTGAACAGGTCTGACTTGATCTTAATGTTTGTCATCGCATCTCAGTCCAAACGACAGTTTAGGTACTGAGATCGATTTACAAAAGGTGAAGCACCACGACAGTGGACTGATCTATCTTAAGTGATTCGAGTTCTAGACTGGTCTTTAATCGAACTTGAATAATTGTTTGGCTCACACTTGTTTAACACCCGACCAAACCACCCTAGGCTAGCATTTTAATCATCTGAAAGCTTTAATTAATCTTATTACTTGCTTGTTACGAAACCTTAATCTCAAAACTCCATCATTGTTTTAGCTAAGTATTGATCCCATAAAGATAAAGTGTAATCGTTGGTCTCTGTGGATTCGATCCTAAAGTGCTACATCGACATACCATTCGATTGTGGTAGTGTGCACATTAGGTTAATTGGTGTGCGTATACACGTAATATCAATTTGGCGCCGTTGCCGGGGACCATCTTTTTACCTTTATTTTTCGGTTATGTATTTAGTCTATGACCTCTAACTTGTTCTATCCTTTTTGTTGTAACTAATGTTCCAGGTGTATGACCAGTAGACATACTCGGAGAAACGCACAAGGAGAATTGGTTACACTTACCAACCAGGAGCTAGCAAGGTTAGAAAGAACAAATCGTCAATAGCCAAGGCAAACCGACACCACTATGGGTGATCACGCCAATCAGGATGATCTAGCTGCAGCAATGCAACTCATGCAGCAGCAGATGCAACAGTTGCAGCAGACCATTCAAGCGCAGGAACAAGCTGCTCAGCAGCAGCAGCAGGAACAGCAGGCGCAAACTGTTCCCATCGGGCAGAGAAACCTTCCTTGCAACATCCCTACAACTCGTTCTGCCATAGTTCCTCCACCCTGCACCAGGCAGGACTTCAAGATCAAGCCTGCTTTGATCGGTCTAGTACAGAGAAAGGTGTTCTCTGGTTTCTCTACAGAAATTCCAATGGAGCATATTGAGAGCTTCGAAAAAGTCTGCAGTTTCACTCGCGTGAATGGTGTTCCACCAGACTACATCAGGTGCATGTTATTCACATTCTCTCTTGATGGAAAAGCTGCACGGTGGTTGAAATCTCTCCCTACCGGCTCTCTCACTTCATGGGAACAGATCCGATCAACGTTCCTCAACCATTTCTACTCTAAGGCGAGAACAGCTGCATTGAGGAACAAGATCACCTGCTTCAGACAGCTCACTGATGAGCCTTTCTGCGACGCATGGGAGCGGTTCAATGACTATCGCAGAGAATGTCCTCACCATGGATTTGATGACGACTACCTTTTGGAAATTTTCTATGATGGAGTTGACTGAGAATTTCAGAGTGCTATGAACTCTGCCAGCAATGGAGACTTCATGACTCAGACCACTCAAAGAGCGTTTGAGCTAATTGAAAACATAGCTGTTACCTCAGCCAATAAGAATGAGGAGGGTGATTGCTCCAAGAAAGGGAACAGTTCTGACACCCAGAAGATAGATGAGCTGACTGCCAAGGTTGATCAGCTACTGAAAAACAACCAAGGGCACGTTTTCAGCATGGAGCAAGCTACGGCCGGGCATATTCAGAGCCAGAACCATCGACAACCGCAGAGCAATCGGCAAGCTGTTCCAGCTACCGAGAATAGTCAACCAGATGAGTTGAAGGGTCTGGGTATGATGATGTATTAGCTGTTGCTGGGTCAGCAGGTTCAGGCCAAAGTGTTGAATCAGGTAACCACAGAAATGGACACCAGGATGGGCAACATATTCACTGAGCTGAATGCCAAGTATGACACTCTTGCGAGCCACATAAGAAAGATCGATGTTCAGCTTGCTCAAACAGCTGAGAGTGTCAAGAGGCAACAATGGACGCTCCCTGGAAAAACTTATAAAAATCCTAGGACTGAGCACTGTAATGCAACAGAGCAGCTGTCTGCTGAGACTGCTCCAAGCGCAGAAAAGAGAGCAGAGCAGCCTACTAGCTCTGCAGTAACTGCTCCGAACGAATCTGCTGAGACTCCACCATCTCGAGTCTATGTTCCCAAGGTTCCCTATCCAATTCCACCTAGACATCTGATGGATCCCATTGGTGAAGAGCAGCTGATAGGTTTTAACAAGATGGTGAGAAGGCTTCCTAAAGAACTTGCATTCGAAGATGCTCTGCAGATTCGTCCATTGCTCAAGTTCTTTAAAAACTGTAGAGAGACTCAAGAGGAGATCAAGGTCCTCTACCAAAGCACTGTCTACACCAGCACTGAAGGTGCCTAAGGTTGATGATCCTGGAAAGTTTGTTTTCCCATGTTCCATCGCAGGAACAACCTTCAAGGACGCTCTTTCTGACTCTGGTTCTTGTGTGAATCTCGTCTCATAGGATATTGTAGACAATTTGGGTATTGCTGATGTTGAGCGTTCTTAGCTGACCCTGACCTTTGCAAACTCTTCCAGAGCAGTCCCATATGGAACCATCCGCAGCCTTCATGTTCAAGTAGGGGAATGCGTTGTTCCTGCTGAGTTTCAAGTTGTTGAGATGAACAAGGATCACGAGATGCCTTTGATATTTGGAAGGACATTCATGGCTACTGTTGGAGCAACCATCGATATGCCCAACAAGAGAGTCTGCTTCTCCAACATCAACAAGAAAGTTTTCTACAAGGCTGTACCCACCAGATCTTCCTCATCACACGCCTCTTGCATCTCAGTGTTTGATGTAGAAAAGCTGATGGTTGTTCCAGAGAAGTAGCATGGTGATAAGGGTGAGAGCAGATTGTTCTCTGATGAAGATCCTAGCACTGATCCTACTAAATTCAGAGGGAATTCAAGGGTGAAACAGAAAGTCCAAAAGAAAAGGGTCAAGGGAGATCCTACAATGACTTTGATACCTCTCAAATGTGATGAGAACTCCATTGAGTATGACGTAAATTGCAAGGGTACCTCCAAACCGTTCTCTAAAGTCAGAGCCATTCTCACACATGAGCTGAAGGAGAAAGGGGAAGCTGCTATGAAAGGGTTGTTGAGCAGGGTTTTGAAGCTGAACATGTCTGATTGTGGAGCTTGTTTTTGAACAGGCCCTCCTGCTCAACCAGACTGATCCCTATCACCAAGTCAAGCTAATGACTTAAACCAAGCGCTTGGTGGGAGGCAACCCACTGGTGAGTGTCATTAACATTAAGATTTTCTTTTTACTTATTTTTGGTTTTAGTTTGTTGAGTCTCAGGTCATAAATCAGAAAATCCGAGATCCTTGACGGGAGCAAGCAGGTGGCTGCTCTCATTTCGGAGCATCCTTGACGGGAGCAAGCAGGTGGCTGCTCTCATTTCGGAGCATCCTTTACCGGAGCAACCACGTCTTGCTCTGTCAGGCTGCTCCGCGCCAGGTAAGTATCTCGAACAAAATAATTTGTATTTCTGTTTAAACCTTCTCTCTGATTTATTTTCACATCGAGACGTTGTGAAGTAAGTCTGGGGGAGGGTCTTTGTCATTTACTAACGCGTTTATTTCTTTTGGTTTTTATGTTCGAGTCAGTTTTGAGCCAGTTTGAGTCTTTTTATTGAGTCAAAACTTGTGGGGATTAGGACCTTATTTTGATAATCATTAACCACCTTGTGCTTTAGTTATCTTATTCAGTGACCTTAGCAGTGACGAAAGACGGCACACTTGGACCTGGAACACCCTGACTTTATCTCACCTTGCTCTCCAGAAGATTTCGGCTTGTAAAGGTTACTCTGGAAAGACTTAGCTCCAATAACTTGAACCTAATCTTGACTGAAATTCTTCTTGTTATGGGCATTAGATCAGGGAAACGAGAATACACTCAGGACTTCTTAATTATTTCTATCCATCTTGTTGATCCTGAGTGGCTAGCTCATTCTTAGCTAGTTCCCACCCTGGACCTTTAAACCATTGTTCCGCCCCCATGCATTCTGTTTTTAAGTGTCATATTTGCAGATATGTGCAAAAGGACCGGAGAGGAAAGGATCAACACAGCCATCACTCGTTTCTATCAAAGAATACACTTTAAGAGCAAGGGCATACATGATCCGAGAGGAAGAGAGCAACCTGTAGGGGTGCTCCGAACAGAAACACAAAGAGGGTGAAAGAAAAGCTGAAATCAGGACCACAAGAGGCACACCATATGTAATTACCCCCTTCTCGTCATCATCATCATCTTATGAACTCAGGAAAAAAAAAAAAAAACTTGGGTTCTAAAAGATGATGAGAAGGGGAAGAACGAAAAGGAAAACAGTGCCCCTGGTTGGTCGGCGAAACAAATGATGATGTGGGAGTGAACAGTGTGAACAAGGGTGATCTGGAAAATGGAGCAATCTATCAAAGAACAGAGGAAGCAGAGGCGACTGCTCTGCAGAGAAAAACGAGTGGGGTCTGTGGAGATCAATGGATCCATCCTCTCTTGCAATTTTTCAAGATATCATGTATCATCTATAAAGAAATGGTAACCCCTAAACACTTGGTAACTCCACTTAAACACTTAAAAAGCCTTTCTCGTACCTAGACCGTCTACCCTGAATAATGCCTGTGACAAGAAGCTCACACTGATCTTAATTGAATGTAAGGAGTTTTGTGTGGAAAGTGAGACTTTTGCAGGTTTGAGATATAGAGTATGGAGCCGACTTGAACAGCAGTCAGTGGGGTTCCGATAAGGGTGTATTGTCCTAGTTTTATTGCTTGTATGGTTCAGAGATTCGTTGTTAAAGTATGGTTGCTGAGAATAGGAGAGTTCTCACACTTTCAAACCTTTCTCTCTGTTCTTGATACTTGACATTGTTTGAGGACAAACAAGGATCTAAGTCTGGGGGAATTGATATATGGTGTTTTGGCACCTTGTATATATGTTTTCTAATTGGTTTTCAAGTCATTATCGAGTCTTCCTAGTCTTTTTCGAGTCATTACAGGTCTGGAGTTCCATTGGATTGGAGATAGACCAGCTGGAACAAAAAGGACAGAACACAATGCAATCTGGAGATTTTTCACGCGGAACAGTCTGAGTGACTGTTCCCGATAGCGGAGCAACCCGAGTGACTGTTCTGGATAGAGCGGAGCAACCCGAGTGCCTGTTCCAGCAGCAGAGATTTTTAAGGAAACTACAAGTCATTACGGGATTTGCCCTAATTATCCCATCTTTTTCTCCCAGCCACCAATGGCTTCCATAAAACTTCTCTTTCTGTTTTTCTATATTTTACTACGCTGTTTTTGAGACAAGGAACCAGACTTGAGCTTTGAGAGATTTGCGATTTGATACTTTGTAAAGGGAGAAGGCTCCATCTCTCTCACCATAGAGAAGAACCCCCTGAACCCTTATTCTATTTTATCTACACATATTTTATTCAGTCTCTGTCTCTGTGTTTTCTCTGTTCATGGCTGAGTAGTCAACTTGCTTAGTCTAGGGTGTTAGGGTGTTAGATCCGTGAGATTGACATAAATAAGTTATAATCGACGATTGTTTCATTCACTGTGTTCTTAAGGCTTGCATCAAGTTAACCACTAAGTGCTTGATTCTAGGTTAATGTATTAATCAAAAAGTGTTATAGGTTGCTAGACATAACTTGAATGAGCATCATATCCCTAACCAGCGAAAGTAGATGTTAGGGTGTTTTGTGAACAGATCTGACTTGATCTTAATGTTTGTCATCGCATCTAGTCCACCAAACGACAGTTTAGGTATGAGGATCGACTGACAAAAGGTGAAGCACCCGACCCAGTGGAACTGATTCTATGTTTTTCCCCCCTCTTAGACTTTTCATTTGACCGCCCCTAGTCACTTCTGCTGTTTGGCTCAACACTTATTTCAACCTCCCATCTCAACCCCCCATTCCCCATTATGCTTCGCCCCGCGCTCCCCAGCCCTCCTTCGTGTTACACGCCCCCACTAGCGCCGGTCAACTTTCGGTTTTACCTAGCTTCCATCCGTCGCTCCCCGCTCCCACTAAGGTCCCGTGTAGACGGGTCCCTCGGATCCTACTCAGTGCTACAAGTCCCTACCCATGATTTCGTACTTGACAGAACTTAATTTAATTGCCGCTCCTGCCCTTTGACTTAGTCTTTCCAATGCACCATCGCGGAGCGCGATGTATGGCGTCCGAATATCTCTAATCAATCAAACCAAAACTTCCAGCATTCTTTGTAAGACTGTACCCAACCCCTCAATGCCTTTCCCCCTTCTCTTTTTATTTTTCCTTTCCAGACCCACCTTTCAAAGGTTTGATATTTCTGCTTTCTCTTTTCTTCCCCAGATCCCTCTTTCTTTTTTTGAATTTTTTTCCCCCTTCCCTCCGTCTTTCCTTATGTGTTTCCCTGCTATTTTTCCCCTCTCCTATCTTTTTTTTTTTTTGTTTTTTTTTTCCTACCCCTTTCGCCCAAACAATTATTAAAGTTCGATAAAGACCATTCAGTTGGTAACTCGAATCACTCGACTATGATAGATCAGTGCCACGAGGGGTTTCGTGGCCTAGTATGTGGTGATTAGATCCTTTGGCATCGATTCTATAAAACCTTTAAGGTGTTTTCGGCGGAGAGAATTGTATGCTGACTGCGCGCCCCGAGATTCATCTCTCTAGACGTTTCAGCATGCTCTTTTTTTTGGTCCCGCTTTCTCGCCCGCTCAGAGTTTTAGGGTATTGGTCATTTTATTTTACCTTTTTGGGGGTTG